>NC_080674.1:1412000-1765000 GCF_030445035.2 Dasypus novemcinctus
TTAAAAAAATGACAGTTTTTCAAAGTAGAATGTATAAGAATGTCAACAATATATGAGAATTTCAGTTGCTCCCAAGCCTCTCCAATGTTTGATGTTGCAAGTCTTTTCCTTTTAGGCTATTCTATTGGGTTTGAAGGGATTTCTCATTGTGGTTTTTAATTTGCATTTTCCTATTAATCAGTGATGTTGAATACTTTTCCATACCTTTATTAGCTATTCATATGTCTTCCTTGTTGAAGTGTATATTAAAATAACTAGCCCATTTTATTAGGCTGTTCATCTTTTTTTATTGTTAAAATCAATGAATATTTTATGTATTCTGGATACAGGGTTTTGTCAGGTAAAGGTGCTGTAATCATATTTTCTCTGTTCTGTAGCTTGTCTTTTCCTTTTTCTTAATTGTGTATTTTAGTAGCACAATTTTCAATTTTAATGAAGTGCTATCTGTCATTTCTTTTCTTTTATGGTGAATATGTTTTGTATCTTATCTAAGGAATTTTTACCAAGCCTGAGGTGGGTAAAATTCTTTTCTACTTATTCTTCTAACAGCTTTATAGATACAGCTACTATATTTAGGTCTTTGATCCATTTCATATTAATTTTTGAATATGGTTTGAGGTAAGGGATGAGTTTCATTTTTTTTTTCAATAGGTATATACAATTGTTTCATCCCCATTTGTTGAAAAGTCTTCCCTTCATCGATTGAATTCCCAGTCATTGTGGGTGAAAGATGTGTGGGTCAACTTGGGGATACTGCTGTATTCTGTCCCCCATTTGTCTGCTATTTCTCCTATGTCATGCTGCCTCAAATACAGCAGACTTATGCTCAGTCCTGAAATCAGGAAGAGAATCCTATGATTGTTTCTTTCTTTCTTTTTTTTTAAGAGTTATTTATTTCTCTCCCCTTCCCTTCTGTTGTCTGCTCTCTGTGTCCATTTGCTGTATGTTCTTCTGTGTCCACTTGTATTCTTGTCAGCAGCACTGGCAATCTCTTTTTGTTGCATCATCTTGCTGTGTCAGCTTTCTGTGTGTTTGGTGCCACTCCTGGGCAGGCTGTGCTTTTTTTCTTCATGCAGGGTGGCTCTCCTTGTGGGACACATTCCTTGCACGTGGAACAGCACTGTGCATCGGCCAGCTCACCGCACGGGTCAGGAGGCCCTGGGGGTTGAATCCTGGACCCTCCATATGGTAGGCAGACACTCATCAGTTGAGCCACATTCGCTTCCCTGATCGTTTCTTATAGCTCAATGCTTTTGGCTATTCTAGGTCCTTTGCATTTCCATGTGCCATAATTTGCCTTCATGAACTGATAATATTTTCAGTTTCTGAATAGTTATTGAGAAACTTGATTCATACAAATTAGTACAAAAATTTGAAAATCATGTTTTAAAAACAACCATTCAAACATTTACTACAGTTGAAACTACATTCAGAGTATCTTACAACTCTTCTTTAATATCTCTGGGTAAATGGTATGGTGCTTCTTGGCTTATTTTTGTTTTTTGAGATTTCCTATTCATGAATCGTCTTCACATGGAGAGCTCTAATTGCAGATTCTGCATGTGGTTCTTGGCTGGGCCATAGGGCAGTGGAGAGCCCTGCAGAGGACAGCGGGCACCAGGTCATCCTGTAATAAGGAGATGTTGATTAATTGATTAAGATTTTATGTGTTAGCAGGGAAAGAAGAGAAGAAAAGCCTGTACTCTTGGTTCAGGTTCAGAATAAGGGTTTTCTTCTCTTTCCATGTTTCACTTGTTTTGCTGGATGGTCAGCAAGAGGGATCAGGGACAAGACACATGTCTTAGCAAACCACCTGGAAACTGTCCCTGTGGCATTTGTTACCATTTGGAGAGTGACGGGTTCCAAACATCAGCTTTGACAGAGTTGTGGAATTTGGGGGTAACTGTAGATCATTCTGTTGGATATGTTGGCCTGGGGACCTTCTGAGATCCAGAAAGACCTGAAACTTCTAGGTGGGATGGATACCTGCTTCCAGCCAAGCCATGTGCATGATAGGCATGGGGCCATCTATCCCATAATAAGCAAGCTGGGGTGTGGGTTTTGGTTGGGGGCATCATGAAGGGTAGCTCATTTTCAATATTCTGAGTTTGAGAAACTCATGAAGCTTCTAATTAGACAAGCTCACTGTTATATCACAGATGTGGATGCAACCTTGGGTAAAGTCTTATCTGCCCTTGGGTTCTACTTTCTCCTCTGCTATATGCGAACACCCACATGAGAAGAATTGGGTGAGACAAAGTGTATGAGATACTTTTCAGGTCTTGCTCACAAGAACAGGTCTTTCTGGATTGAACTGTTTCCTGAATGAGAACAGATGAGCTTGTTGCTGAAGCAGTAGCAAACACAGAGCACCAGGTCCCAAGTGTGTGGCTAGTCTTGGTTTTCCTTTCACCACCACCATGGAATGCAGCAGAAGGAGCAAACATTGGTGTTGGTTGGATCACAGGCACTCAGTGTCACTTCTTCCTCAGAACAGCATCCTCGTTTCTTCAGGGGAATCTCCTTGTATTGTATGAACTTCACAAATGACCCCTGTTCTTCATCTTTCCCTGCATCTATGCCCTTTGCTGTGAGATTTAGCAATTTCCTGATTCTGAGCTCAGCCATGGGAGCTGCCCTGGAGGACGCAGAGGCGTGAAAAGTGCTGCCCCTGGCTCTGCTTGTCTATCATGGCCATGAGAAGGTCCTGGGTTAGCTTCACTGGAGGCCACCCCACATCATGCAGCTGATGGGCAAGCCCAGCCCAAATCAGCAGAGCCACCTAGCCCATGTGCCACTGATCATGGATGCAAGAGTGAGCAGGGACCAGCCCACATCAGTCTAGGCTCAGACTGAGCAGATCCAGTACACCCTGGGTTTTTGAGCCATGTGTCACTGAACATTGGAGTAGCTGACCATGCAGTGCCATCATGGCACAGAGGACCACTTGCTGCTTGCTCATGGGGAGACCATTAGTCAATATGTCTCCCCACTCCTACTACCAAGGGATGACCCAGGATCGAGCTGGGTCCCCAGGCTCCATCTTTACAGCAAATCAATTCCTGAGCAGAGACTGCAAAAGAGTAGACATAACTAAATTGCCTCCTCCAGGAAGAAGCTCCCAGTGATGTTGTTGGCAAGAAGATGTTCCTTGAAAAACAACCACCACCCTGGTTCCTGCCCTTCCAGATCTGATCCTTCTGGGACACACCTGTTTGTCTTCTAATACATTCCCTGCAGGTTTTTGCAGTCATTGTCTGTTCCTTTCATTTACATCCCAAAAATTATGAGCCAAGTCCTGGAGATACCATGACAAATGAGAGAGAAAGGCCTGCTCTAGCTACAGAATAAGACATGAACACAGAGGAGATCTAGACTTAGACAACTTGGGCTTCACTCTCAGCCCCACCAAAATTTGTGAATTTGGGCACATTACTTATTCTTCCTTAATCTCAGTCTTCTCATCTGTAAACTGGAGAGAATAACAGTACTCATTACATAGAATTACTTTGAGGATTAAATGAGAAAATATATGTAAAGTACATAATATTAATATATATGCTGTAACATACTAGTTACTGTAATTTCTTCTGTAGACGATGGCAGAAGAAAAGCAACTAAACAATTACAATATTTTATCATAAGAATGAAGATAGTAGTCTTATCATTGGGGCTAAGAAAACATGTGACATGAGGCATTTGCCCCATATTTTAGAGATCAGAGATTGCAAGAAGAATTGGCCATAAACTAGGTATCAGAGTGTGGGGAGAGGAAAAGCTGCTCCTGGCAGAGGGACCCAAAAGAGTGGGAGAAGATAGATCTCTTCAAGAACAGAATGAAATTTAGGATGCTTAAATATTAAGCACAGGACAAGATATTAGGCTGAGGGTTGGTCAGAGGAAGGTCACAGAGAGTCTTGAGTGACCAGTTAGGATTGGGTTTCCACACTTAGGAAAAAGGGACGCGGGGAGAGGGGTGGGAGGTATTTGGTGAAACAAATTAGATCTTTTGTCACTGTTTATGATTGCAGCTGAAGGCTTCCCATGGATGCATTTTATCAGGTTGTGGATGTTACTGTTTTAATCATAATATGTGTTGAATTTTGTCAAATGCTCTGTACTTCATTTTTTGATCCAATTGCATTGTTTCTCTGATTTACTCTGTTAATATGGTTAATTACTTTTTTCACATCTCTAATGTTGAACCTACTTTGATTTCTGGAATAAACCTACTTTATCATATGCTATCTTTTTTATATATTGCTGGATTCAAAAATGTAAGGATATCTTGCATCTTAGTTCATAGGAGATATTGATAGGTAGTTTTCTATTTTGGTAATGTCCTTGTCTAATTTTGGTGTTAAGATAACCAATTAAATGAATTGGAAAATACTCTCTTATTTTCTAAAAGTGTTTGTGATGAATGATATTATTTTTCCATACTTGTCTGACGGAATTAATTAGTGAAGTCATAAAGATTTGGGGTTTGTTTTAAGAAAGTTAAAAATTATGCATTAAATTTCCTTAGTAGATAAATGGCTCTAAACAGTCATTTATCTATTACAATAAATAATACATATAATAAAAAAAGCTAAACATTTTATATTTCTTCAGGAAATATTGGCAATTTTAATCTTTTCAGTAATTTTTCCATTTAATTTAAACTGTCAAATTTATTGGCTTAAATATTTTCAAAATAATCCTCTTGTTTTGGTCTGCATGATCCAAACTGATGTATCCTTTATTATTTTGGTATGTCTAATTTTTGTCCTCTGTCTTTTCTTATTAATCACTTTAACTAGAGTTTAGCAACTTTATTAATCTTTTAAAAGAAACAGATTTTGATTATATGTTTTTTCATTTCCTAATTTACAATTCTGCTGCTATCTTTATTATCTCCTCTAGTCTATTTATTTTCAGTTTTATTTGTTCTTTTTTCTTAGTCTCTTAAGGTAGAAGTTTGAATCATACATGTAAGATCTATCATTTTTTTCTATTATAAGCAGGTATGGCTATCAATTTTCCTCTAAGTACTACTTTATCTGCATCCCACAAATTTTCATATGCAGTTTCTTTATTGGCATTAATTTAATCATAGTTTTGAATTTGTTTTGTAATTTTTAATCTGATCTTGATTGTTTGAATATGTGCTTAATTCTCATCAAATTTAAAGATTTTCTATATATCTTTGTGTCAATCTTTTAAAGATTTATTTTATTTTATTATCTCTGTCCCCCCATTGTTTGTACTCACTGTCTGCTTGTCTTCTCTTCAGGAGGCACTGGGAACCAAACCTGGGACCTCCCATATGGGAGAGAGGGGTTCAATCGCTTGAGCCACCTCAGCTCCCTGCATTTGTGTCTCTCATTGTCTTTCCTCCTTGCATCTCCTTTGTTGCATCATCTTTCTGTGCCAACCTGCTAAGCCTGCCTGCCATGCCAGGCTGCTGTCTTGCTCATCCTCTCCAGACACCAGGAACCAAACTGGGGAACTCCCATGTGGTAGGTGGGAGCTCAATTACTTGGGCCACATTTGCTTCCTTGCCAATTTTTTGTTTAATTTTATTGTGATCAGACAACAATACCTATATGATCTCAATTCTTTTAAATTAATTGAAAAAAAAATGGAGGGACCTACCATATAGTCAATCTTGGTGAATATTCTACATGTACTCAGAAAAATTCAGCTGTTAAGTAGAATTTCCTATGAACTTCAATTATCTCAAGTTGGTTGGTGGTTTTGTTGTTTCTCAGCTGATCTCCCTTCGCTCTGGGGTGGCGAAAGGCCCCTGCAACACACGTGCCACTGTGGGCGGAGGCCTCACTAGGTAAGGATGGCAGAGCTCAAGAACACACAGTAACTGCTCTGGAGATGCAGGCTCATGGCACAGGTCTGATTTATTAGGGAAGTGCAACAGCTTATAAGGGCTAGGGTGGGGGTTGAGGAGAGTGTGGCATGCACTGATTGGCTGGGCATAGGGGATGGAATTTATAGATTGCTTGCTCTTGTTGCTGGGGAGAGAAGCAGCTTTCAGGTTGGCGCGCATGGGAAGGTAGCTCGGGAAGGAGCTATCCAGCGCCCGAGACCATTTCGGTACAAGCTGAACCATTTTGCTAGGCTGAGATGTGCTGCCTACAACGATTCCTCGGTTTTGTTTTTATTTTGATTGACGCTGTAACTGTGTCTGTCTTAGGTTGTTCTCCTCTGAGAATCTTACCCATCTTTGACTATCAGTTACGCGTTTTAGAATTTCCCGGGTAACTGCGCCTGTCTTAGGTTGCCTTCCTCTGGAGGTCTTACCCATCACTGGCTGCCAGTTAAGCTCTCGGGCAAAGGGATTTTGTTAGGTCTTAGGCTCATCTTTTAATTTGGTTTTATGGCCTCAGAGCATGTCGCGCTAGACTGCTGTGCTTGCTTCTTCCTCTGTTGTGGCTGCTTCTTCTTGTGCAAGTGGCTTGTATTGACGAAGCTGCATTGAATAAACAGTGAAGGCAGAGATGTTTTCTATACACCTTTGTAGCCACTTTAAGAGACAGGGTGCTATGGAAAAAAACTATGATTAGAATAAGGGGACTAATGAGAGGGACAAGCCATGCTGTGATGGGAGAGGAAAACCAACTGAGAAAGGGATGTTGACTGTTGCGTTGTTTAGATAAGTTATCAAGTAGTTTGTTTAGTTGTTTGATATTTTGTTCCACTACTCCAGACTCATTAACATAATAACAGCTTTCTTCTTGGAGGAAAAGGCATGTTCCTCCTTTTTCGGCTGTGAATAAGTCTAAGGCCCTTCAATTTTGTAAGGCTACTTGGGCAAGTGAGGTTAATTGTCGCTGCAAAGATTCAAGAGATTGCGCAGTGCTCTCTACTGCCATTTTTGGCTGCTCACCAGTGTTGGGCAGATAACATGCTATGCCCACGAGTACCACCTGCAGTGGCTGCAGCAGCGACGGTGGTTGCGAAAGAGATTCCTATTAACAGGGGAAGGAAGGCGGCTCTTTTTGGCCTTAGTGAGAGCAGCTCTATAACTTCGCCTCCAGTGTACAGCGTGAGTTGGGGGTTAAGGCTACTAGGACACAAGGTCCTGAGTAACTGCTGTTAAGGCAGGTGATTATGGTGTGGTTACACCAGAGATGGAGGCCAGCAGGTGCGGAGAAATTATGAGGAATTGATGTGTTGTGAGCACAGTGTAACAGCTGCTTGGTGGAGGGGGGGAAAGTTGAGCTAGGTTGGGAAGCATAGAGGCAAGTTAAATGACTGGAGTTGGTATTCCACAAGGGGACATCCGATATAGGGTTTTCACAGCAGGAGCCTGTGTGGCTTGAGAAATAAGTATTGTTAGTATATACGGGTGTAGCAGCAAGTAACGGGCGAGAGAGTGCTGCACAGAGGAGGGGTCGCGCACACTGTTGGACTGATTTAAGAAGGGCAGAGTAGAATTGAGAATTTGAATCCAAGAGGGGAGAGTATAATGGGTAGGCTTGTGGCTGAGAGCATCTTTTATCGCTTTTTCTAGGGATTTTTCTGCACTTTTTATGTTCTGATTGGCCAATGAGAGACTAGAGGTGTTGTAAAGGACATATTTCCGGTGTACAGCGAGGGTACTGGCTGGGTATCTAGAGTGGTAGCCGGAGTAAAGGGCTCCTTGCACTCCGGCGGCCCATCTTTGATGCCAAGGATCTACTACGCGGAGAATCAGAGAGCCATTGGAGGGGACAAAGTAAATGAGACAGAGCTTGTTTTGGGGAATAAAGGGATTGTGAGAGGGAGCCAGCATTCATGGGGGGCGGGGACCTCACAGGACCAGTATGGACACCCCCATATACACTATTATAGTCATAGGCCGTGCAATAGGATTTAGTTTGCAGAAAAGGGATACAGGAATACGCGACTCTTCCAATTATGGCAGACTGGGGTTTTAGTTAGATGTGGATGGGGTGTGCACATCCAGCAGGTGGACAAGCGCCAGTACCGATGGGTGCTGATTTGGTGCTGTACCCTCCACGCAACTTTCCCTTACTTGGAATTGCCAACGGTATAAATCGCCTTGAGCACTGGAGAAGAGTGCGAGGGTGAGTAGTGCGGAGAGGAGAGGAGTCAAAGTGAGAGAAGGCATATTATTGTAATGAGGGCACAAATATAGAGGGCAAAGGCAAGAGTGAAGAGGACGTGCTGTTGCTTTGTCCGCGTGTCCGGCGTGTTGCAGCCTAGGAGGAGAGCGGCAATGCAGGTGAGACATCACACAGGACGAGACTATTGCTGCTGCAGGCTTTCAGCAAGGACGCGTTCTGATGCAGGGGCAGGCTTCACGAGGCGGCTGGGAATCCACAGCGGGCGTTCTGTATTCTCTGGAAAAATACAAGCAAATCCTCGTCCTGGGTTAGTAGGGGGCTGGTGTCCTGACGACATTGGTCAAAGCATGGTGCAGGGCACGCCAGGTGGGCTGTAGGGAGGACGAACTGTCCCTCACCCTTAAGGGCGTCCGGAGGGATTCCAGCAAGATTGCTTTGAATGTTGCTTGCGCCCTGGGAATTGGCCTCACCAGTGTAGAGAGCGAGCCAGGTTATATGATCGCCAGTGGGGAGCACTGCTCGGGCGAGGTTTTTCCAATCAGTGGCAGCATTATGCCCGCGACCAAGATTTTCAAGAAGCATTTGAGCGGACAGGCTATTAAGACCATCTTCTTGTACCACCTTTCTTAGATGTGAAATGGTTTTGTGGTCCCAGGGGGCCCAGCAGGGCGGATTGTTGTCCGTGGGGTAATGAACAGGAAGAACGGACAGCGGAGCAGGGGGAGTGGGAAGGGGCAGGAAGAGAAAGTAGGCGGGCACGGGAAGGGGAGGGCAGAGGGAGGAACTCCTGGGGGGGAGATTGGAGCGCCGGAGTGGGAGGGGGGGCTCGGAAAGAATTGGTATGGTGGGCAGCGGGGGCCAGAACCGGAGGGGATGGGGAGGGAGTCTGAGGAGAGGCTAGAGCGGGTGTGTGTGTGTGGGGGGAGCGGAATGGGGCTGGTGGCTTACAGCTATTTTCGGCTGGGTGGCCTGAGGCAAGGCTTTGGTCTCTATCTATCTATCATCTATCTTTCTGTCTATATCATGTATCATTTTCTGCTATTTGTTTTAGAATCATAAATTATAAAATATGTGTTTTGAAATAAACATTTTTCTGCACCTTGTCAGCAGTAATACTCTCCATTCTTCGCATTGAGAATAAGTTTAGTGAGTGCCCACACCTTGATTTGGGTCTCAATTGAGCCTCCTGTATAATATCAAGGAAGAGAAAGTCAAAATTTACAAATTCACTTCTCAGAAATCAACGCCAGAAGCAATCATTGGAGTTTAGCTAAATAAGCAGTATTCTCCACTGTATTGAACGTGGTAGATTGAATCGCATATGCCAGAAAAAGAGAAAACCATGCTGTGGGTGTGAATCCATTGTAAATGGGACCTGTTGAAGATGTTATTTTAGTAAGGTGTGGCCAACTGAACCAAGTCGGGCCTTAATCCAAATTACTGGAGTCCTTGTAAGCAGAGTGAGATTCAGACACAGAGTGAGAAAGACACAGGGAGGAGCGGAACCTGGAGGATAAACGGAAGGGCATTGCCATGTACATTGCCATGTGACAGAAAAGCCAAAGACCCAAGAGTTGCCAATTCCCAGGCGCAGAACATGGCATTCCTCAGTGGGAAAGCATCACCTTGCTGGCACCTTGACCTTGGACTTCTCTTAGCCTCAAAGCCATGAGCCAATACATTTCCATTGTTCAATGCAACCCATTTCATGGTATTCCTTATTGTAGCCAGGAAATGAAGACATTGAACATGCTCATTTGTTTCCTGAAAGATGATTGGATACTGTAAATTTATCATCTAGTCTGCACAACAAGCAGAGCATTTACATTTATATATTTTGCTAGATTGTATGGTAGGTTGATCAAAATTATTTTCAATTAAAAATATGCAATGTTATTGTAAATTTCTTTGGAGGAAGTAGAATAGAAATATAGGTTCAAGGATGTATAAGAACACTAAAATTTCTGAGAGTTAGAGAACTTATTTGTGCAATGGGCATTATATGGTGTTTGAATTTCATTAGACCCATTTAAAAATTAATGTAAACATTTTACTTGAAAGTCTCAATATTTATAATGTAGAAGAAATTATTTCTTTATTTAAACTTAGCATAAATAGTATTAAATGTGTACTTGGGAATTTATATTTCTTTTAGTGGGACCACCACAACAACAAATGTTTGAAAATCACTGATCTAGAATTCATGCCTAGAAGTAGAATTGCTGTGTCCCAGAGTATGGTCATTTTCTACTTTACTTGTTTCCTAATTGTTCTCCAAAATGGGCCTACTAATCTGTCTAGCTCTCACATCTCCAGCCAATTTGTGAAGAAAATATTATTCATTGTTTTTCTTTTACTTTATGTTTCTCTGATTATTAATGAGATTGAGTGTATCTATTTTATGTTTATAAGCATATGATTTCCTCATCTGTCCATTGCTTTTATTTGCTTGGTTTTTTTTTAAAATGAATTTGTAAGTTTTTTTTAACATTTTCCAGGGGTAATAGTCTTTTGGGGGGTTATTGATATATACTATTATATATGATTTGTATATTAACTTTGGCTGCGTCTCTTTTTGTTATGACAAAAGTTATAAACTACAGCATATCCAGATTTATCAATTCTTTCCTGTGTGATTTATATATGTATTTCCCTGTGTAAGAAATTATTCTGCATCCCAAGGTCACAATCTACTTTACCAGATTTTGTTGCAGTTATTTTATTTAGAATCATATACCTATTGCTCTAAGAGTGATTAGTCTACAGAGTTCCTTGGGAAAATTTTCCAAATTCCCTGTGCTCTAGTTGCCTCAGATGTGAAATGGGAATTATAGTTGTTTCCTTTACTATGTTGTTTTTAGATTAAATGAGTTTTTAAAGAAAATTTCTTAGAGCAATAACTGGTATACTAAAAAGCTCAATAAAACAGGTCTTATATTTTTCATCAATGTAACTTTTGTTGTCTGTTTTCTGGCTTTGCTGTCATGAAATAGTATACACTTCATTTGTACCTTATTTATTAAATCTCTGCTGAATTTTTAGTTATATTTTATTATTAAAATAGTATGTAGATTTTTAAATTTTTTAATGAATCTTTTAAATGACTGTATATTTTTTTTATTTTTTAATTAAAGGACTTTGGTTTAATATATCCTCTCTTTTTTTTGTTTTCTGTTTTCTATTTATTTAATTTTCAGTCTCATTTTAGTTTTCAGACTCATCTTCTTTGAACTTTGGTTTTATATAATTTTTTACCTTAACGAATTGAATTTCTTAGCTCATTAATTTTCACTCATTATCATTACTATTATATTAATATAAGGAAATGACATTCCCTCTAAATATTATTTTGGTGTACCTTACAAGTATTTTATAATTTCCATTATTATTTCTTCTTTGGGTTATAGGTTATTAAGAATTGAATTTTAAAATTTCTAACTGCCTAATTTGTAATTATTTTGTATCAATTTTTAATATTTTTTGAAAGTAGAAAGTGACCTGAAATAAAAATATCTGACATATTAAAAAATTTTTTTGAAGTCCATTACATAATAAATTTTTAAATGTAGTATGTTAGAATGAAATGAGAATTTTTAAATTATTGGGTTTAGAGTTCATGAAAAGTTTATTTGATCAAGCTTGCTAATTTGTGTTATTCAAATCATTTGTATTATAACTAATTTTATCCACTTGATTTTCCATTTTTTTGGTTATACTTACTTTTTTTTTAAGATTTTTATTTTTTATTTATCTCTCTCCCCTCCCCCCTTCCCAGTTGTCTGCTCTCTGTGTCCATTCGCTGTGTATAATTCTGTCTCCACTTGTATTCTTGCCAGCGGCACCGGGAATCTGTGTTTCTCTTTGTTGCATCATCTTGCTGCGTCTGCTCTCAGTGTGTGTGGTTCCACTCCTGGGCAGGCTGGGCAGCTCTCCTTATGGGGTGCACTCCTTGCACATGGGGCTCCCCTATGAGGGGGACACCCCTCCATGGCACGACTCTCCTTGCGCACATCAGCACTGTGCATGGGCCAGCTTATCACACAGGTCAGGAGGCCCTGGGTTTGAACTCTGGAACTCCCATGTGATAAGTACACACTCTTCACATTAAGTCAAATCCACTTCCCTATACTTATTTTTTATGATGGTAGATATTCTTGCTTTTTTCTTATATTTCTATTTATTATTATATATTCTAAGTCCATGTTACGTGCATATAGGATAAGTACTTTTATAATATCTTTGTAAATTGCTATTTTTATAATTAAAAAATGATCTTATTTTTCTCATATGCTTATTTTTGTTTGTTTTTTTGTTTTGCTTTATTCTGTTTTTGCCAAAAAGTATACTTCTTCAATTCCTGATGTTGTTCCATCATCTTCCTTTATGAGTTTCTATTTTCTTGGTGCATGTCTTTCACATTTAGTCTTCCTTTGTTTTTATGTGTTTTGGATATCTCTTTTAATAGCATATTGATGAATTTTCTTTTTTTTCTAACAATCTCTTCCTTTGAATAAGATGATTTTAAATTTAATTTAAATGCTAACATGTCTGGGCTTACTTTTATTACTTTATACTTTCTGATAGTGTGACTTTTTCTTTCTCCGTTTTTTTAATCAACTTTTATTCTTTCCATTGTATAGCTCTAGGGTTATTTATTAATTTCTCCCCTTATTATTTTAGAAGTTTTGTGCACAATTTACATAAAAAATTTATATAAAAATTAACCAGCTTTACTTAGCGCGTAAAATAATCAATAGCCTCGAAATTTATCACTAACTCCACCATCTTCTTTATTAACAAAATAAATGCTAATATTTAATTCTGATTATTTCTCATTTTCAGTGGTATTTTTCAATATATTATTTCCATCTTTGTTTTCAACTCATAGGTAACTGATTTTATATTAAATATTGTAGCAGTTTGGCATTGTTCATGAATTCCAAAAAGAGATATTGGATTTTGTTTGTAAACTGGTCTGTTCCTTTTGGTGTATTAGATGATATTATCTTCAGAGGTTTCACTTTTACTTGATTAAATAATGTTTAAGGCTTTGTTTGAACCAGCAATGGCAGGGACTCACAGAGAAAATGACAAGGCAGAGGAGAGAGTTAGAGTTTTGAGGCTGGAGCCCCAGGAAGTAAACACACAGGAGAAGAACACAGAGGAATAGAGACGGCTACATAGGCACAGCAGAGGCCCTGGGAGGAGAGAGAGTCTGAGGGTCTGCAGCTGACCTTGTGGAGAGACCAGAGCAGCTGAGCCTGGAGAGAAACAAGTCATGGGAGAGAGACGAGGCTTGTCCCAGCCTACTGCTAAGGTTGGAAGAATCTGGGACCATGGAGCCTTAAGAGGAAGAGGAAGGCTGAGCCCTGGCAGACGTCAGCAGCCATCTTGCCCCAACATGTGGCAACAGATTTTGGTGAGGGAAGTAACTTGGAACTGTGGGCTTCTACCCCAAATAAATACCCTTTATCAATGCCAACAGGTTTCTGGTACTTTGCATCAGCTGACTAATACAAATACCATTTCTTCAAATTTTTCTATATGTTTACCAATATTTTTGCTTGCCATTTTCTTTAGAAAACTTCTTCATTCTGTGTTCAAGCTTTAAATTCAAGTATATTCTGTGTTCAAGCTTTAAATTCAAGTACAATCTTTAATATTCTCCTAGCTATAGTCAGGTAACCAGGGAAATTAAAGATTCTTAGTCTTAATTTTCTTTTTCTGAAAACCTCTTTAATTTTATTCACTTTTTTAAGATAGTTCATGACAACTAACAAAAAAGAAAAAAAAATTAAAATAATATACAAGCAATCAATACATATTTGAGAAGTTCTGAATAGACCCAAAGCCATTAAAAGGGGCTAAGCCATTTAAAATAAAAAGATGTGCACAAAAGCACCAGATGTTGAAAGTTTTGTTCAAAATTTGTCAAAACTTAAGGAAAAGATGTTGAATGAAACTTTAGGTTTACAAAAATTTTAGATTTAAAATGATCCCCTCGGTATTTCAAAAAAATATAAATCATCTTCCTTCTAAGTAATTATGGTACTGATGAAAAGTCAGTGGACATTTTGTAGATTTTATGTCTTTTTTTCCTTTTGCATAAGATTTTCTCTGTCTCTTCTGTTTGTAGAGTCACTCCTTTGTCTACGTGTAGATTTTTTAGTTATAATTTTCTATGTTCAGATGTTTTTCAAATTACAGATATATGTATTCTTTAATCAAATAATTTTTTAAATGCAGGTTCTTTCCCATTTTAAAGTATTTAATGCCACTAATTTTAGTCTTTATCATTCTATATTTCAATCCCTCAATTTCTACTTTGTATTCTCCATCTCTTTATTTTCCTGGGGTACATTCTAAGTAATTTACTCTTTTGTCTTCCATCTTAATAATTCTCAATTATCCATGTCTGATCACCTATTTAATTATTTGACTACATTTTAATATTCTACCTTTATTTTAATTCCACAAGCTGTTATTGCTATTATGTATTTTATTGTATATGTAATATCCATTTATATTTAGTCACATATGTGTCCTTAATTGTGATTTATTCCTTCCTGCTGTTCTATCCTCCCATATTGGAGCATTTTTCATTTACTCAAAGAACTTTATTAAATGTTTCTTTTAGTATAGGCCTATTGATGGCTAATTCTCTCTGTTTTTCTTCATTTGTAACTCTACAATACTTGCGTTTTGTGAAGGACATTTTGGAAGGATATAGAATTTTATTTTGCAGTTATTTTCTTTCAGCAACTCTACCATTTCTGTTGAATCGTCAGTTATTCAGTTTTATTGTTTCTTCCCCAAGAGTATTCTCTTTGTCTAATTTTTAGCAGTCTTCTTGTGTTCTTATGTGTGATTTTTCTTTACAAATATCATGCATGTGATCCTTAGAGCATTTGAATATGTGGGTTCATGTCTTTCATAAGTTTGAAAAAATATTTTAGCTATTAATTTTGCAAATATATTTTTTTCAAACCCGTTCTTAAGTTTTTTCTTTTCACTGTGTCTTATTTGTAATTTTGTTTTTTCTCTGTTTTTCATTTATTTTCTTCTCTATTTCAGTGCAGCTGTTTCCATTGACCCATCTTTCATTTCCCTAATTTTGTCTCTTGCCATTTAATCTTCTATTAAACCCGTCCATTGAATTCTTAGATTTTCATATATTATTTTTAAATAAAAATTCCTTCTATTTCTTTTTTTTTGTTTTGATTCTAGTTCTTTAGTGAAAATTTTCCATTTGCTACCTTTTCATTTTTTAAAAAAATTATTGTATCTATTAATCATAGTTTTTATAACCTTTATCTGACAACTTCAATATCCTAATCCTTTGTAAGTGTTTTGTCATTTTGTCATTTTTCCTAATTTTTGTTCACATCATTCTGCTTCTTGTATAATTGTTAATTTTTGAAAAAAATCTCAGCTCTTAGATCTTGTGAATAAATACTTTAGGAATTCTGAATGATGATGTTTTCTTTAAGAGAGTATTTGCCCTTTCTTTTATGGGTAGAGGTACCAGGCACTGATCATATTTAGTCATTCAGGACCTGACCTAACTTAAGTTTAGCCTGCTATTTATTAAGTTTTCACTACAATAATAATATATATATATATATATATATATATATTAATTTTCAGAAGTTCAAATTGGCTATTTTATAAACCTTTCCATTTTTCTTACTGTCCTTTTATACAAGATTACTTCATTCCTTCTTTTTATCTTTATAATAATATTAAGTATATTTATTTTACGTGCTATTTATCTCTTTCAGACTGTTCATTTGTTGTCACTTCTAAGGACTGTGATGGCTGTGTTTCTGACTCAGTCACTTCTTCTCTGTTTTGTGACTTTAGTGTGAGTTCATCTTTACTTGTCAGTGGCTATTTATTCTCCCAAGTGAACTGCATACACCATGTATGGCATGACGGAGCCATCCCATGGGGCAGTGGTATGTTCCCTCGGTGGACAGGAGTTTTAGCAGAGGGGAAAACATTTTTACTTTAAGTTGTTAGTTTGGGGTGCATGAGAGTAGTATAAATTTGAACCCTATAGTCACCTAGTCATGGTGACAAGTCAGAATTTGTTACTTGCTTTTACTGGGTTTGGTAATTCTAAATAATAACATAGGCTGTTGGTCAGTTTTCTTGCTGCTCCCCTAAGCTAGTGAGTGTGAAGATTTTGTCCCTCCACCATACAGCAAACAGTTGCTTCCTGTTCCTGTTGATTGTCTGTTTTATGTGCCTTAGTCTTCTATGTTGATTGACACGCTGAAACCAAGCTCTTGGGTGCTAGGACTGGTCTATGTATCTGGGTCTAAAACATGATTGGGCCAGCTCTGCCAAAGCTTGATTTATAATTTTGACTTTGTACTTTACCTTACTTTATTCATTTATTTATTTTTAAAGATTTATTTTATTTATAGCTCCTTCCTCCCCCCACATTGTCTTCTGTGTCCATTCACTGTATGTTCTTCTGTGTCTGCTTGCATCATCCTGTGGCACTGGGAAACTTTGTCTCTTTTTTGTTACATCATCTTGCTGCATCAGCTCTCTGTGTGGGTGGGCTGCACTTTTTTTCACGTGGGGTGGCTATCCTTGTGGGGCACACTCCTTGAGTATGGGGGACCCCTACGCACGGATGCCCCTGCATGGCATAGCACTCCTTGCGTGTGGCAATAGCACTGCATGTGGACCAGCTTACCACATGGGTCAGGAGGCCCTGGGGATCGAACCCAGGACCCTCCATATAGTAGGCGAACACCCTATCAATTGAGTCACGTCCGCTTCCCTACCTTGCTTTAGAATGCCTGGAGATTTTCCTTCCTCCTTTTGGACTCTTCCATGCATTAATATTATTTATTTATTTATTTATTTGGGTATATTTCATTCATGCTTTGTGTTTGGAATAAGAAGTCAACTTTAATTTAGACTGCAACAGAAATTATTTCTTTATAACTATTATGAAATTTATAACTAGGACTTCTGTTGCCAGGAGCTCCCAGTCTATTGGACTGTTTTGGGCATAAAATTGATGTCTTGGTTCTTTGTGGGTTATCTGTGAATTCTCAAAACCTGGGTTTTAGAACTCAACTCTTGATTTTAGGAAAAACGCAACAGGGCAGCTTGTCCAAAACACTAGTCATGCATGTGGTTGGTCAGTGTAGCAGATGGCTGGGTCTTGAGGGGCCCAGAGTGGTCTTTGAGCAGTGGAGCTAGTGACCAGCTCTCTGCTGGATGAATTACCATGCAATGTTGTGAAATAGCACAGTATGATCAATTTCTGGCACTTCCACATGATAAATCCTCTTTTACCTAATCCTTGATTTCCACCAACAATCCTGAAAACAAAGCTTTACTTCATTCATTTTAAAGATATGACAATGGCTTGTTAGAGAGACAAAAGAGTTTCTCCAAAGTAAGATCAAAACTCATATCTGCATGGTTCCAAAAACTGGGAAGTATTGACCAGACCATACCCCTCCCACACGGAGTGGACAACAGAGCTAGTGAGGGTGGGAGTGTGGCTACATGGGAGAGGGTAAACAGAAGTTTGAGCTTTCTGAAAATGTGCAGAAGGATCCATGTTTGAATGTCATGGAAAGGTAGGTACCAAAAGCCTTAACACCTGGAAAGGGGAAGGAACAAGAGCAAAGGGAGACCAGAGAATGATTCAAAAATACAGAGCTTGGTGTTGCCTGCAATGGGAAGCTAGAGAATCCATTTGTAGAGGAACAATATTTTCACATTTGAGGGCTGGCTGAGCTTCCAAGCGTGGCATACCTTGGAGGGCAGGTCTAGTGGCAATTAATTCCTCTGTTTTTGTTTATCCAGAGATTTCTTCATTTCTTCCTCATTTTTGAAGGGCATTTTTGCTGGATATAGTATTCTTGGTTGGAAAGTTTCTTCTTTCATCAATTTAAATATGCACCCTACTGTCTTCTGGCCTCCATGGTTTCTGATGATAAATCTTGTTGAAGAGTCCTTGTACATGATGAATTGCTTCTCTCTCACTGCCTGTCTGTGGCCTTCAACGGGTTGCCTCTAATGGGTCTCAGCCTGAATCTCTTTGAGTATATCCTCTTGGGAATTCTTTGAGTTTCTTGGATGTATGTATTCATGTCTGAAAGTCCCATCATTCAAATATTCATTCTGTTCTTTTCTCTTTCTCTTCTCCTTCTAGGACTCTCATAATATGCATGTTAGTACACTTCATACAGTTTTGTGGGTACCTTAGGCTCTGTTCAGTTGTGTTTTTTTTCCTTCATTCTTTTTCTTTCTGTTATACAGGCTGAATAAATTTAATTTTCTACTTCAAGTCCACTGATTCTTTCTTCTGCCTTTTCAAATTTGCTGTCAAACTTCTCTAGTGATTTTTTAAAAAAATTCAGTTGTACTTTTTTATCTCCAGAATTTCTGTTTGATTATTTTTTGAATTCTTTTTATCAATTTATTGATTTCATGTATCAATTTCTTGATTTCCTTTAGGTGTCTCTCCATGTTTTCCTTTATTTCATTGAAATTATTTAGGAGAGTTAACTTAATGCCTTTGATTAGTGATTCCAATTCTTGGGTTTCTTCAAGGATGGTGTCTGTTGCTCTTTCGTTGTTGTTGTTGTCCGTAGAATGGGGCCATCTTTCCTATTTTTTGCAATCCTTATGAACTTTTGTTGATATATGGACATTTGAATATTATAATGTGTTAATTCTCAGAAGCAGATTCTCCCCCTTCCCCAGAGTTTGTTTAATTTTTTGCTTTTTGGATTATTGAGTGATTTTTTTCAAACTATTTTTTTTTAAGTTTATGCACCTTACTACGTGTTATCACTGAAGTCTTTGTTCCTTTAACTTGTATTCAACTACTCTATCAACAGAGATACCCTTGAATACCAGGAGCTAAAAAAATCACACACAAATAAAAGCCACTCCCAGTCTCTGCAAATTTGCTGTTTTAAGGCTTTCTTCCAACTCTTAGACCAGCTTACACTGAGTCGATAGATCAGATCAAAGTGAACATTTAGGGTCTTCTCAGGTCATTTTAAGCAAACTTCTGGTCCTGGGCACGTGCACAGTTTTCAGAATTTCCCAGTATGCAAAGATGCTCCCAGATGTCTTAATTTCTCCAAAAATTATCTCCCTAGGTTTTCCTCCAGGGTCCTAGGTGCTCTGCTGTAAGTCTCAGCTGTCTGCTGGCTCAGGTTTCTGATCTTGAGTGATTTCTGGGCTAGGCCAAACAGGTGTGCATGAGCACACCTTGAGTCAGTCTTTCAGATGCTACTGGACAGTTTGAATGGTCTCTATACAGGCCTTGCTCCC
This sequence comes from Dasypus novemcinctus, assembly GCF_030445035.2. Taxonomy (NCBI): domain Eukaryota; kingdom Metazoa; phylum Chordata; class Mammalia; order Cingulata; family Dasypodidae; genus Dasypus; species Dasypus novemcinctus. The sequence continues at coordinate 1,431,392 of NC_080674.1, forward strand.
TCCACGAGCAGAGACATTGTCTGAGCTGGGGAAGGAAGGGGCAGGACAAGTAGTGGATTCTTACAGCTTTCCTGTGGCTTCTGGGTTGCAGTTTTCTTCATCCAGTGCTCACTTACGGCTGCCCACCTTTGCCTATTTTCCAGAGTTATGAGTAAGTTGGTCCTGACAGTTTCTGCTTATTTTTCAATGTTTGTGGGTGGGCATGCGTTTGGAGCTTCTTATTCTGCCACTTTGCTGGTTTCACTCCCCCTGCATTCTGTACTTTTTGTAGGAGGTACCAGCAATTGAACCCAAGACCTTGTACATGCGAAGCAGGTGCTCAGCCACTGAGCGACATTTGCTCACCTGCATTCTGCTAAGTCAAGGAATTGTGGGGTACAATTAAGAAAAAAGTTATCTAAAGACTGTGATTCTTTGAATAAAGGCAGCTCTCAGTTCAAGAGTGTTTGCCTTGTAGACATCTTCACCCTTCATCCTAGGTCACAAAAAGTGCTAGTTCTTCACATGAAAATAAATACTTACACACATTCATGCACAGAATATTCAAGCTCAATAATGTGAAAGGATAAGTCTCCTAAACAAAAGAGATTTGGGACTTGGGGAAAAGCCAAGAGGAGAAGAAGGAGGAAGGAAAGGCCTAGTTTAAGAAAATATGTGATGTTTTCCAGCTACTTCTGGCTGAAGTTAAAATGATGTAACTCTGCCTAATTTTCCCTTTATTTTTCCCTTTAAGTGTTCAAGCTTACACCACAGATGGACAGAAAACCTCTTAACCAGGGCCTAAAAACATCCTTAGACTGAAGCCTCCCATTTAATCAGCGAAGTACTTTTTCAGTTAGAGTGCTACTGGCCAACCATCCTCAGGAGCCTGCTCTCCTGGGGTCTGCAGAGTGTGGGAAGCGGCCCTGGGGCTTAGGAGCAGATCCAGTCCAAGTCTTGCTAGATGTGTTCATTTTGGGCAAATTGAGTTTCCGACCCTGATCTTAGTTTGAGGAAACAGAGCACGGAGATGAAGTAGAGGTGTCCCCAAAGGGTGGCTGGTCGCTGACCAGGAGGGCTCTCGCGAACGGCACATCCACTCCAGCACAAGCTTCTCTGAAAGGTAGAACCGAGGCAGCCACCGGCCAACAGTGTTGCTCACGCTGCCCACAGTCCATCAGGAGACGGTTGAGCCATCTTTGCATTTAGGTCCAACACTCACGCCCTTCCCGCTAGGGGACAAGAGGTCCTTCACTTTCTCCTTTCCTACATGAACTGCACAAGACACTTGTATGGGGTTTCTGTCCACAGCTGCTGCTGGAAATCCGCAGGCTGGAGGCTCGGATCAAGCACCCCAGGGAACATCTGGTGCGATAGGTTGATAACTATGCGGCTGTGAAATAGGTGAGTGATGGGTGTTCTGATTTGTTAGGAACTCCCCTAATCACCGTCTTTTCCTTCCAGCAGAAGACTTCCCTGCTTTTCCTGCACCACTGGCACCAGCCAGGAAGACTCCAATACATTTGCCGGCAAGCCACCGTGGCCGACACGTTGGGGGGTGTCAGGTTTTAATTGTAACTGTCTTGCAGAGCAGTGTTGTTTTAATATCCTGTATAGATTTTTATGTAATACACTTACTTGCAGGCAGCCCGAAGCAAGAATCAATTCTGTGAAGGGCTCTTCTTTTGTTAAAAGCCAATCTTGTTTTAATGATGCATGAAGAAATATTCGAGCATTGACATTTTTCTGTCAGGTTTCTTTTGAAAAATCAATTAAGATAATACTGCTTTGACCTAGTTATCTAGTTAATGCTTATTAGGAATGTAATATGATTTACTGTCAGCATAATAATTTTTGTATCTTATCCCATTAGCTTGTGCATATTTCAAAGTGTATTACACAATGGTCACTTCTTAAAATGTAATGTAGCAGAATGCATTAATTAGCTTGACTAGGGTCATTAGAAAGAAACTATCTCATTGGTTCCTTGTATCAAATTTGTATACAATCTCTATCAAGATATTGCATTATTTGCACACCTAAAACCTGCTTCTCAGCTAGAGAGGGGACTGCACACTTTCCTGTACCCAAAGTTTTCTTCTATAATTTACCAATAATAGATCGTTTTTTGCTTAGAGTTGCTGGATTTGGGATTAGTAATTATGCAGGAAATTTAGACAAAATAAGTTTCTAACAGTTAAGGATGGCTCCTCTGGGCTCACTGCTCAGACATCCATTGCTAGATAATTCCTTCTCCTGCTGGGAGTGTTCAGAGAGCCGCAGAGGTGCTCTCGGGCCACAAAACCAGGCAGAATTGGGCATTCCTTTAAAATGGTCATTGTCATTCTTTGTTGCCTTTGTGTTAACAGCTGTCAATGGCGCAGTCACAGAGGAAGTGCTCTGAGAGAACCTTCCGGCAGAATTATTGATTTCTGCCCTTTTGGGACTCTAGAGGCACTGCTGGCTTCTTGTTAGGTAGAACCCGGATTAAATCTGCTCACGGTTTCCACAGGAGCCCTCTTGAAGAGACCGCACCTCGAAAGTTAGGCTCTGTCCTGGGTAAGACGCACGGCCTTAGCTTTGGTGAACAGCCGGAGAAGTTCCTGGTGGCACAATGACGGTGGCAGCCTTTTGAAATGGTGAGTGAGCTGGAAATGAAACCTAAGCTTCCGTGGATCGAGGCTTCCAGCAGCTTCCCCGAACAGGGCTCTGAGAGTCCTCTCTCTTGACCTGATGTTGGTCAGTCTGCAAACTGACCTAAAGAACCATTAGGACACGTCGTTGACGTCTATCTCTATGTTCAGAGCGTTGCCATCAGCGCTTGAAGGAATTTGTGCCATCCTTACATCCCTTGTTGCCTCCCCATCTGTATTCTTAAAATACACCCCAAAATAGAGCCAACTAGATGTGTTCAAATGAGTCTTCCCACTGCACTACGGAGCATTAAAAAGAAGCCAGTACACGGTAAGTAAAAAGGAGGCCCTGCCCACGTTCTGAAGGAGTCCCTACTCAGCCCTGTCTTTTTAGTTTCCAAATTCTTTGCGGCCACCTCTCCCCTGTGATTGGGACCTGGAGTTGGCATATTGAATCATATGTCTGCCATGCATCGTTTTAATTTTCCAGTGAAATATTTGCACTTAACAAAAGTGACCTTGTTTCTAAAGACCCGCCAGAGGAATTTATGTGGGTAACTAAGTGATCCTGTTTATCCCCAGCCTGGTAACATTTTAATTAATTAAAAGAGAAAAATCAATGAGCACAGATTCGGTTTCCTATAAGGTATTTTACCTTGTCTTCCTTCTTATTTAAAATTGTAGGTTTTTATTACTCACAATCTCCTTCCCTCTCTCCCTCTCTTTCTCCTAAAATGCATTTCTCTAGGGGTGTTTAGGATCCCAAAGGTTTCCCACTGTCCTTAATGCAGAGAGTCGCTGGAAGCTGGAGTGCCCTGATTTGAATAGAGCAAGGAGAGGTTTGACGAACGCCATGGCGTCTGCAGATGCTAAATGAGAACGGAGCTGAAGGAGCAGCAAGGGAGTGCTTTGGAGCAAATGAAACCGGCACAAAGGGAATCAGGAAGGAATCTGAATACAGACTCCGGAGAAATTCCCTGTCCATGAAGCCAAAGAAGGCGGCCGGCCGGGGGCGCCCAGCCTGCCCATTTGCATACAGGCTCGTGGGCTGGGACTCAGCTTTGGGCATAGTTGTCACTTTTAAGCACCCAATTAATTGACTTGACAAGGTGGCACGATTCCTCCTTTCAGAGATGCACTGCTGTGGACGGCGGCTGCAATTACATGAAATATTAATCGCGGATTGGAATCGGAAATCAGGGACTGCAAGGGGAGTCGCCATCTAATGATCATCGATCAGGCACACGACCCGAATAAAGGACGCCCCGGATGGCAGACCGGGGCCCGAGAACTGGGGCTCCGCGGCCCCGGTTCCCGCCTACCCTGGCGCCGCTGCTCGCGGCTGAACTCTGCCTTTTGACGGTGCTTGCAGTTGCTATAGCGATGGTATAATTCCGTACTGGTCTAAAAATGACACTGGCATAGATACTGACAGATAGGAATTAATTCCCTAACAAGTAATTATGTCGCGAAATGCTGACTGCCACGCAGAAGGCGGCCAGTGACACATTTTCTGTTTTTCCGAGATGGCAGGAACATTAGCGTGGGTCATTAGTGACGGGCACCCCCGTGGGCCCACGGAGGGAGCTTTAGATGCAGCCCTGTTTAGTTACCTGTGTGACAGCCTTGTTCGGGACAGCAGAAACAGCTGTCCCAGCCTGTATGAGCCAAAATAATTAGGCCTGTCATCTTCTCGCTCTGATTTCCCCTTCAGCCTGCTCCACAAAATGCAAATATTTTGCTTTCATTGTCACATTCACCTTGACATGGATATTGCTTTGGCGCATAACTGGATGAGATGACTCAGAATTTGCATTGTTCATTCTAATAAATTTGCTTCCCCTCCATCGCCTGGCAGGACCCATCAGATAAAGTCTCCCGGACTGTCATCAATCACCGGGCTTGACAGACGGCTTTTGCCTTCATTTGTTACATACGAGAACATGCTTAATTATTTGTCCTGTAATTAGTTGGGAAAATGTCAGGAAATGTCAACTCTCTGTTCGCCCGGGAAGGGCTCGGCTTGAAAGCCGCGTGAATGAGGTGTCATTAGCACTGCCTAACTAGACGGGGACCGGCTGGGGAGGGGCGGGAGCATCTAAAAAAGTCATCACGGCCAGTTACGGAAGCGGGAGAGCAGCGCCGGAACAAGCCGCGGGTCCCATTAGCAAACAGTTGTGTTTTCCCTCCGCTGGTCTTGCACAATCCAAGGTGGGCGAGCAAAGCGAAGAACAAGAAGCCTGGGTGGATGCAGTTTCCGTCACCATCTCCTCGGCGTCTCCTAAGCCAGTCACATTTTACACGTTACCGTAGGGGGCATCTAATATTTAACTTGCAGATTTAAACCTCATTTTACCCTTTGACCCACACTGTACAAAACTCAATATGCAAAACCTGTAGACGGTTTTGCATTCCTCTAGGAATGGGATGAACTGAAAGTGCAAAATTAAATTAGCAATTCTGCCTTTACAACCTTTACTCATAAGAACAAATTGCCTTCACTTATCACGGCACAACCAAAAAAGCAAACAATAAATAAATAAATACGTATAGCCATAAATGCATTAAGGATGAAAAGCATGCAGGCATAGGATAAGTTTGCTAGATAGATCTCCTGCTCACACCCAGAATGCCAAAATGAGCTTATTGTTAATTTCAGTGATGGGATCGATATTAGACCATCACGATATTTCATAGATAGATCCAAGAGAAACAGATTCATCAGGAAGAAAGAGCAGTGTTACCACACGCCAGCCAACTCCATTTTGAAATGGATTCGCCGGGGCTTTTAATTGTTGCGCTCCCTAAGGGCCCTGCTAGCTAACCGTGTGTGTGCAGGTGCGTTTTGTGAATGGCGTAGCCATTTCTTTATTGTTCGTGGGATGCTACACTCATTAATAAAAATGCTGTTTGCAAATTCCACATCAGAGGCCTCGGCTATTTTCTATACTGTTGTCAAAATAAGACGCTCGTAGGACACCATTCTTTACTTAATCACTTACGCAATTTTGTGTCTCTAGAATAAGAAAAGTGTCCAATAATTAAGAAGACATTCTGTGGTTTAGCAATTCACAAGCTGTCGCAGGTACGGCTAAGCTAATTATCAAATGGTTAAAAAATGAGGAGGAATATTCCATGGTTCCATGCAAGCGAACTGCATTTGCAAGGCCACCTCAGATGCACAGCAGCTTCAGAATGGATGAGAAGTTTTGATTTGCCTGCAGGACTGGAAAATCGCATTTACGCTGCCCCTCCTGGTCGATCAGACTTCAGGGAATCAGATATATAATATTTATCTTTCAAGATGCAAAACAATGCATGAGGGCCGGCAGCCGGGAGCTGCGTGAGGCTGGCAGACGTTTAGTAATCATTCATTTTTAATATTCAGATTTTTGAGAAAGATAAAAATGTAGCCATAGTAATTTTGACTAGCTAGTCTTTCCAAGCTTATTGTAATTTAATCTTTGTCCTTAAGATCCACACAGGTAAGGCGCTATTACTCATTATCCCAAGAGGGAGCGGGGCCGCCGTGTCAACAGCCAGGGGAGCTTTAATTCTCCTCCCTCTGAAGGAAGGTGTCTGCTAAGCTTGCAGAGGCTCGGCACCGTGGGGCCGATCTCGAAAATTCTAAATTAATTACTCAGAGGAACCGCATTCTGGGCTTGTCTTTCAGCTCTTAGCAGGTTTCGCCCTCTTTAATGCCTTCCACGGGAGAGGCGAGAGGCATTTTGCCGATGAGCTCTTCCAGCATTCCTCGCCTGTAGGGAGGGCACGGGCGAGCAGGTGCCTCCGTCTTGAAGGCCGCCCCTTGGAGCAGAGGGAGCGGATCACAGAGGCGAGCAGGACCTGCGTGGGGTTGGCACCGCCCGCCTTGCTGGGGGCCAGTTCAGGTTGCCAGAACCACAGAGACCTCTTCTCTCTGCAGGTGACCTTCAAAGCTGGGAGCCCCACGTTGACCCGGCTGGCGACAGAGTCCGGGGGACTTTGGGCATTAGACTTAGCCTGTGAGAGCCGGTGGGCCGAGGCGCCAAGCAGGGGGACCGATGCCTGCTGGCGAGCCTCTGCTTCATCCACACCCAGCCGGGGTGCATAGAGGACGGCAGGGCGCCCTCGGCCACCCTAAAGGAAAAAGACATGTTCTTTCCATTAAGGGGGCGCAGTGGGGAGGCCTCCTTTGGATGCTCTAAGGAAGCCCCAGCTGTCCTCCATCCGGCTTGGGATTCGGGGCAATTTGGGGGTGCCCTGAGCCAGCCTCGAATGGCTGAGGCGGCCGGGCAGGCCGGACACTGCCAGGGGCAGGGGCATGGGGCTGTCACCAGGCCGCGGGGAGGGCAAGCCGTCCCCAGTCCAAGGCAGCTCCTGGAAGAGAAAGGTCTTTATGGGGAATTTTGATAAAGTAAATTGCAATCATTTAGAGAAGGCCCGTTTTATTAGTGTCAGAAAACCCCAGATGAATTTGTTTTGCATGTATGAAATGGAATCCAGCAACCCAGGCTGTCGTGTGCAAAGTTTGGAAAACGCACTCCTCGGCCTCGCGGATTTGCCTGCAAATTCTGTTTGTTGGTTTGTTTCATAGCATCCTCGAAAATGAGTTTCTATGGGGGTGCTAGAAGGAGGACTTCTTTCTTTCTTTAGGGAAATGTCCTGGCGTTTTCTTTTTCCGGAGGAAGAGAACAGGGCCAGTAAATTGGTCACGACCGTTTGCGGCTTCGCAGGCAGAAACGCGCCGCTTTCTCCCGAGTGGAGGCATTTTGAATGTGCACTCAGCAACATTCCTGGCAGGCGGGTGACAGCAGAGCAGTTGAGGTGGAGCCGCCCAGAAGCCAGCGGGTCTCAGGCTTTGCGGGTTTTGGGGCACGGAGTGCATATTTTATGAACCGATTCACGCTGGAAAGACGCTGGCACTCTTACATTAACATCGTTGAGCATGCACAATAAATTGGGAATTCTTACAAATAGATAAGATGGAGTTTAATGGCATTATGGCAAATAACAATACAATAAGCTTGAAACAATGCATTTAAGAGGCAGAAAAAGAAAGCTGTAAGGTCAGACAGTATCTCCCATAACATTTGGAAAAGGCTGCCAATTGTTTGGATAGCGGTACAATGCTAAAGCCTCTTGGAACGTTGTTAAGTCTTTATTCAGTAATACATTATCATGCATATTTCATAGCAGGGATTACGAAGACAGAATTGTGTGTCATTTTTGTTGTATGTCTTTATAATTACACCTTGAAGCCACAACTAGGGTTTTTTTTTTTAGTTTAACATATTCATGAAAAGCGGACTTGTAATTTGATAAAGGGGAGCTTGTGTTCTCGACTCCATTCAAACGGCATCATGAAGCAGAATTAAAGCAGGCAGCTGTGCTCCCCGCATTAATCTCCTCAAGCACATTCCAGCTGCTATGATGTGCGCGAGGCAGATAAAGTCCTGAGCGGACTGGAGCTGAGCGAGCCAGACAACTCTATTATTGGCTTCATAATTGCTTAATTAAACTTTTGTCACTAATCATTATGAGGGCAATAGAGCTGTTATACTGGCTTCTGTTAAGCAAAAATCAATAAACTGTTGGAGTTAATTTCGCCGTATTTTTTGTCCTGCAAATGAAATTCATTGCTGCCGGTTAGTGATCTGTGTGGCTGGCGCTAGGCTGATATGAACAGCCATCACCATTTGAATTGAGGGTATTCAGTAGCACATGAATATGAACAAATGGCAAACATAAATCTCTTGCATGAAGTACACCTTCTATCCCTTTATTATGGAACAATTGACCCATCTAAAATGAATTCTAATGCCAGGAAAGCGTTTAGATTTAAATTACACCATGGTCTTCTGCCGCTGAAAGATGGCGGCATAAAAAAGATTAATATGCTAATTATTTTTCTCCTTATTTTTTTTCTTCGACATCCACGGTGGGGTATTGTGAAGCGTGTAAATAAGATGACTGTTTTGTCAAGAAATGGCTCTAAGGCACACTATATTCCATTGCAATTTAATTTGTTTATTCAAAACCTCACTCCAGATTTTAACTGTGTTTGCAATAACACTTTATTCTTCACATAATGTTTTCCTTTCACAAAGAATCCCTGGAATGAGTAAAGCATGTTTTTGTTTATTGAAATAGATTTAATGGTATTATGAGTGATGATATACTTAACCAAGGCTGTATTTATAAATTCCTGTCAAACTTTTATTTTCCTCCCCTCTCCTCGAGCTTATAGAATTGATCTTAGGTTCTGCCGACCCTCCTTGTGTCTTTTGTCGTGGGCTAGAAAATGGAGGAGTGTGTAAGGATGTTTTGTTATTTATGCCCAGTGCATCCACAGCTCACCTGGGAGCCAACTTCCCCACCCCCAGATGTTCTTAAAATTAAAATTTAAAAAATATATATATATACCTATAAAGCTCACCCTCACTGGATGTAGCAGCCTGCTGTGTCGTGAACGCTGAAAACCTTGTATGTTCGAGACTCACAGCAGAGATCTGAGATATCTATTTTGTTTCTGCTCTGAAAATGGCTTTGACATCTCCAATAACTAGTAGAACCAGAAGCAAAAACGCAAGGAGCGCGGGAGGGGCTCTCCTCTAGTGGGGTTTGCCGTGCCACATTGTACTTGTGTAGCATCTCCGAAAGCGCACCCTGCCCTCGTCGTGCAGCTGCCGTCCTCGGTAGGAGAGCTGGCTGGGTTGAAGCCACACATGCACCGTCAGGCAACAGAGGTGAAATTAGGAATATGCCCATGTTAATCAGAGAGCATAGAAAATGATTCTGAAATCCTGTCTAAGACTGGAAAGTCAAGTCCAAGCATAAAGAGGACAGTATTTCCCTTTTGAAGAGGAAGAGAAAAAAGAACAAGTGTTCTACGTGATTTGTTGCTATAGATACCCAAAAGAAAATAAAAATAATGGCGAAATAAGGACAAGAGAAAAAGAAAACCTAACGATTTCTCTAAAGAAGTCTTTCCATAGACTTGTTACTTATTACTTGACTTTTCTTTGTCCATGGAGAATATTGGTAACTGTGCGACTCTACCATCAACACCACTGTTTGGTGATCTCATTTGATGCAAGCATGTGCAGCTTGCTGTATGCATGTTGAATGGGGGGCATGCTACAGTCTTCCAGAACCATCTGTGCAATTGGTTTGAAGGTAATAGGTGCTCAATGAATGCCTAGTTAATGAAAGGATGGAAAAATATGTCGCCATATGACTTAACGTCTCTCGTGGCATAGTTACCCATTCACCCCCAGAGCTCGCTGCTGTTTAGTTTTTTATGCTCAAATGGTAATTCCTGGCTCTGGGCTAGGGTATCTAAGATGGTAGAACCAGGAAACCAAGCAGAAGAGGACCAGCCAGAGAAGGGAAAGACATGCCATCCTGCTGCCAACCACCGGAAGGCTCTTTCTTTCCTAATTTGGTCTGAATTTGTTTCTTTATTGGCCAGAATTATTTTTAAATATTCTCCTCATTTCCCTCCTCTGGAAATCAATGTGTTGTGTGGGGAGAGAACTTCTGCACATGTTTTTAGCATGATCTATGCCTTTATTAAAATTGTTATGATGATGATCTATGCATCTGTAAGGATGGGGAGAGAGGAGGAGGCCGATAAATCCTCTTCTAATAAGAAGAATGTCTGCCCTCATGAAAGCAGATCCTAAAGGATACTTATTCTTGAGCCCCTAAATAGGTTTCATCAAATCACAGACAAGACTCTTAGGAAATATTATTTAAAATCACATGCAGATTAAAAGAGGCACAGCCGTGCATATTGGGATTTTAATTTTCATTATTGCATTCATTATATGATTTAAACGAGATTATAGCATAAGATACACTGTACTTTGTGATTTAATAACAATAGTTAAATACCCTGTAAATCTTTTAGGTTTTTCTTTTATGAAACTGCAACTTACTCATCTAAACATGCATTATGTATTGAGTTTTAAAGCTATGTGTAAAACTCATAGAAATATATTATCTTTCTCTAAAACAATGGGAAGTAAAGGGGATTAGAAACCTCTGGGTTGGATTGGATGTGGTGCTGTTGAAAGCCACTGGTGACTGCCAAATTAAGCAAGCTCATCCTCTGGAATTTTCCTGACAGACGTGCTTCATAGGTCAGGTCCCAGAGGAATTTTTACAGGTATCTCAAAAGTAACTTCAATATCTGTTTGAGCAAAGTGATTTCCCCTCTCTACCTGTAGTCCAGGTAGAGCAGCCCTTGGGTATTGCACAGCACATACTTGTTTGGAATGGAAGAGAACTGAGCCTTTATTTTGATAAAACTCAATATTTGAAAGCCTTTAAAGCATCCTCGCCCAGGTTTTTTTCTTTTTTTTTGCTTTCCTTTTAAGATTCACTTTTCCTGTGTTCCCGGCAACCCCTGGCAGGTGAAATTGATTTCAATGTATCCTAACAATTCTTTTTGTGAATACACTAAATTCAGTCCTGATGTTGGCATTGCAAGAAGGAGTACCCATGGGTTAAGTGAGCCGTCTCCATTTTTGATGTATATGTGGGTCTCCAAGATAATTATTTGACCCACTTCATGTAAAACTCCATGCAACATTGGGCTGTGCTGTAATGGAGTCTGTTCTAACTCCTGATCTGCATTTACTAAGAGCTCATAGGCTCCGGAAAAATTAAAACCTAACGTCCTCCACATCAAAGAGCTTATTTTCCCCCTCTAGAATCAAAGTAGGTAGTTGGCAAGATAGGTAGAAAGGAGGGAGAGAGGAAGAGGGAGAGAGAGAAACCATATATTTAAACATAAGAAAGATAAAGGGGGTTGTTCAAATTATTTGGCTCCTTTTTTAATTGAGTTTGGGAATTTTGCTTTTTTAATGTAATTTTGAACTTGGCAAGCATCATTCCTACTACGACTTAACACCTTCGGGGAGATTTGAGAGTCCACAGGGACAACCAGAAAAAGGCCTCAAGGCAGTTGGAGTGGGTGGAGGGGAAATCATTATTCCCAGAAGGGCCTTCTAGATGATTCTACGCAGAGCTCCCATCTCTCCTTGCTCCAAACCTGCTGAAGTCGGCCCCTATTTCTGGGTTCCCCGTTTTTCTCGCACGACTTCCTCACATGCACCCGGCAGGGGAGGCAGGCTGTCCTGACCCCGGTGGGCGCGCGGCCGCGCTGACCCTTCCTCGTGCCAGCAGAGGCCGCGCCCTTCTCCTGATGTCGTCTCGAAGCCCACCCACCCCTCGCCCTGCCTTCCAGGATACCCTGCTGGGCATCCCTTCCTAATCCCATGCCCACCTCATTTGGACCGACCACCCTCCTAAAAAGTCCAGTTTACTGAAAGCTTCCTCCTGGCAGCGAAGGCATCGACTTCTTTGTAGAAAATAGCAAAATAAGGATAAGCACCAAGAAACAATCCATAAGCCCCAATCAGAAATAGCCACTGCTGGCATTCCCATGATGTGCTCCCACGGTCCCCTGGCATGCGCGTGCACACACATGTGCGCAGGTGTGGGTGCCCGTTCCTGGAGCCTCCGTCCTGTTCAGGGAGAGTCACAACGTTACTCTTCCAACGTTAGCATCGCTGCCCTCAGCAATGCGGGGTTGTGCTCTGTCTCCGAAGACATTTGTTGAGTCAATAAATAAAGGCTAGTTCACTCTCCCTATTTTTCCTCCAGGGTGACTTTTTAACTGTTTGAAGAATAAAAGGTCCAGCCCTTCTGTGCATATAAAGCCAAATAACTAATTAGGCTGATTTTCCCTCAGAACTTCCTCACTGGCCACTTGCCTTTGCGGAAGCCTCTCGCTGCTGGCTTTGGAGAAAGTGGTGTTTTTGCATTAAAAAGAGGTTTCATTGCTCAAACTCCTTAGCACAAAACTTCCCAAACTTTGCCATGGAGGATGCCATGGCCGAAGACAATGGTTTAGGAAGTCCTCCTTTTAATTCTGTCCTAGGCAGCCCTTGATTCCAGTGGGTGACTGTTTCCTCAGCCACTGGCTAGTGACAAGGAGTGCTTCTTGTCATTAAACTCAGGTGCTGGATGTCGCCTGCCGCCCCGGGGGCACCTGCTGCTCGTGCCTTAGACGCCCCCTTCAGCAGTGTGGCTGCCCGGCCTCGCCTCTGACGGCTCCTTTGCCCACCCTCGCCCCGCGCCTGGGCCAGCGCGATTCACCGCGGAAATTCTCTCCAGGGGAATCGGGTGGCGTGGGGAGCCGGCTTTCTCTCTTCTGCCTAACAGAATTTCTTCTTCCCAGAGGCAGGGAGGATGGAGAGCGGCTATAGCTATGACTGCTTTATGTACTGAGGAGATACTAGGAACAGATTTAAAAATAAATGTGGCCTTTCTGTTTTTGTTAATCCAGGAGCGAATTTGGAGAGAATTGTGATTTGGGCAAAATGTTCTTGGCTAGCTCATTGGACACTCTGGACAAGTGGGTACATTCCTAAAAATAATGGTACATTTCAGTTCATTAAAAAAGAAAAAATATTCCGCAGTCCCTGTGCTGGCGTTGGGGCTGCAGCCCATTTCAACCTGGCCCGGCCGCCACCTGGTCTTCAAAGTCGGTTGCTGAACAGTAAAACGTATCGACTCTTCTTTGCATGCGTGCTGTTAGAGATTGCTGCTTTCCTTTAATCGTCTATGCAAATCACATAAAATTTTATGGAGACTTAACAGGGAAGAAAATTGTTTTAAAGTTGGTTTGGTTTAATAACGTAATTATAAGAACTATATCTCCCCAACAGCAACATGAAGTGTGATTTTGCTTTACTCAAAGCAAGGCCATTTTAAGCCAAAGCAGCTCTATTTAGTGGGAATGCAAAGCCAGAGCAGATATTCTGCCTATTTCGAAAAGAATTATGAATTTACAGGGTGATGCTTGGTAATTCTGGGTCAGAGCTGCTGCTTCTTTTCTTTCTTTCTTTTGTTTTTTTTAGTGTAAGTCAGAATATTAATGGCTGAAAAGAGCTCCAGCAAAAAGCAGCAGTCTCTTGGAGGAGAGCTGCATTCCTGCTTCACCAGATGACGGCCAGCGCGGTTCTGGGTTTTCGGCGGCGCTGCTCTTTCCACACACCCAGAGCCAGCAGCACGGCGCCTTTGTACCCACATTCCTAGCCCTTTTCAGAAGGGCTGACGGCCCATTCATGGCCGTGTTTATTCACGAAAACTCCTGAAGCGTGGCAAGCAGGAAAACGTGGCATTAAATGTGGAAACTTTAATTTTCTTCTCATTAAAAGGGCATGGCTTGAATACTAATTACAGAAAGCGGGATAAAACAAGGCAGGTGGCTCGAGGTGGGCCGACAGGACTCACTCAGGTTCGGCTGCCTTCATAAAAAGAGTAAGTGTCCAACGGAAGGCGTGGAGTCATCGCTGTGTATTAATGCCCGGTTTAAACAATATCCCAGAAAGATTTACAACGGCTGGCGCTTGAGCCGCACGGGCGGGCGGCCTTATCCGCGGGGCTCCAGCGAGGGAGACGTATTTCTAGCAATGCATTTTGCCACGTTCTAAACACTTGAGATTCTTAACTGCTTCTGGGAACAGATTTACTTATTCCCTTTCAGGAACGGGATGAGGCGTCCTTTCCCTCCTTTTCAATCGGATCTATTTATTCAAACCCTCACTGTGGATTTGAACAGATCAGTCCGTAAAGGAGCGCGTCCTCCCCGCCCCGACTGCACCTGGGGGCCGGGTCGGCAGCAGGTGGGAAGCCAGCTCCACCCTGGGCGCCTCGGCTTAGCCCCTGCACAGGTTGGGGTGGTGGGGGAGACGGTCAGCCCTGCCGTAGGCAGGGGTCCCCGTGGGGCCCGAGCCGCGGGTCTCTGCTGCGGCCCGTGGAAGCCACCCAGGGCCGTGGGCGGCAGGGGTGCCCACTGGCTGCAGAGCCCCTGCCCTGCACAGCCTCAACCGCTTGACCCGCCGTTTGCAATACCTTGTCATGCTTATACTGCAAAGAGATGAAGCGCTTGTCAGCGAGGCTGCTGGGAAGGAGTCTCCAGAAGCTCTGTTTATTATTTTAAGGAAACGGAGCTAACTTCTCGACCGCGGCGCGCCCTCCAGCCTGGTCGGGGCGTCGTGCTGCGACTTGTCCCCGGAGAGCGGGGTCCTTGCGTTCTCAGCCACCGGTGTCTCTGTCGAGGGCATACGCACAGTCGTGTGTGTCAGACCAATACCACAGCAAGTCCGGGTGTTCGCCACGCCACAGCACGCCGCAGGGTGGAGGCACCCTTCCAGAGGACGTGAGAAGGCACGCTCGTCTCGCTGGCAAGAAATCACTTAATGAGAGTTAAGACAGGGGTAAGCGCGCCAGCGCCCGCATGATCGCAGCCTTGGGCGGCCTGTCTGCGGCCCTGGAGGGGCCCGAGGCGCGATTCCGGGGGGCCTGGCCCTGGCAGAGAGGCAGGGGGTCAGATCAGAGCCACGAGGAGCCAAGCGCCCTGGCCCTCAGCAGCTCTGGCTGCCTCCTGCCGCCCCCGAGCCCGTGCGGGGCGCGTTTGGCCAAGGAGAGGACGCAGCTTTCTTTTCTAACAGGAGCTTCAAGCTTTTGAAAAACCATGATTTCACCATGGAATTGGTTGGAAATGCAAAGGAAGTCATTTAAAAATGGCTAGTGCCCTTCAGTGTCGGGAAAAAGAGTTGGCAAGTGAGGTTTGGGTTGCACAGCCCAGGGCAGGATTTTTTAAGTTTTCTTTATCTACAAAATGTCCTCGCCATCAACTAAGCCCCCCGCCCGCCCGCCTGATGAAGTAGGGAGTTCATTTTGTTGGAAATATGTCTCCACCTGCCCCACCTCCCGCCGGCCACTGAATTTCCCTTTTGGGTTCTGAACTGAAGTAAACAAACAAACAAGCAAACAAAATGCTGCTGATTTAAACTGTTTTTTTTTTCCAGCCTGTCTTCATTTTGATTAAACAGAAACTCACTTAATGACAGATAAATACGCGTGTGTATAAAAATGCCCCAAAATGAACGTCTCAACTGCTAGCAAATTAAGAAACTCATCATCATCACTTAAGCTTTGCTCTAAGTTTCGTACCAATCGATTTGATATTTATAAACATAAGTTCTTTTCAGTGCACTTGCTATTACATTGAAATTTGTCTCCATGCTTATCTTTTAGATAGAATTATCAAAGTATTTGCATAAGGATAACAGCAGTGTGGCCTCTCAGAGCCTTTTGCTACTGTAGCCCAGGTCATTTGGCAATGAAATTTAACCCCAAATGGAAAGGGGCCGTAGACTAGGATAAGGAGAGACACTTTAATGTGCTGAATACTTTATTTGCTTTTTGAAGCAAAACAGTATGCAATTTTAAAAAAGTGTGAGCATAGCTTTCTCAGAAGGCACATGGCTTAAGGGTTCCCAAGGTTTGGGAATTACCGTAATTAAAATTATTCAGTGAGCTGTCACCAACTTTCATTTTTGGCTTTTCTTTAAATTTTTTTCACTAATCGGCGGATCGCTTCTTTTTACTTGTAGCTGGATTTAGCAAGCTATTCAAACCTGCCGACTGGCTGGCATTTATCCTCATCCACATTCGTGAGGCTCTTGGCTCTCCGCGTTAGAAGGCCACGTGTGAAGGGGTGGGGGCTGGCTGGTGGGGTGCTGAGTCTTGAACACGGCAGCCCGTGACAGCCCGCTCGGCAGCCTCTTCTCAAGCCCTGACAGTGTCTGGTCGCAGAACCTCTCCTATTCTAAAGTACACAGCGAAGTGGCTTACTGCACCAGGAGCCCCCTCTTCTTCAGGGGCGCTGTGGTTCCCTTAAATGACCCCGAAGCATTGTCGATCCGATGAGCCCGTGTCTACTGCAGGCTTGCCTTGGCTCCAGAACAGTGGGCTACTGGGGAGCTCCCAGAAGTGGAGCTGGGCATTGATGATAGTCAAGCCAGGGGCTGGTTTGGTCTTGTTTGCTTTTGTCTTGGGGATGCCTGCCTCCACTTCAAAGGGCGTTTACATTTGAATCTCTTCTCCACGGCCAGCGCCAGTGTTAAAGACGGGGATTACAATAAAAGTTCTGCAGGTAAATGCCTGAGCTCATCCTTGCACCAACTTCTCAAACGGTTAATGACTTAGGTAAAGCTATCTTGCTTTCCCAGGCAGAATGGTTTTCAAGTTTTGCATGAGAAATTCACGCACTGCCATTTAAAGCACGATGTGGTTTTTATTTCCTTACCCTAAAAACCTCAGGAGACCTTAGGTTTCCCTGGTCCTGACAAATGTGTGGCTTCTGACGTAGATAACATCCCCAAAGCCAACCGAGAACTCACCGAGGTTCTCCTTCCTGTGGAACCCCTATGTATTTACTGACCTTATCTCCAAACTCACTTTCCATCCCTGCATTCACCTGAATCAGAGCTGAGTGCCGTGTTCCTTTCTGAACAAAGTCTTTCAGGGGCAAACGCCCTTACAGTAGCAGGTCAGCGCATGGGTAGGTAGATGAAGCGCGAGGAGGATGAAGTTTGGGCATTGATGTATGATGTCTCCCACCGCACGTGCTGTTGTCGCCCTAAACTCACAGCTGACCACTGGGATCTGCGTTCCGAAGAGACGCCTCCTGATCCTCTTAGGTCTTTTTAAAAATAAGCATCAATTTTTTAATGCTGGCCATGATTATTCCAGTCTTCCCCAACCAGTTTTCCTTCTTCCCTGCTCCCTATCTTCATGAATTGTCTTCTAAGACAAGCACTTTCCTAAATTTGCTAACAGGTTTCTCTCTCTTGTAAAACATTCTGTGACAACAGTTCCATGCAATGATTTTATCCATTAATCAGCGCATATTTTGTCTAAGGTAAGATTTTGAGAATTTTATTTTTTTGTTTTGTTGTGCCACGTGTGCAAGTGTGCACGGGTGTGTATGCTTGTGAATGTGCCGAGAACACGTGTGTGAATGGGCGTGAGCGCACACACATGCACGCCCACAAGACCGTGCCTCTGATTCTCCTGATGACTTCCACTAAACACGGGTAGCCGTGGCTGCTTGATTGCCTTAAGTCGCTTCCTAAGGAAATTCCTGTTCTTGAGTGACTGTCCAGACTTGGTTCCTTAAGACATGATTGTACGACCGGACACGCTCCCCGGGAAGCAGCGAGGCCCGCCCGCTTGGCGCTCGGAGGGGCCTGGGCACGGAGGCGGGCGCTCCCGCCCCGCCCCGCACAAAGGCCGCTCTGCGCCCGAGCCGGGCTCGCGGCCGCTGACCGCCACTCCCAGCTGCTCCCTGTCCCCAGTAATTAGCCCTCGATGGCTGCCGCCTCTCGTGGCTCTGCTGAGAGGGACATTTGACACAGCAGACATCAGAGGGACTTTTCAGGAGGCTCTCGCGGCGGCCGAACGGCTCTTAATTAACCACTTAGGTGTCCTCCTCCACTCCCAGGCCTGGCCCTCTCCAAACGGTGGGCTCGCACGGCGGATCTGAGCACCGGGGAAGCACGCTTTCAAAAGATCTTGTAAATGAAGGCTTGTGTAAATTATTTTTAATGATTCCCTCCTGGCACATCATTATGTTTGTAGTCACACACAGGCTCTTCAGAGATGACACGTCTTCCACGAGGTCAGCTGCGAGGCCGCCGTAACTAGCTGCAGTCACTAAATGGCTTATTAATTAGCGCCGTGATTTTACATTGCTAAGAGCTCTGATGTATGGAGCTGGAATTGTAATTGTGTAGAATCGAAATAATAAGCCATCTCAGGGCCCCTTATGCAAATTGGCATATTATAAAATCATTACCTATCTAAACACTGAGTTTTAATAAGAATTACAATGATGAATTTTATGATAATTGACACTCAAATTTTAATCTCTTGGATTTTTATCATTTTGGTGGTTAAAGTGTGTTTCTAATTAAATGTTGCTTAAAATGCAAAGGATTGTTTAACGATTCTATCCGTGCTTCTAGTTCGAATCAGGTTATTGTCTTTGGTCCTTGGAAATAGGCCTCCCTGGTCAGAGAAGGTGGCAGTGTGTAATGCTTGTACGGGAAAGACGCTTAATCATCACTGTGCTTTTTTTCTTACAAGGGTGATTGGGATGACGAGGCTCGGCTGACTCGGAGACAAAGGGGACCCCAGGGTCTCCAGCTTGACTCCAATACCAAAGGTGAACGAGAGGGAAGGAGGAAAATCCAGGGCAGTGTGACACGCTTAGGAACATGAGAGCGTGTGGGCTGGGGCAGGCGGTACGGGCTTTAGATGATGCTGATAGTTCAATAACAAACCGCTTCTCTTCGCAGCCCTGTGAAATGCAGAGTAGTTTTAACATCTTGATTCAAAATCACTTGCCAATATTGTGATTTACAGGTGACATCTTAAAACAAAGGGCTACCATTTGTTGTTTCAAAAGCCAACTCAAATAGAAGAGAACGCTCTCTCTCGCCTGCTGTAGAATAGAAGACGGTGTAAGTTGTTCCCATAACATTTGACATGTACCCCACCAAGACATTAAAAAAAACTTAACACATTCACTGTCCCATGATCGAAATCACATCAGCAGGCTGTTTTCTGGAAGACTAATACAATCTGTGCATGAAAGAAGTATTTTCTGTTTTGTTATGAGGTCAAATTTACTTCGAAGGACGTGGAAAACCAGGTGTGTGAGCTAATATTAGATTGAGAGAACTGGCCAAAAGGAAAAAAAAACACAAATACTGGATTTAGAAGACAAAAGAAAAGAAATGCAAACATTTTTAGGAATCAGTGTTCTATCTTTTTGAGAGTAATCGACGCACATTTGTATTTTGATCATTTTTAGGAATGCAAAAGGGATTAAAGAAAGTTGTTAAAGTGCACTGCGGCTCACTCACCCTGGCCCCGCAGAGTCGGGAGCTCCTCTCACCGCACTCCCGCTGCCTTCGGGCTGGCAGGACGCTGCACTGTGCAGGGGCCCTGGGGTCCCAGCAGGGTGAGGCTGGGAGGCCCCAGGGAGGGCGCTCGTGCTGTCTCCTCCCCTTTGGGGGGTCTGAGTCCCCACAGACCCCCAGCCGATGGCAGCGGCACAGAGGGAGGCGCCTCCAACCGGCGTCCAGCAAGGTGGGTGCCCGTGCTACATCCCCCGCCCGGCTGTGCCCTCTCCCGGCCCTGCATGCAGCGCCCCACCCGCCCCTGCCCGTCCCCCGAGCACCTCACGGCCAGCCCGTCCCCTCTCGCCCTCGTCCACCACCTCGGCCCCCGTCATCGGGCTGTGTGCACCCCCGCCCTGTCATGCACCTGTCTTGCAGCTGGGAAGAGGCCACTTTCTAAGCCCCCTCCCCATTCTGTTTCAGACGATGATTTTAACCTCAACAGAGACCCCGCCCTCCTGGCTCTGACACGCTGGAGCTTTGCTTACCAGAAAGCCTCAGCAAGAAGGGATCTGTGTCCCTCCTTGACAGATCTTTCTCAAGTGTTCTAGATCCTTCTCTGGATGCTGAGCTTCCTGCTCCCAGCCCTGCCCAGGACGGGGTGAGATTGGCCTACAGGGGCCGCCGAGCTCAGACGAGTGTCCCCTGCTCCTGCTGGGCCTCACTGGCCTGGCCTGCTTGGCCTTGAGTCTCCGCGGACATGCAGGGGGCCTGGCGTGTGACCACTGCTCAGCTGCTTCTTGGCCCTGCTTGACGGCGGAGGACCCAGGAGACAGCCCTGCGTGGCGCGTCCCCGGTGCGCTCGGCTGCAGGAGCTAAGCGCTTGGCCGACCGGGCTCCAGCCAAGCGGAGCTGGAATGTCCGTGCAGGAGGCCTGGGGGACAGAGGGGCGCAGCAGCCCCCCGCAGCAGGGGGCCCTGTGCCCATCCTGGAGGCTGGGGTTCTCCACCCCGCAGCCGGGCCTCCCGCCTGGGCAGCCAGGGGTCCCCAAGGCCGGCCTCCTCTCCAGCCGTGCCCCGGGAAGAGCCCGCCCCTGCTCCAGCACCAGTTCCGTCCTCCTGCGTGGCTGAGACGGGCTCGCGGTGCAGGCGGCTCTCGAGCAGGCTCCCCGACGCCCCGGTTAGGATGGCGCTGGGTGCCAGGCGGCGAGTGGAGCCGCTGCCGCCCCTTGCCCACCCCGCCCGCCAGGACCAGCAAAGCCTCCCACTGCAACAAGCCGAAGGCCTGATCTCGGGCAGGTGCGCGCCCGTGCACGTCTGCGTCCTTCTCTACCTTCTGCACCTAGATCCGTGGACAAGCAGGACGCAAGGTGGGCCATGGGGGACCTCCGAGCTGATACAAAAGGGGTGCGGCATGCCAGGGGTGGCGCCCAGAGCTGCCCGCACCCCTCCAAGCTGATGCAAAAGGGGGGACTGTACAGCACGCCAGGGGCAGGACCCAGAGCTGCCCGCGGCCCTCCAAGCTGATACAAAGGGGGGGACCGTACAGCACACCAGGGGTGGGACCCAGAGCTGCCTGCACCCCTCCAGGCTGATACAAAGGGGGGGACTGTACAGCACACCAGGAACGGGATCCAGAGCTGCCTGTACCCCTCCAGGTTGATACAAAAGGGGGACCGTGCAGCAGGCCAGGGGTGGGACCCAGAGCTGCCCACGCCCCTCTAAGCTGATACAAAAGGGGTTCGTGCAGCAGGCCAGGGGCGGGACCCAGAGCTGCCCGCGCACCCCCTGGCCGGGCCCTGAGCCTGCCCAGCCACAGTGGACCTCTCTGCTCCGCGCTGCATCCTTGCTCGTTGCCTGCTCGTTACGTGCTTCCCACCAGCTGCAGCCTCAGCCTGCCTCATCCAAACCCTCACGCCTGTGTTTCCAGTTCCTGAAAGGTCATGCTTTAATCTGCAAGGCCGCCGGGGATGGGTCGGCTTCTACAACGCGGACTTACTAGGTTGCAAGCTTACAGTTTCGAGGCTGAGAAGAACGTCCGAGTCAAGGCGTCGAAGGCGGGGCTTCCTCGCTGAAGACCTGCTGCGGCGATCCTGGGCTCCTCGGTCACCTGCAGGGCACCTGGCCGTCTGCCGGCCTCGCCTGTCTCGTCTGGCTTTGGTTGCTTTCAACTGCCTGCTCCACGGCTCTCTCTCAGCTTCTGTGCTCTCTCTCCGTCTGTCTGTCTGCGTTCATCCCATTTATAAAGGACTCCAGGAAGAGGATTAGGACCCAGCTGGGCCACGCCCTGCTGGAGGCACCTGCTCAAAAGGCCCCACCTACGGCAGGTTCACCACAGCCCTGAGTAGCTCTAAGGACGTGCTCTGACCCGAGTTCATAAAAGCCTCCCGCTATCCAGAAGCAGCTTCCAGCCTTCTCCTTTGATCCTCTTCCTTGCTAGGTCCCATGTTTCTCCACTAAAAAGGCTCAGACCTGTTGGTGTGTGTTCTGGGTCAACCCAGCATGCGGAAAAGACACAAGCAGGATGCTTGAGGGAATTACACCTCTGTTTCTGACCAGATATGCAGGTAAACATGTCCCAAATGAGTCTCTTATGTCATCAAAACAAACTTCAAATAGTGACTTATTACTTGATTAAATGTGGAATCACCTTCCCTAATGATACCTGGGTAAATTGTGAAGAAGTATTACACTGCTAACTCATCAACGTTAACAATATAGCGACTTATTTTTAATGATATTCTGTTCTAAAAACCCTAATTCATAGGGAATTGCCCCTCGATAACCATTCTCTCTTTTTCAGTGCCGGCACGCCCCTCTTATTCTGGGAGGCGAGGCAGAAAGGGAAGACTACCCTTGGCAGCTCTGTGGCCCCGGGGCTGGCTCTGGCCAACACAATGCAGAATAAGTGTGGGCAGCCTTCTTGGGGTCTAAAAGGCGCTGAGGCTGGAGGCAGGTCTGTTTACTTCCTTCCCTCCTTCTTCTGCCCTGAAGTACTGGGGTTTGCTCTGACTGCATCTGAGTGCTCCAGGGCTGCTCTGACCAACACCAAGAAGGGTTTGGTCTTAGACGACAAGCAGCTATTAGGCAGGATCCAACAGCAAGGTGTGGACAGGCCGTGTTTTCACCTGGGGACGCTTGCCCTTTCCTCGGGTAGCAGCACCTCCGTTTGCTGTTGTGTGTACCCCCCCTTAGTCCCCGGGGCTGGTGCTACCACCTGCAGGTCATCAGAAAGCGGGTGACCCAGGCTTGTCCAGAGGGACAGGGTCAGCCCAGTGGTCAGAGGGATCGCTGCAAGAGAGGACCTGCTTGCCTCCAGGTTTGCTGCAGGCAGGATGTAAAACTGGACCTGCCTGGGGTCCCCATATGGGGAGTTCAGCCTGGCACGGAGCAGAGCAGAAGCCTGGAGGGAGGCGATGTTCCCGGGGCCTCATTTTGGCCCCTGGATCCAGCTGTGCCTGAAGCAGGACTAGCCTTGCACTTTTCAGTTACTAAACTCCTTTGAGTTTACCACTTTTATTGGTTGCAGCTGAGAGTTCTGAAGAATGCAAGAGAAGCAGGACTGAAAGTCAGGTGGTGAGGACGAGCCAGCCTGTGTGAAGTGTCACTCCTCCAGGGCTCTTGGCAGATGTGGTGCCCTGCAAGACGGCTCCCCACGACATCCCGTCTGAATCCCAGGGACTGTGACCTGCCGTGGCAGAGGGGTTTGTGCAGCTGCGATTGAGTTAAAACTGTCCAGATGGGAAGCACACTCTGGAGTGTCTGGGAGGGCCCCGAAAGCAGCCACATGCGTCCTTACAAGAGGGGGGCGGAAGAGGGGGCAGCCGCAAGCCAAGGGTCGCCGGCAGCCGCTGAAATCGGCAAGCGGCCAAGAGCAGATTGTCCCCATGGCCAGCGGCAGCTCGAGTCGGGCCCTCGATGACCAGCGTGGCCTTGGGGCCTCTCGCGCAGGAGGGGATTTACTCCTTTGTCCATCACGGCAGCTCCCGGAGGCCAATGCGCCCGGAGGAGGGGCTCGGCGGCCTCAGGGCAGGCGGCCCTGGCTCCCACGCTTTCTGCTTTCTCCTCGACTACCTGCCAAGCGCCTACTGCAAGCTCTTTCAGCTGTGTCCGGAGCACCTCAGCTTTGCTTTGCTGAGTGATTTGTTGGCTCCTTTCTCCAAATCTGGGTCTTGTACGTGCTCCCTAGTGTGTTCCACGGCTTGACCATGTGGAACCCAGACCTTCTCCTGGCCTTGTCCACTCTTGTGTCCCTCAGAAATCAGGCATCAGGTCTCACAGCTCTTGCCTCCGTGGTACTGGGAAATGCATTGTCCTCTTGACGTCGTAGCCCAAGCCGGCCCTTTCTCACCTGGGTCGCGCCCCAGGCCTCCTAACAGGTGCCCCTCCACCTGCGCGCATCCCACAGCTGGGGGATCAGCACGTCGGGTCCGGGAATCCTTGGATAAAGACCCAACCCATGACCCCCATGGCCACCTACACAGGTGCACCTGGGACCTCCCACCTCTCGGCTCACTGGCCGACTCGCTCCTTTCCATCCCCTTGCCCACAGGGCTGGCTTCGCAAGGCTCTTCCTCTGTACCTCCATCTTCTCCTTCTCATCTCTTGCTCATTCCTCTGAGCTTGACTTTGGTCTTCTCCTCCCTTAGGAGTGCCTCCCTTACTCCTGAGACCAGTACAACACCCTCTATTTAATCCTTTCACGGCAGCTCTGATTCTCTATGTATTTATGGGACTCTTGAAATGGTGCACATCTCCGCTGCTAGATTTGAAGATCATCAAGGCAGAAGCCAAGTTTCATTTTGCTCATCACTATATGCCCAAGCTCTAGCACAATCCCAAGCACTCAGGCACCGAACCGTTACCTGTTGAATGAGTAAGTGAATGAGTGAGGAAGAAAACACCAGCACATTCTAAAAATTACTTTTATAGCATTAGGTAATCGCAAAACTAACTACAAGAGGGCACTTTCTGAATTGTGCCATAAAACGTCTTCCTTTAGGTCTCTCTGTATTGTCCATTGAGAAGGCTCCTGAGCGATGAGGTCCCCTTGCCATCTTTTTACACTACATTGTATTTTGCATTTTTATTCTAAGGCCAACCGCCAGAACTTGTTTTGACAGCTATTACATTTTACCTGGAAAAGGAAGGCTAAAACATCATGCATTGTAAACTAAAATAAATATTTTCCCTTTTCCTTTTCTAGAGGTCACGTTTGATAAAGTGGTACTACTTCAGCCAAAGCCAGACAATAACCCACTTGTTCTTTCCAGAGATTTCGCCTCGTATAAGGTTCCTGCCGGGGCAGGGAATAGAGCTTTCTAAGCCCTGCTCACGCGTCCCTCCGCATTCTGGGCATGCAGGCAGAACACGCTAGAATGCCACCAGCATCTGCTCCTTCCTCCGTTGGGCGGATCGGCGCCGCACACGTGCTTGCTGTTTTCTTGGGGTGGCTGAAATGAGACTTACGGCTCACAATCCATCATCTTCCTGTCGTATTTTGTCCGTGGGCGAAGCCATCCCCAGGACTCTTTGGAGAGCGCGGAGTGGACCCCGGGAAAATTCCTGACCAGCTGAGACCCCCACTGAAGAGGTCATCGTGCTCTTCCTGGCAGCCCCGGGAGCCGCAGCTCATCCGCAGCCAGGCATGAAGGGGGGCTCGCAGCCCCCGCAGCTTCCTCGAGCGCCCCGCCCCTGGGCCTTCTACCACGTGTGCTTGGGGCCCACTGCCTGGGGCACGGGACGTTGGAGGGAGCAGCGGGCAATGCAGGGGCTTGTTTTTTGTCCTCTCAGAGGCTGCTGTAAGGGCAGCCCTCCAGGGTGGGTTCCAATTTTAAAGAAAAGTCCCGAGCTGTTTAAATGAGCAGCTCAGCATCTGTCGGACTTTGCACAATATCCACCCACCCCTTTTATTTCAG
This sequence comes from Dasypus novemcinctus, assembly GCF_030445035.2. Taxonomy (NCBI): domain Eukaryota; kingdom Metazoa; phylum Chordata; class Mammalia; order Cingulata; family Dasypodidae; genus Dasypus; species Dasypus novemcinctus. The sequence goes on from NC_080674.1 coordinate 1,456,672, forward strand.
AGTGTGCAAGATAGGATAGGGTGTGAGGAAATACTTGAATTCAGTACTTTTAGCCCCTGAGTTGATGTTTTTAAGGATCTTTGCAAAAACATTCCGGTATGTGGAGGGCTGCGTCCCTCGCTCTCAGCGCAGCTCCAGGTTGCACGGTGGATGGAGCTCTGGAGACCAGGAGCTGGCCCCGCCCCTCACCTGGTGGAGGCACACCTGCCCAGCCAGGTGGTCCAGGCCTCGGTCTGCTGCCCTTGGAGGAGGACCAGTCCCGGCTGGCGGGGCACAACCTACTCAGCTGTGGACCGAAAAGAGCGGCTCCCGGAGTCTTCTGCAGCCAGGGACAGCGCAGGAGTGGGAGGCCAGCCCCTCACCTGGCCTCCGCTGGCCTCTGCTTTCCGTGAACCCCCCCCCCAAGGGCTCGCCGCGCCTCCGGCGATGCCTGGCGCCCACCGAGAGCGCGTGTTTCCCTCCCTCCACTCCGGGCCCTTCAGGGGTCCGGCTGCCAGGGTCCCGGGTCCCCGCTCTCTGACGTGCGGGATTCTGCGCTGCTCGGGTGGCCCGGGGCGGGTTCGACTCCGCCAATCGCCAGGCCGTCCCACCCGGAGGCTCCCCTGTGCTCCCAGCAGCCGGCTGTGCGGGGGCCGCGGTCCCTGACCCGGTTAGCTGCCCGTCCCCCGACTTGTGCCTCTGGTCATGGAACCCTGGCCGTGCCGCTTGGGTCTCCCAGTGCAAGCAAGGCCCTGGGCTCTGACCGTCGCCTGCTTCTCCATCGCCCCTGCCAGACGCCAAGGCTTGGCACGGGTCACGGAGGCAAAGAGCGAAAACCCCTTTTTCTCCAGCCTGAGCCCCTGGGCTGAGCTGCCCGCCCCGGGCTCGACCCGAGCGCCTCGCCTGTCCCAGGCCGTGCTCTCCAGCTGCCGGCCGTGGCCATTCCCACAGTGCCACCCAGACGCAGGCGCAGCACCTCGGCCCTGCCCAGGCCGCACAGGCTGGGACCCGAGGCTCCCTGGCATCCAGAGCCCACCCGGACGGAGCTCTCCCCGCGCCCGCGGGGCGCCAGCCCTTCCCTGCAGCTGGAGTCCGCTCCTCAGCACTCACACGGTGAGGGCATGGGTGTGGAGGGGCGCCCACAGGCACAGAGGGAGGTGAGTGGGGCGAGCAGCACCGCCCAGGGCAGGGGTCCTCTAGCTGTCGTTCCGGGCCCCTTTGCCCGTCAGGGGCAACAAGGCCTGCTGCCCTCATTTTCAGCATGCACTGGAGGAAACACTAGACTTCAGTTAGAGGTCAGAGAACATAGCGAGGAAGTTGATTGTCTCCAGCTCAAGCTCAAGGACCCCCTGAGTTCAAGGGGCCCGTGAAGCCCTGGTGAGCAGCCCTGCCCTGGAGGGCTTGGCCCCGTGTAGCGAGCACCACAGGGTGCAGGGCCGGGCCGGTCCTGTTTGCCCTAAAAGGCCGTTTTCCCACTTGCCCCCGTGCAGGATCGTGTCCAGGAGGAAGGAGACCAGCGCGGCTTTCCGGGTGCTCCGCCAGCCTCCTCTGCCCGCCCAGAGACCCCCGGCCTGGGGACACGATCCCCTGTGAGGAAGCCGGAGACCCCCCAGGCCACAGCACACGGGGGAGCCAGGGGGGCTCTGGGGAAAGCTGCAATGCTCCTGGACAGTTGGCAGGACAGGGTGGGCAATGGAGGAAAGGAAACCAGCATTCCAGAACACGGACAGTGTATTAGCCAGCCAGAGGGTGCTGGTGCCAAACACCAGAAACGGGCTGGCTTTTATAAAGGGTATTTATTTGGGGTAGGAGCTTACAGACACCAGGCCATAGAGCATAAGTCCCTTCCCTCACCAAAGTCTACTTGGAGCAAGACGGCTGCCGGCGTCTGCGAGGGCTCAGGCTTCCTGGGCTCCTGCATTCCCAGGGCTTGCTTTTCTCTGGGTTCAAGGTTCCATCCTTCCTGGGGCTGGCTTCTCTTTCCTCTGTGAGCTGACTTCACGGGGTTCCAGCTTAAGTTTTCAGCATCAAACTCCAACATCAAAACTCTAACATTAGAAGCCCTCAGCTCTGCTCTTCGCCATGCCTTTTACCTGTGAGTCCCCATCCCTCAGTGGGGCTCGACGCCCTAATCATCACTCAGTTGTGCCCAGGCACAGATCAGATTACAAGCATCATCCAGTATTTCTGTTTGGACTTCATCAATTATATCAAACTGCTACAGACACACCGGCGGAAATTTCAGCCTGAAAATCACTTGCAGAGTGAGCAAGAGCAGAAGGGAAAAGGGCAAGAGCGCAGGCCTGAGTTTAAACGGCGCGCCTCCTGGAGCGCCTTGACCACCAGCGGTGAACGCACTCGCCTACCGCTCAGCTCCGCTGTGCAACAACCAGCCAGGCGAGGGCTACCTTTGGAGAAATATTTACAGAAATTACAGTGCAAAGTGTCAAGCGCTGAAATTGCATGTTCCGTAAAGTGCTGTGTGTTTGTTTAAAAAGACTCTGCATTTAATCTGTTTGCAAAGAAAGGAAAAACAATTTTGTCATATTTTCAAGTGAAAGTTGGTGATTGATCTGGCATAAATCAGAGAGATGATGGGCATGGAGTACAATTTTGCCAAAAAAAAAAAAGAAGAAATAAAGATCTAAATTTTATGGAAAAGTTCCTGAATATTTATGTCATTTATAGAATAGGAAAAATGAATCATTAAATTGTAGTTATTTCTCAAAGCATTCATGGCTGCCATAAAAATCACCACAGACTGGGTAGATGAAAAACAATAGAAATCCATTCTCTCGTTCTGGAGGCAAGAGGACTGAAATTCCATCGGCGTCGAGCCGCCGGGCGTTTCTAGGACAGAACCCTTCCTGCTTCTTCGGCATCTGTGCTGGAGGCGGTCCCTGGTGCTGCAGGGTGGCAGAAGCCAGCCCCCCTCTGCCTCCCCCTTCTCTCCCACGTGTCCTCTTCTTACAAACATGCTATCAGCCTGGGTCGTGGGCTCACCCCTTCCAGAGTGGCCGCATCCCGGTAGCCAATTTACATCTGCAACCGTTTTCCGAATAAGGTCACTTTCTGAGATCCTGGGGGCGAAGACTTCAGTGCATCTTTTTGGAGGGTCAAATTCAGCCCCACACGCTCATCAAAGAAGAAACCTGACTTGCAGCACGAAGACGAAAGAACGAGGTCCCTGATGTCAGAGTCTTACTGCCTTCGCAAGGCAGGTGCTGCGTCGTCCAACTTCCTGTTTTACTGGAGGAGTGGGGTGAGGAGGTCGGGGGTATATGGGACCTTTTCTATTTTTGGAATGTAACATTTAAAAAAAAATAAAAAGGACAAAAATGATGCTGGGAAAAAAAAGCTAGTTTACTTTTTCCTGGTTTTGCCTGCACAGCACTCTCCGGGAAGGTCTTTTGCCTCCTTATATTCTTTAATGGAGAGCTCAAAGTTCTTGGACGACATCAACATAGAGTCATTGTTCTTGCGACAGCATCCCCAAGAAAGTGTGAAATTCTATGCAGGCTGTGAAAAAATGACTTTATATAGATCTATAAATAGATATAGATAGATCGATAGGTCGATAGATCAATAGCCATATAATGAAAGAATCAGACAATTTCTCATCCAGGGCAACTGAAAGACACGAATTGGTCTCAAAATTTGAAGAGAGGTAGAGAACGTGGTGCCTTTGGCTTCAGAACGCCGGCTGCAGGTCCCCTGTGAGCCTGCTCCTTTGGGATTTTCCTGGGGGGTCGCGCGCCTTGTGTGGATGATGTGGCGCTACCAGGCCCGCAGTGATTCTTGCACCCCGACCCTTGGGGAACAGGGGAGCAAAGGCTTCCTGAGGCTGGCTGTGCACGCAGCTGCCTGGGACACTTGGGGTCTCTGACCCTGGTGTCCTGGTCCAGGTGGAACTCAGGTGAGCGGGAGTACCTCCCCACCACCTGAAGCCCCTTCCCAGACTTGCTGTCAGGGCTCTCTAGGGAAACAGAGACGACAGAAGAGATCTGCAAAGGGTGAGAGATTTTATAAAATTCTCTCGTGCGACCGTGGGGATGCACGAGTCCAAGTTCCGCAGGGCAGGCTGCACACCAGGGGCCCCAGAAGGGCCCGGTTGAGCTTCCAGGGGACACTGGCTATTCAAAGTAGAGACGGGAATTCTCTCTCTGGACGCAGGAATCACCTGCCCCTCTAGGTCCCTCACCTGATGGGAAGAGACGTCACCCTCTGCTGCCGGCGGTCTCCTCGCTGGACGTCGGCGTAAGCGGCCGTCTCTGCAGTAAAGCCCCTGGTGGCTACAGCCCATGGAGTGCCCTGTGTTACAGGTAGCCCAGGGCTTGCTTGACCACACCACCGGGCACCTTACCTGGCCAAACCGACCCGGTACTTGACCCTCACGCTGGCTTTCGGTCCTCGGCAGCACCTGGAGTTTGACCCGCCATTCCCTTCGGCCTGTCTTCCACGGCACTTCATCACGGAGCCCACGGCAGGCCGCGCAGGAAGCCTGCTAAGACCTGCAGAGCGAGAGCGGGGGTCCCCGAGGCCAGGGGCGGAAAGACGTTTCTTACCTTGCTTTACTGGGCTGATTAGCGGGACACTGAGAGAGCTTGGCTTTCCCGCTTGATACCACTTAGGACACTCAGGTGGCTTTTTCCCTCATCGTCAAGATGATTTCACCCAAAGCGTGTACACATTCAAAATGCACACTCTCCTCTTCGCTTTCCAAAGGCTCAGTGGAACTCCACCTAATGAGATGCAGTACTGAGCATGCGAAACTTTGAGCTGGGGAGAGAGGAGGTGCCACTCCAGGGCCTGTAGCTCCTGGGGGGCGTGGCAGGGACACAGGGCACCTCCGAGGCCAAGCGGAGCCAGGCGTGGCCTGCGGGCGGCGGCGGGGCCCCGGGGCTGTGGCTCGTTCTCACAGGAGGGAGTGCCGTAGGTGCGAGGAGCAGGGTCTGGACAGTGGGCCTCCAATTTGAATCGGCAACAGATGCACCTGGCGCTGTGGGTGACCACAGACTGCCCGGCCCCGCCCCTTTCAAGTGGCTTTCAGGGGTCTGGCTGGCGCCAGACAATGTGCATTTCCAGCAAGCCGGGGAGACAGAGAGGCTGCTTGATGGAGGACCCCACTCTGAGAGCCACTGCTAGGGGAGCTGGGCTCTGGGGCCCAGGCCGCCACGTAGGGCTGAGCTCCTGCCTAGCTGGCTCTTGCTGGCTCTTGGCCATGATGCCATCCTGTGCAGAGAAGATGGACCTGGACTGTGGGTCCCGGCTCAGGTGACCTCTGCTGTTAGGGGACACCAGGGCACCAAGGGGCTGCAGGCGGCCCTGCCCTCCCCCCTCTCCTCATTCCAGCTCTGGGGAGCTGGTCAAGGCAAGGACATGCAATGGGGAGATGACGCAGCTCCCCAGGGCTCCACAGTCCCTCTTGGGCAAGCTTGGTCTCAAGGATATGGTCCCTGCAACCCCACCAAGGGGGTGTAAAAAGGAATAAGCTTTTCTCCCCATGGAGTCTTGCAGAGAACTGGGCAGAAGTGGTGTCCTCCCAGGTGTGGCTAGGAAGCCAGAACACTGTACAACAGTCACAAGGAACTGTGACCACAGTTTTCACAAATCCCCTTCTCTTGGGCCTTGGGTCCTCCATGCTCCCCACCCCTCTTTGATTTCTCCTTTCTGCGACTTGAACATCACTTCTACCAGCAAGGAGGAGACCAAAGCCTGAGGAGGTGAGAAAGGAGCTGAAGCATCCCAGATCCCTGACTCTCCCAGCCAAGCTCCTGGCAGACGCTGGGATCTTTGCTCACAGGGGAAATGATCTTTGCTCACAGGGGAAATCCACAAAGACCCCCTAAGTGTGACAGTTATTGGGTTTTCAGTGTGTGGATACACATGGGTGTGTATGCATGCTGAGGCACATGTGTGCATATGAGTGTGTGCACATGTGCTTGGGTTCATGTGTGTGCACATGTGTTTGCATGTGGGTGTGTGCATGTAGGTGTGCACATGTTTGCATATTGGTGTTTGTACTTGGGTGTGTTGTGAGTGTGTTTGGAGGACGTGTGTGTACATGTGCGTATGTGTGTGCACACATGGGGTGTATACGTGTGTAGAAGTAGAATTTGGGAGACCAAATGAGAAAGAAGGAGGTAGACACAGAAGGAAGTGGTGACAGGTGCTTAAGGAAGGAGAAAAGTCAACTCAGCGCAGGATGAAGATTCCTCCATGCTCCCAAGTCCCACCTTTGTGTGAATCCCGTTACCCTGAAAGTGTAATCCACACCTGTACATGCTGCCGCTTTCCATGGATGCCTCTCTCTACGCACCTATCTTCCTCGGTTACTGCGTGAAACAGGAAATTTTGACAGCCTTTATGGCAAATTTCTTGGGAATCCACAAATGTAAACATCTTCGGGCAATGAATGTGACAAAAGGATTAATTTGTTTCCTGACATGTAATTAAGGAGTCCCTCAAGCAAATTATGGACAATTCAAACAAAAGTTCTCAGAAAAACAAGTGTGAACATAGTAAAAGGGGTCGCTTTGCTTTTTGTCCTAACTCGCCCTTCAAGACAATGTCTTCTCTCCATTCAAATTTCAAGAATGTATGCAACAGAGGCTCCAAGAAAATGAAAACACAGCAAGGTTGACTTCAGCAGCTCCATCACACATCCCCACTCTCTTTTCAGTGTTCTTTCTTCTCTGAAGAGTCCCAGAAGAACAATTTAAAAGTGGAATTTGGCAACACAAAGCTTTCTGCGTAATGTTTGGTGTGTGTGTCTCACTCTGTAGCCATCTCTGAGCCACTCGATTGGCTCTTCTCTGCCCTGTCTCAGAGTGAATAAAGTGAAGGTCTGTGGAGCATGTGCTTTCAATTAAACCTGTCTGGCTTCTTTCAGACACAACGTAGAGCTTCTCAGATTAATAACGACTCCTGTGAGACCTCTCTGTCTTTGATTGAATCTCTGACTATCCATATAAGACTGTGCCTGGGCTCAAATGGGATGTGAAGATTTGAAGGTCCATCAAATAGATGAAGAAGGTCCATCTTCAAGCTGTTGGCTTCTTGTGTGCCTAAGAATTAGGACAGGGCAGGGATTGGAATAATCCTTGTCAAAGGGTTCTGTGGGGCATCTCTTGGAGTCTTCTTCCTTTTCCAAGTGAAAACAACATTAAGCACAAGGAGATTTCTAGAGAACCAACATCACAAGTTTACCTTTAGGGAAAACAAAAAAAACTATGGCCCAGTCCTTGTGCATCCACTAAGCTGTTCAGGTAATGTCACCCTCCGTTAAGGTCCCTGAGTGAGAGGTAAGCTCTTTGGACATTTACTTTTGCCTGGAGCATCATCACAGATTTGTAAGCCATGTCGAATGAGACATCACATCAGAACTTTGCCATGCCCTTCATTCTCCAATGTCATGGGAGGTGCTAAGGAATGTTCCAGTCAGAGAGTTTAGTCATAAAGGAGCTTCCAACAGCAAGACCCACAAGCAGGGGAAGGTGGACAACCTGACTGAGACCATCTATTGTGGGGAGCCACCACCCTTGAGAAGGGGAAATGCAAGCTGGGGTGAGGAGTGACTGAAGGAAGTTGTGCCCTTGTTGGAAGTACCAACAGAAGGGCCACAAAAGAGAATAACTTCCAGGTGACAAGTGATGCTAGAGAAAAAGCATGTTGAGGGTGAGCTGAGATCACAGAGGACATGGGGCCATCACTGGAAATGTTCCTAAAGTGGGGCTGGGAGAAGTACTCCAGATGCTCCCCTCCTACACCTTCCAGCCACCATTCTGCTCTCCCACCTGCCAAACCCAACCGTGGGCAAGAACCCCAGTGAGACACTAAATACACAAATGGACAATGGCCGAGCATGTAAGGCTATAGAACTCTCACCCACCAGTGGCAATGCCATCCCAGGAAGCCAAATCACAACCTCTGTATCAACTGGCCTCAAAGAGTCAGGATTTGGCCAATCACTGCCAGCTTCTCTAAACTTAGGACCAACCAGAGAAAACCAAAGTTGCTCCCCTAAAAGTCACAGAGGATACCCTGTTTTAGTTTGCTAACGACTGCCACGACAATATACCAGAAATTGTTAGGTTTATACAAAGTGATTTATTAACTTGTAAGATTAAGTTCTGAGGTTGAGAAAAATGTCCAAATCAAGGCATCAGGAAATGCTTTCTCCTTAAAGACATGGCTGTGGGAGATCCTGGACTCCTCTGTCACACGGGAAGGCACTTGGTGGTGTCTACTGGTCTCTGCCTTCTCCTCCAGGTTCCACTGCTTTCAGTTTCTGACTGTTGTGTCTGTGTCTGTCCCTCTCAGCTTCCATGCATCCTTCTCTGACTTCCTGTGTCTTTTCTCTCTCTGTCTCTTCAAGTTCATTCCCTTTATAAAGGACTCCCGTGAGAGGAGACCCACCCTGGGTCACGCCTTGCTGAAATAATTTAACCAAAGACCCTTAACTGAAATAATCAAATCAAAGGGTTTCTCCTACAGAAAGTTCACACCCATGGCTATGGATTAGCTTTAAGGACATGATCTTTTCTTGGGTATATACAGTCTCAAACTACCACACCCCACTTCTCATCAGTCCTCCTTCAGCCTCTCCATGCCAACAGCCTCCAGTCAGCATTCACCTGAAACCCTCCATTTCTCCACTCTTAAGCTTTCCCAATCCCCTGCCTGCCTTTGATCTCTCTGACACAAGTAATGGTGGCTGGTTTCTTTGTAGAGTAAGTTCTGAATAAGTAGACTTTGCTTGTTCTCTTTTTTGTGTGTGTGTGGTCTTTGTTTATTTTCATGCTAGAAAAGGTAGTTTGCTTGGGTTGCCACTCTGGGGTGCCAAACCAAGATACAGAACAGAGATTGTCAAAGAACAAACAGATCTTTGAGCAAACAGAAAAAGATCAGACATGAGGAGTGAACCCACTGCCCATGGAGGCCACCCACCTAGCCCCTGAGTAAGGGGCATCCCCTAAGCAAGTGAGGGCAAACTGGACATATGCAGGGACTCTGTGAAGCTGCACTGAAAGGCTGCATGGCTATGGTGTGGGCTGCACCCTCTTGGTTCTTCTCGCCCTCCCCCTTGACCTTGTGGGGGATTCTGAGTCCCTTCTGTAAACCACGTCTGGAAGAGAATAGGGTTAACTAGGGGACAGCAGCCCAGTGGGTCCTCCAGCTGGCTCCTGGGTGGCTTTTCCCAACTCTTCCCTTTGAACTGGAAGTGAATGTGAAGGGGAGTGGATCTTCCCCATCCTGCTTGCCCCCCACTTCCTGCCCATAACAGTGCCCACCCAGGGTGCTGCTCAGTATACACTGGGTGACTGCTCACTGCTTTGGACTTCCACCTGGTGGCACCAGGAGGCTGCTTTGATTGCTGCCATGGAAGAGTGACTTGTGCTCTGCTGCTTGCCCTCATGGACCTTTTCCTGGGTAGCAAATACAGACAAGGAACACGGGGGGCTCAGGGAATCCTGCTCCATTTCTTTTATTTCATCAATTTGATGGGATGTGCCAGCTCCATAAGGCTACTATTGGAGAACCCAAAGGAGCACATTCCTTAGATCACCCCCAGGACTGGGCTGGTTCATTTACATTATTACTTGCCTTAATACTAAAAAGGAAATAGCAAAAATATCTTGGGAAGATCTAGCACAGTTTTACAGCAATTATTGGCAACAGGGGAGGGAGATATTTTGTCATTTGGAAAAAGTCAATTCTACTCAACAAGATCAGAGGGAGAAGGATGTTAGGGTTAGAGAAGAAGGGCAGATCTGATATCATTGACTTAAAAAACAATCCCACAAGTGTCCAGCAGTTGGCTGGACAAAATGGTCAGTGAAATGTGTGTTCCTGGCATCCTGATGTGAGTGGGATTGGGGATAAGCTAACAAAATTGAAAAAAACAATTCTACATAATTCAAAACAAACCTCCATGTATAAGTACCTTCCCAAACTGCACAGAATCTGCTTGTTGATTCCAAACGGAAAGCAGAGATGGCTAAATGGTTATTTAATTTTTAAAGTAGTATTACTTTTTTGATATAGGAAAAGAAAGTCAAGACTGAGATTGTTCAAGCAACTCAAAAAGCCCATTGAAAATCTTGGCAATGTTTTATAAAATCCTAGAGAAAATAAAATCTAGAATCTCTCTAGGTGTGATAGAAAAAAGAGAAGCCCTCTGACAAAAGAAACCAACAAAGCTCTCTTTATAAATGGCAGGGTCACTTTTGAAAGTCACCTTTAAGAGTGTTAGGGAGAAGCCATCTTTTGCCAGTCATTCACCTTTTGTCACTTGCCAATTCTTCCAGCTGGTGTCTGTTTTCTGAATCTAAGTGTTATCACAAATACAGAGAAGTAAAGGGAAAGAAAATGGATGGGGTAGCCTTCTGCCCAGACCCACTGCAGGAACAAGAGCCTACAGAATGAGATGGTAGATGCTGGGAGCTACAAACACCCTGGAGAAAGACAAGGCAAGGCTGAGCAATCACCAATTTGAGGCAAAGTGTGAAAGCTGGTGCAGCAGTTTGATATTATTGATGAATTCCAAAAAGAAATATTGGATTATGTTTGTAAACTGATCTTTTCCTCTCGGCATATGAGATTCTATTGGATTAAGTAATCAAGTAAACCTCTTGTGTCAGTAGGGAGTTGAGTCCCCACGTTTTGGTGGATGGGCACAGATAAAAGGAATGGCAAAGGACAGAATTGGAGGGGTTCTTAATGTTTTAGGGCTTTTAATGTTGGGGTTTTGATGTTGGAGTTTGATGCTAAAGCTGGAGCCCCAGGGAGAGAGACAGAGTTGTTCACCTGTAGTCTACAGCTGACCTTGTGGAGGAAACAGAGGAGCAGAACCCAGAGGAACTCAGAAGCCTGAACCCTCACAGACATCAGCAGCCATCTTGATCCAACATATGGAAATAGATTTTGGTGAGGGAAGTAGCTTATGCTTTATGGCCTGGTATCTGTAAGCTCCTACCCCAAATAAATACCCTTTATAAAACCTACCAATTCCTGGTACTTTGCAGCAGCACCCTTTTGGTGACTAATACACTGGGAAGGATCCTCGCCTGCCTATGGTGATTCTTCTTCTCTCTTGCAGGTTGTGGGCAAAAAAAAGATGGAGGATCAGGTCCAGGACTTTGAAGAATGGCAGAGTGAGAAGAAAGGTTGACTGCTCAACTCCTGCAAGTCTGCAGGTCGAAGTCAGGGATGAACCTAATTGATACGTTATGGGACAAGGAACTTGGGGTGGAAGACTCCCTGAGTCAATGTGCTCAAAAACCTTGAATTTTCATTCTGCTGATCTCTCCAGCTGTCAAGAAATAGGTTTCTCCTCCATGTTGAAGGCTAGCACTCCCACCCTACTCAAGAATGGACAGAAGCAAGGTACACACACCTCAGGATGCCTGCCCCATTCTCCTCTTGGCTACCAGTGAACAGGTCTAGATGTCACATCTGTACAGGACATTGCTGGGCTACTAAGAGAGGAGAGAGTCTATTCATGGAATGAGCAGCAGCACACAGACAACATGTACTTGCCTGGAACTCTAGGGTGTTAAATCAAAGGGGATGGGATATAAAGTTAGATGAGGGAGATTCTACAGAAATAGGAACCTTGTGCCATGAAAGAGCATTGAACACTGTGACAGAGACCCAAGAGAAAATGGTGATGTGCTGCCACATAGGCCTGGAAAGCATGAGGAAGCCAACAGCCATACCAGGTTGGATAGAGATGACCACATCCAGGGTACATAGTGGAGGGAACACCAAAAGTCTCAGAGAAGCAGGCACAGTAGAGAAAATATATGATGCAAGGTCAGAAAACCTTCTGGAGAGCAATGCACCCCTGGAGAGCCCCAGACACTGTTCACCAGTGTGATATGGGAAGTCCTGACTACAAGGGCAGAACATGAGCCAGAAGCTCAGTGTGGCTATCTGCCCTAAACTGAGCTGCATTTAGATGTTGTGACATAGCCATGGTCTCCAATGATCCTGAGAAGGAGAGTGGCTAAGTGGGGTGCTCAGTTGGCAGAAGCATGGCAGCCTGGGCCAGGTTGACCTGCAGAGAGCTGTGGAAATGTTCATGAGAACCTGGCACACCTAAGACATGGGGCAATAAGCAAGGGCATCATTCACTCCGTACAGCCACAGAGAGCAAGGCAGGATGAACTGAGGGCTGTGAGAACCACCCCAATACAAAACCATAATCCCTGGTGTTGAGATCCAGAACGTTGACAGGAAAAGAGACTGTGTGCCCTGAGGAACACCTGCAGCATGTGGCAAGTACATCCAGTTTACTCAGGAATGTGTCCTCCCAAAGAGGTTTGGCCTTTGTCCCAGATCCATCCTTGGAATTTCCTGTGATAGGAGCGTTTTTGCTATCATGGTAGCCCCCTGGATCACACCTGATAAATAGGCTAATAAGATACCTCAGGGTGGGCCAATCACACCTGCAGTTTTAGGGTGGGGAAGCTGGCTATCTCCAAAACACTAACCATGTGATTAAAGTTTGGAGCCCTGAGACACATCCTGTCAGCCTGACTTCCCTAGCCTCCAGGGAAGGGAGAGGGCTGGAGACTGAGTTCAACCATGTAGCCTTTGATTCCATCAATCCTGGCTACCTAATGGAATCTCAAACAAACTCTAGATACAGAAGCTCAGGCAGACTTCCCTGATTGGCAATACGCATTGATGAGCCCTCGGGGTCATGCATTATGACTCAACAGGGAAAGGACACGGGAGCCTCATGTTTGGGAATCTTTCCAGACCTCACTCTTTTCACCTTCCTTCATCTGATATTAATTTGTATATATTTTTTTCTATAATGATAGTGTAATAATAAGTATAGTGCTTTCCTGAGTTCTGTCAGTTGTTCTGGCAAACAACTAGAACTAGAACTTGAGAGTGGAGGGAATCCCTGAATTTGCAGTCAGGTGGAAGTTGTAGTGGCTGGGGAGCCCTTGAGCTTGGAATTGGTGTCTGGAGAGAGGGCAGTGTTGAGTGAAAGGGCCAGAGAACACCAGTGGGCATCAGAGCAGGCAGGTCGGACCCCTCCTCCATCCCTGTTGCACTAGCATCTCTGTCAAATCACACCTAGGGCTTCGTGGGGAGGCCCTTGAGACTCGCTGAAGAAGGAGGAAAAATGTGGAGTTCAATTCACATCTGGTCAGGTCACATCCAAGGGCCACCCTTGGGAGGCCCTGGAAGACTGCAGGGAGGTCACATCCTCCCAAAGGGCAGAGCCTCAGGCAGTATATCTGGTCTTCCAATTTTGTGGGGAAAGTAAAGTGACCTTTACGACTACATCCATGTCTAGGCTATGCCTGCCTCTATGTCCATGTCTGTGTCTACACCTATGTCAATGTCTCCATCTGTGTTTGTGTCTACGTTTATGTCTACATCTAGGTCTACATCTGTGTCTACATCTGTATCTGCATTTACATCTGCATCTGCATCTATGTCTACCTCTGTGCCTCCATCTATGTCTATACCTGCTTCTGTATTTATGTGAATATCTACGTTTGTGTCTTTGTCTACATCTGCATCTATGTTTACACCTATGCCTACGTCTAAGTCTACGTCTACATCTGCATCCACATCTGCATCTGTCTGTGTCTGCATCTGCATCTAAGTCCAGGCCTGTGCCCATATCCACATCCATAACCATTTCCATATCCACTGATGTATCAGTCTAACATAGATGGATAGAGACACACACACTCACGGGCACCATGGCTCCATAGTCAGGGTCTGGGAGGGAGAGGTATTGGAAGGTGAGGTGTAAAGAGATCTGAGACATGTAGATGGGTCCACAGGACTGGAAACAAAGCATGATGGTCTCCTTGCTGCATGGAAACACTCACCTGAGAGCCTCCACCGTGGCAGAGGCATTAAACAACCGAATAAACAGAGCAGCTCGTCCAAGTGATGTCAGCTAGCTCAGTGGACCCTGTGAGTGGAGTAGCTGTTCTGGGAGGTTGGAGGCTCAGTGTGGACCCAGCAGCCTGGGCTCCCACTCACCAAAGCTAAATTGCTTACTTCTGTGCCAAGTGTCTAGCCTGCCAGCAAGAGGGACACATGTAGAGCATCTGGAATGTTCCGTCCCTCGAGGAGACTGAATGCACACTTGGTAGCCAGTTGGTTGAGGACCCCTTGTGACATTGAAATGGGTTTTCCTTGGCTAGAATGAAAGCATGGTCTGGGTAAGCATTAGCCCTTTCTGCTAATGGTGCTTCAGCCAGCTTGGCTGTCAAAGGTCTTTGCAGGGTCTGTTCCATTGCCACAGGACCCCACATAACTTGACATCAAACCACAAGTCCCACCTTGCAGCAAAGGCAATGCCATGTGGGTAGCTGACCGTAGGAGCCCCTGTATCCTCCCAGTCCACAAATCAACTTGACACAGTGAGGAAAACTTTGAACGTGCTGCTGAGTCTCTGGCTTTGAGGAGTCCTGACGGGATGTGGCACCAACCTCCCTGACACAGTAGGCACTCCATGTCCCTGCACTTCATGGGTACCTTACCTGCAATAGGTAGAATCCAGCCCTGACTTCCTAGGGGTAGAAACAGGAGTGCTCCCTCTCACTAGCATTCTTGGTGACCGTGTACAGAATCTATCCATTGTCCTCCCAGCTGTGGGTCCCACAGGTCTAGAGATCCCAGCACTTACTCTAGGACTTCTTACATGGACTCACAAGAATGCCACTGCACACCAAAGTCCAACCTCCAAGTGCATGCTTTGGGTTCAAGACAAGACAGAAGCAGGCAAGGGAAGGCATGAGCACCTTGGCAGAAGCCTTTGACACTAGTCTGCAGAAAGAGCTAGAACTGCTTACATCAATGGAAACAGGCACCATCTGGGGCACCTTGCTGAAGCTCCCTGATGAAATATAACAGCCAGGAGGAAAGCATGGTGACCAGAACATCAGACCCCTCTGGAGGTGGCTGTCGGTCATCCCCCAAGTAAACCGCCTGGACATACAGAGTATGCGGGCAACCTGGACAGGTTGGTTGAGGATGGAGAAGATAGAACCCACTGGCAGGTCTGAGTCTAGTTGGAGTCTCAAGAGCTGAAATGTTCCCTATTAACCTCCCTTGTGCAAGCTTTTCCAGAAAAGAGGCAAACCACAATCCTGGAGTTGCTGCTCTCAGATGAGGAGGAATCCCTCTGGGCAGGTGGGTCTGAGCAGGTGTAGGGGTGGCCTGTAGAGGATCTCTATCCTTCAGTGCGCTGCCCAGGTCAATGGAGGACATAAACCCCTTGCCTCCAGGAGGGTCACCCCAGCTCCAAGATACCCCATCAGGGGAGTGGCTGAGTTCTTGGCTGCACCTTCTTCCTCTTCACATGTGTTGTTCCAGAGCATTTTTCATAAGTCACTTGAATGCAAAGCTGAGAATCCAAGTCTGTTTTCCAGGAAACTGACTATGAGAGAAGGGGCAGAAAATTAGAGTAGGAGTAAAATATCTTGGTCCTTCTCTAGGTGAGCACAGGAGAATAAAGGAGAAGAAGAACAGTTGGTAAGTAGGGGCCAGGATCGACCCTGGAGGCCTGACTCCAGGGGCTGGCCCACAAGATCTGAAGCTCATGGCACCCTGGTCATTCCTGAGCTCAGCTCCTCTCATCCAGTGGTGAGACCCATTCCATGGAAACATAGTTTTGGAACTCTGCTCAGGCTTTCTCCATTGCTTTAACATCTGCAGGGCACTCCTGTGACTGCTCAGCAGGAGCTCTTGACACCTGCCCCCATCTCCTCCTCATGTCCCAGGTCCTCAAAGCATGCTTGAAACTGAGTCAAAGCAGATTTTTGCCACTTTCAGTCCCATCTTCAAACTACTTCCTCATGCCATTTGCTCTTCCTAGAACATCACTCGCCATCGCACACCTAATGACATGCCACTTGGTCCCTCTCAGGTGAGGCACCTGTGATTCCAGGGTTCCTGCTGGTAACCCAGGCTAAGCCCTGGGTCTAGTGGTGGAGCTCTTTCTGAGGTCATGCCTCACTGTACCCAACTTACCTCTCCAGGAGCCTCTCCTTCCATGGACAGCATGCTTCTTTAGGTCCCAGCTCACAGAAGTGTCCAAGAGATACTGGTTGACTGAACCAAATGCTCGCTGATGATGACCATAAAGGACAGCATGGCCAAAGTGCTGCTGGAAAGGCCCTCATGAGCTCACAGGAGACCAAGGGCTCAGAATGGAGTCTTTCATTAGGGAATGGTGATGTCAGGAGGGGCTGGGGCAAGGAGGTTTCTGATGAAGAGAATGTTGTGAAGGGGGGCTTGGAGAACACATGGTGGAGCAGTTTGGCATTGTTTATGAATTCCAAAAATAGATATTGGATTATGTTTGTAAACTAGTCTGTTCCTTCGGGCATGCTCCCCTTTGATTTTATTAAGTTCAGAGGTTTCACTTTTACCTGATTAAATTATGATTAGGGCTTTGATTTAGCCATGTCAGTAGGACGCTGAGTCTCTGCCCCCTCTGTAGGTGGGGATTCCCTCACAGAGAAAACCACCCTGCAGTGAAGAGAGTGTGAATTTTGATGCTGGAGCCCTGGGAACTGGAGAACACAGAGAAATAGAGACGACTCCATAGACACGGCAGAGGCCCTGGGAAGAGAGAGCCTGACAGTCTCCAACTGGCCTTGTGGAGAAAACAGAGCAGCTGAGCCCAGAGAGAAATGAGCCCCAGGAGAGAGACGAGACTTATCCCAGCCTATAACTGAGGTTGGAAGAAGCTGGGACCATGGAGCCTGAAGAGGAAGCAGAAACCTGAACCCTGGCAGACGTCGGCAGCCATCTTGCTCCAACATGGGGCTACAGACTTTGGTGAGGGAACTAACTTACGCTTTATGGGCTGGTAACTGTGAGCCACAAAAGTACCCTTTATAAAATCCAACAGAGTTCTGGTACTCTGCATCAGCACCCCTTTGGCTGTCCAATACACATGGGGAGGGACTGGAAGGAGGGGCAGGCAAAGCATGCTGGGCAGAGGCAGGGGGGCTCTGGCGCCCCTCTGTGCTGACACACGCACCTTCTCTCCATCCTACGCCAAGGCTGTCCCGATCCTGTGGGCTTTGGAAGTTGGGAAACGGGGAGTATCTCACCATGGTGAGTGCTCGGCACGGCTCCTTGCTGATGAGCTCGCCAGCCTTTGGGAGGAAGTGGACTTTCTGATGCTCAGGAGCTCACACATAGGTGATGGCCAGGAGAAGCAGGACAGAGGCCCAGGGGTGGGGGGATGGGTGGCGTCCAGCGCAAGGACCCCGTGCCCGGAACGCTGCCTGGCGGCCACCAGGAGCATGTACTGTTTTTCACAGTTTCCTAGAACTCGAAGCCTGTTATGCCTCATGGGATGAGAGTGAGTGAAACGGAGTGTTGTGAATGATCTCGCTACCTTGGGATATGTGGGCGGCCCATGAGATTGTTGAAATCTTTAAGGAAAATTCCAGTGCCTGATTGTGTTGAGTCCCTCTATGTGGAGTCCAGCAAATAATTCTTGACTTTTTTTTTCCACTGCAGACATGGAAGGAAGGTAGCAATGATGATAAAGAAGGGAACATTTAAAGTAGCAGCTTTACATTCTGAGGTTTATTTATTTATTCATTTGTACTGTCTTTATTTTTAGAAACGTGGGCAGAAAAGAATGGGTTTAGGAAAATGATTTGAAGCCATTGTTCTTTGGGAGTAATTTCTCCAATCACTAGGACCGCTGACTTGAAGGAAAAATGCAGGGGCGGGACACCCTATTGGCAGCCTCCTAGGGCCCAGGGCAGGGTGGGCAGGCATGGAAGGCCCTGGAAGTTCTTTGGAGCAGCTGGCTTTTGTGCAGCCCCTGAAGGAAGGATTTTTTGACAGAAAGCTATTGGTGAGAAAACACTGCTTGCTTGGCTGAGAACCCGAGGACATCCACCTCCCGTTGCAGCAAGAGCACAGCTCATTCTAATCTTTTCCACTTAGAGAAGAGTGCACTCACAGCTCATACTAGTCTTTGTTCTTGTTTGTTGTTGTTGTTTAGGCTTTCTGGCTTAAAATTAGACACTTGAGTTCAGAATGATGTAAGGTTGGCAGGGAACGGGGAGTGTGTTCTGGACACTGGAGTCCAAAGACTTGACATTGTGGTCCTTGAACTTCTGAAGACAAAGCACACTGGGGCCAGGTTGGCGGCTGGGCTGCCACTGCTCAGGGCCTCCAGGGGTTCAGGGCTTCCTCCAGGGAGGCTGGGAGAAGACGCGGACATGCTCGGGGCCAGGGGTAGCAGGCCCACCCTCCCAGATGCCGGAGAGCCTGTGCTTGTGACTAGATGCTGCTTTAAATTCTCCCTTTGAGCGCTTTCCTCGCCCTGTGCATACCTGGGGTGCAGGTAAGGGCAGCGGTTACCTGTGAGGGGCAGCTGGAGGGGCCAGGTAGGTGAGTCTCTGGGCCCTGAGGCCTCGTGCCCCCGCTCTGTGTCCTCTAGGGACAGCAGCTGGAGAAGGGGAGTCGCAGCCACCTGGTCTACCCACCTGCAGCAGCGCCCTGCGCTCGTGAGGCAGCCAGGGGTGCCTTGGCTGGGGACGCTGGGGCGCTCCCAGTCTTCCTCTTCTCCTCATTGACTGTGCCAGGTGCTGTGGGTGGACTGTCACAGATGTTTCCTGTGTCCTCCAGGATCCGTGTGTGTGTGTGTTTGACAGGCAACTCAGATGATGACACAGAATTTAAATGGAAACCAGCTTGGGGCCAAAGGGAAGGGGAGACTTTCACCCATTCAGCAAATGCGCCCCCCACGTGCTGTGCGGGAGCTGTTCTCTGCAGGACCCTCTCTGTGCCCATTTTGCCTCTGGCCCTGCCCTTTCTTCCTCTGGGCCCATCTCCCATTTCTATCCTCTACCCCTGTGAAAACTCTGCCTTTCTTGGAAATGCCAGTGAGGATCTCCAGCTTTCTTCAGTCTACCCCAATACTCCCCAAATCCAGTGGAACCCACTGTGTAGGCAAGGCTGGGCACGTGCCTTCAGAACTGGGCCCTTCACCAGCTGCTCTGGATGTAAGAAATGGGTACGATAGCCCCTTCTATCCGTCATTTACAACTTCACCAGCTGCAAGGGGAGGTCTGATCCCATCACAACCTCAGGACGCAAATGGGACAGTGGAGCACATCCGGCTCTGGACTTCCACCGCCGAGTAGCCTGTGTGTTCTGAGTTTGTGAACCCCTCATAACTTCCTGGCATTAAAATAACCCACACTCCCACACCAGCGTTGCACAGGTGCACTGCTCCGACCTGGAAACCAATGACTCACAGCACCCCCTGGTCTCAAAATCACGGGTGGGGATAGGAGCGGGTGGCGGCAGGCGTGGCCCCTCTGAGCATGCGTGAACCTCTACATGGCTGCACGCTGTTAGGGACTGAACTGTGTACCCCAAAGACGCGCTCGAGTCCTAAGCCCTGTCCTGCAAGGGCAGCCCACTTGGAAACAGCAGTGTGGAAGGTGCTATCAGGTAAGAAGGGGCCACCTGGATGCGGGGGCTGGTGATCTCAGGCGGACGCAGAGAAGGGCGGAGCAGGCAGCAGAGGGAGGGCCACGTGGCCGAGGTTCAGTCATGCCACCCCAAGCCCCCCGGAAGGTCACAGACTTCGGGGCCCTGCCGACCCCCTGAGGCTGGATTTCTGGCTCCAGAACTGTGAGGGAGGAGGTTCCCGTCCTGCCCGCTAGCCCGCCGTGCTTGGCCCCGCAGCCCCGGTGGGCCAGGACAGCCTTCCCGCCCACCTGCCGGCAGCACTCCAGGGCCCGGGGCGGGGGTCCCTGTTATTGCGCCCGTGCTGCGGGGACCCGAGGTCGGGGAAGGCCTGGTCCTGAGAGGGAAAACTCCTCCCCAGTGCCCTGCCTCCACACCTGGGAGGGGAGCAGGGGAAGCGGCAGGGCTGGGAGACGCGGGCAGGCCGGCCTCGAATCCCGCAGCAGGACCCGCAGGGGCTCGGGGCCTCCTCGCGGGGTGCGGTGCTGCATCTGGGGATCCAGCCAGGGCTCACACGCGTCCCAGGCGGGGAATGAGCGTGGGGCGCACTCGCCCCGCTTTACCCAAGGTTGCCTGCTGCGGAGCCGACGACGGCAAACGGGAGCATCCTGCGGGAGCTGCCACATTGCGTCTATGTTTGAGGCTTCAAGAGCATTTGTTTTTGTTGCGTTTCCCAGGAGGGCCTCTGAACTGGCAGGACGGAGAACATGGAGATCTGTCGACTGCCCAGGCTCTCCCTGGCCTCCTAACCCTTCACGTGCTGGGAGCGGCATGTGAGGGTTGGTTGGCAGCAGCCCCACGGGGGAGTGAGGCTTCCTCACGGTTAGGGACGTGGGGCGCAGGCTCCTACTGCTTCAGACAAACGCTTGGGAGGCCAGGGTCCAAGAGCTGCCCTGAATCAAGCAGGATTGATAGGTACGGGCCCTGGGACCCTGCTCCAGGAGCTGGTGTGTGCGTGTGCCTGCATCTTTGTGTGAATGGAGAGGGTCTCAGTGGGCACATTGTCAAGTCGAGGCTCATGTTTTGGTGTGCAAAGAACACTTGCCAGCTCTCACCTTTCTCAGAGAACGTGGCCCCCGCGGGCTCTTCAACCCACATCATCTGTGGGGCAGGCCTCACCTTGGCGCAAAGTCGCCGGCTGTTTCCTGATTTGACTTCACTGATTCTGGCCCCCTAAGAGCACTTCTTGCAGCGTCCTGACACGTGCGGCCAGT
The DNA here is from genome assembly GCF_030445035.2 of Dasypus novemcinctus. Classification (NCBI taxonomy): domain Eukaryota; kingdom Metazoa; phylum Chordata; class Mammalia; order Cingulata; family Dasypodidae; genus Dasypus; species Dasypus novemcinctus. The sequence continues at coordinate 1,477,362 of NC_080674.1, forward strand.
TCTCAGTGGGAGGCCACATTCGGCGCTCCGGAGAGGCTGGGCGTGGACGTCTCGTTGGCAGAAGGGGGCATTCTGTCGACCCCCGAGGCCGGCTGCCCCGGGCACTGCTCCTGCGGCTCACGATGCTTTAGGGCCAGTGCCTGGAGGCCCAGGACCGGGGACATCGGTGGAGGTAACCTGGTGCTCTTAGGGAGGGATCTGGCGTGCCCTTCCTCAGTCTTTACTTTTCTTCTTAAAATTCCAACCTTGGAAACATCCTTATGCATGCGGCGAGGAGAAAGCCAAACACCATTTTGCAGGAGGCCGGCTTCTCCGTTTTAAAATAAAGCCTGCTGCATCCCGATGCCCTCGAAATGTAACACCATCATACCTTATTTCAACGTTACATGATTCGCGAAAGACATTTTATATTGTTTTTGTCTGTGGTTCGGAATTATGTCTGCTTAATCAATTCCATTATGCATCCGAGACCCAAGGCACATCAAAGGCTGATAAGGTTTTTTTTTTTTTTTTCAAACTTCGCTTGCCTAAAATGATTTCCCTCCAGATCAAGATGCAGAGCACAAAATATTAATCAGTTTAAATAAATATCAAGACTACCCAAATAATATGAATAATTGGCACGGACTAGCGCCCACTGCCCAGTTCCCAGCAGCTGGTCACGCCCGCACGTGGCGCCATCTCAACAGCCTTAGAGATAATGACTTTGGCATCTGCCGACGAGGGCTCGCTGCTGCCCACAGAATTTACAACTCACAAGTGGGAAACCGGGGCTCCAACAGAACTTTTTTATGCAAGGTCTTTGAAATTTATTAATGCGATGCAAACACAAGCCTTCCAACCCATTAAATTGTTGATGTTATGTGAATCCACTCTGGAATTGCACTGCCTCATTAACATTATTTGCATGTTAATCTGCATCTTTTTAATTAGTGATATTATTTATGCACATAATTTTCGCCGACTGGTGCCAAGGCTGAAGCGCATTAATTAATCTACTGAGATGCCAAACTGTTTATTTTCCCCCGTACTTTTATTTGTTTACATGGTGTTTTGGATTCAGGGGGAAAAAAAAAAAAAAAAAGAGCCCAAAGAATAAAAGCAGAAAGACAAGATTAACTAAAAGCTCTTTTTGTTTTCATAATTTAAATTGTAATATTAGCCAAATGTTGTGTTTCTTCCCTTAGAGATCGGTTATTCAGTTACATTACCTTGATGTATTATTAAAATTTATAATGGACTCTGGAGGCGCCTGTTAGTTCTCTCCTTCATTTACAGAATATACTCAGTGTTATTTTAATCTTCCAACAACGCTTCCATGCATAGGCAACGACGAGGACTCCCCTGCGAGGCTCCAGCCAGGCTCCACTTTGCACAACTGATAAACATTTAAATAAGCCTTTTCAAGGAAGAATAGCATGCAGAATTATTAACCCGTTAATGGAGTGAGCTACTGCTCAGCAATTCATCGCCCCTCAGAATAGGCCAATGGCAAAACTCCCTGCATTTGGCGCCGGCCAGTCCTTCCCATTGCCGAGACCAGAGCTAACAGGCTGGGTGCAGAACGGTGTGCCCATTGGCATGCAGACAGGAGGCCTAAGTGTGTAAAACGTACAATTAAAAAGGCCCTGCCCCGTCTCGGCGATGCACGTACACTTTCAGAGCCCGAGGAAGGAGGGCCGCTCCTAGCACTGGGCCTTATAATAAATGATGACGGCACTCACAGGCAGGGCCACTCCAAGTGAGCGAGAGGGAGAACAAAGTTCCCACGAAGCGCTGTCACGCCATGCCTGTCATTCACACCACTCCAAGGAGAGCATCCACAGAGCACTCTACAGTGACCCTCAAAGACGCCCTCGCGCTGTTAGGAGAGAGCAAGGAGGCCTTGTTTGCAGCATCACTGGCTCGGGGTGCCGTGGTCCGGCCATGCTTCCTGGGCCTTAGAGAGCTGCCCCACGCCCTCTCCAGCCGGGAGGACCTCAGACCCCGTGAGGGCCGGCCCCGCGAGGCCTGCCGCGCCCGGCCACGACAGCAGTCCACAGCCACGGGTGCTGGCACCCCCTCGGGCCACGGGCAGCGGAGTGGGGTCCGCCCTGGCGCGCTCTGCTCCGTGCTGTTTGAACAGCGCATCCCGCTGGGTGCTAGGTCAGTTTTCAAACGACTCCAGGGCAGGTGCCCCCTTTTTAGCCGCCGGGGGGTTGAGAACAGGGTGTGGCCGTGGCGTGGAAATCTGGGGACCGAACAGCGCCTAGGAGGGCCTTAGAGCCCCCACTGGGGGCGGGAGGGGTCTGGGCCAGCCTCCCCCAGCGAGGCCGGGGGCTGACCTCGGGGCACCTTATAGGAAACTTGTGCACGTTCCACGTAGCCGATCTGGAATTCGGGAGCCGCTTTGCTAGCTAGTTTTTAATTTTCTGTGTAGCCAATACTGTTGGTAAAATTTCAGTGTCCAAGGTCATAAAGGGAAAGCACGAGACGTTCTAACTGAATGTCTCATTTATTATTCCAGAAAATATCTACAAATATTCAAATATTTCTATTCATAAAATACGGGATTGCTTTATGCCTGCTTTCCTGCAGCTGTTCTTCCGCCAAAAATCCGACATGGCCTCTTGCGGGCTGCGTTTTCCGCCTGTGATTCTGGGCTCTGGGGGAGCCAGCGAGACGGGAGCAAATGGGAGGTGCCTCCTGCCCGAGGGCCCTGTACCCCAACTTGAAGCAAAGTGGGGGGGCTGAGTCGGCCTCAGAATTAGGTGCCTTCTCTAAGGTGGACAGTCTTCACTTTACTGCAGATGGACGGCTGAACTCAAGAGGCAACAAGGGGAGGTCTCCTTCTAGAACTGGAAGCTTCTGGAAACTTCTTGCAGGGGGAGGAAGCTTGCAGACTCCCGGGGTAGAGATGCGTTGAGTTGAGTTGTCGCTTTCAGGTTGTGGTTCATCACCCTCTGTCCTTGTCCTCCTTTGCCTTTTGAGCAGTGGGGGTTCTCCTTAAGCTTCTTCTTTGGGCTACATGGTGTCATCTCTGATTTAATGTGGCTTTGCTCTTCCTTCCGAGGGCCTTTTAGTGGACCACGTCATTTGTTTCATGGAATGGCCCAAATATTTGTGGGAGGAAGTTATACAGCTTTTGATCCTTCTTTCCTTCCTTCCCTTCCTTCCTCCCTTCCTCCCTTCCTTCCTTCCTCCCTCCCTTCCTTCCTCTATCTAAATATAAAAATGAGGTAAATTACTGTTATAATATTCTAGACACTCTTCTTGCCCTAACCGATTTTTGGTGACTTCCAGCAGATCACTTGACCTATTTGTACCTCTGTTTCCGTGGTTTAACCACTAAGGAATTGAACCTGTTCATCTCTAAAGCCCGTACCAGTCTTCTCTCCCTGCTCCCATGTTCCTTGGTTGCACGAGAGAATGCCCCTGCCTGGCCTCCCAGCTTTCCCAAGCTGCCCCCCCACAGCCCCGAGGCAACTCCACGGCACTTCTCGGTGGCCCTGCATGAGCACACACAGCTGCACGCAAGAGCTCAGGGACCCCTTCCTACCTGGGGTCTCGCAGCTCTCCAGCTTCATCTCGCACAGGAATTCTGCACTGGGAAATCGCCCCAGCACTGCCTCCTGTGCAGGTGCAGCTCCCGACATGGGCAGAAGTCTTCTGCCAGGATGCCATTCCCTCATCAGCCCACTAGAGCCTGGTTGTCCATTGGCTGGTGCACCAGAGCCGCCAAGAGGCTCCAAATCCCACAGGTTTGGGGGCTGCCCCTAGAGACGTGCCGTCAGTTGCTCTGGATTGAAACGCGAGCCACAATGCTTTGAAAACTCCCAGGTTGGGTGGAGAACCGCTGGCTGAGCATCACTGGCTCAGCCTGAAAGCTCAGCACCAGCTTCGCCTCTCCCACCATCCCCATGCGGTGGCCTCCACTGGATCCCTGGCCAGGAAGACCTGGAGCCGCTGCACGCTGGGTTCACCCACGAGTGCCCAGTGCCCACTGCACCGCGGCAGCTCTCAGGAAGGTCGCTTACAATGTCCCTTTAAAACCGCATCTTGACTAGCAGTGAGGCCACCTGAAACACGTTAATGGACATACCTTTTCTTGCTTCTGTTTCCATTTCTAACTTTTCCTGGAATGTTTTCTGTAGAGTTCATGGTAAATTTCACAAGTACAAGAGAATGTGTTTGGCAGGTGTACACTTTCCAAGGGAAGTGCTGTATTGACAGGAGCTCGTACTCTACACCCACCTCGCCCTGACCACAGCCGGTCCCTGCCCAGTCCAGTGACCTCGTGCTGCCGGCTCAGGCTGATCCTTGACATGAATCTTCTGACCAGTGGTTTTAGTATGCTAAAGGCCCCTGGGAGAAAGTACTAGAAACAGGTTGGCTTTTGTACTGGGAATGTATTAGGGTCTAATCTTACAGTTGCGAGGCTGTGAAAGTGTCTAAATCAAGGCATCATCAGAGAGGTGGTCTCGTGGGAGGTGGGCTACTGGTGATCCCGCTCTCCTGCCACGTGGCAGGCAAGATGGCGGCCAGTCTCTGTGGCCTCCTCCAGGCTCACGTTCCCCGGAGCTCAGCTGAAGGAGATCAGACACACGGCTCGTCTCTCCCCGGGCATCTCCTCTTCAGCTTTGGCTGCTTCCAGGCTCTGTCCTCTCTCTCAGCCTCTTGGGATTTTCTCTGTCCTTCTGTCTTTCTGCAGTAGTGGATGATCCTGGAGTCTTCATTCACATGGCTATCTAAGATGGCAGCTGACTTTCCCCCAGTATGTCTCCATTTATATACGATTCCAGCAAAAGATTAAGAAGCACCTTGGGTCCGGCAGTCTAAACAAGAGCCTTAAGGGATGTGATCTAATCAAAATTTCCCTCAACTGAATCTAACCAAAAGGCCCCACATACAATAGGTTTGCAAACAAAGGAATGGTTTACCTTGAGAACATGATTTTCTGGGGTCCACAAAAGACTCAAACCAGGACACTGGTGCTCTTCTCAAATCAATGACATGAGTTTCAGGCACCAACAGAATAAAAAATATGCATAAAATATTTTGTTCCAAGGTTTAATTATTTATATATATGTATATATGTGTATATATATGTGTATACACATCTATATAGTCTATGATACATATATATATATGTGTTTATAAATATATTTGAAAAGATGTAAGAGAGCCCTCATCCTGAGTGAAATGGAAACCTGGATGTCGTGTCTGAGGTTCAGAGGCACTTGGCCTGTTGGTGCTTCTTGGGCTCCGTGTTGGTGCGGTTCTTTGTTCATGAGGCTGGGGTCCCGCCTGAGCCTGCTCTCTGCAGACCCCCGTGTGCATGGTCTATGCAGACCCTTCCGACAGAGAGGCTCACCACCTTGGCTTCCTTCTTCTGCCTTCCCCAGAGCTGAGGTCGTGTTGAGGGGTGCTCCAAGCCCTCTTTTTCCTCGGGTCTCTGAACGCAGACGTGCAGTACCTCAGAGGTGTCAACGAAAGCCCTGACCTTAGCCCCGTGACCCCGAGCAGAAGGCCCAGGACTCGCCAGCAGGCCAGGTGTGCATGGGCGGGTGAGACTCAGGCCAGCTGCCTGAGAAGGCTGACAGTGCTGCTGTCAGCGGCAGAGCTTAAAACATACCTTAGAGGAGAAAACACCTCATGGATGTGTGTCCAGACCAGCTGGTGGTCAGAATATCGTGGCTGACTCTCAGAATCAAAATCTCAGACCCACTCCTGTCAGTTCATGATGCCCAAAGTGCCCCCAAAATACTTGCTCTGATGAGCAGGCTCTCCTGTGTAATGCATCTACCCAGAGAAAGGTGCTTTTAAAGGATCTTTCTAAAGGCACACCTCATCGTAAGGAGAGCAAAAGTACAAGCAAGAAGACAAAATGGATAGGGGCATGGGGTCATTTTTCAATTACAAGGGATTTCCCATTTTGTAAAAAAAAAAAAAAAATCATATAGCTTTTAAGCTTTTTATTCACTCAGTCATCCACTCACTAATTTTCTCAGCCTTTACTATGCTGTGTTAGGATCTGGGGCTTTGATGGGCAGACACCAACTCTTGTCCTCATATCAAAATAGCAGATATCTTGAAGAGATGCCATCTTTAGTCTTTCCAGAATCAATTGTATATTAATTGAAGCATGGCTGAGTGCAGCTCTTGGACAAAGTGTACCGTTGTGTTGGGATTCTGTCAATGGTGTTGCCAATTCCTGTGCTCTGGGAGGGATCCCTTCATATGGAAATGAACTCACTGCACGGTCTTTACACACACACTTAAATTTGGCAAATGTGGAGGAAATAGTGCTGGAAACCTGCCTTCCATCAAACACCCTTCTACTTTGGCTGCAGGTTTCCATGTCCCACCATGAACCCAGCTCAGTGCGACTAGAGGATGGCTTCATCCAGGTGAGGAGTTGCTGGCACCTGGCATTTTGGTTTACAGCCTCTTTAATTATCTCTGAGCTCTAAAGTACTTGCACACTGCTCTTAAATATAGCTGACCCTTTTTATTTAATTTCATTTGCCTGTTAGTGTTTGGAGACGATCCAGCAAAGCACTTCAGTAAATTCAATAAAGTTCATACTTCAATTAATATAGGACCAAGTAACAAAGGGAAACAGTCTTCTATAAGGAACATTGTAATCCGATGGGAAGCACAAATATTTCAGTGGATTAAATAACAGAAATTGGAGTAAATGGATGGAATAAAACATCATAAAGTATCATTAGTAAGCTTAAAACGTGGAAGAGTTTAGTACCAAGTGCAGTGAGGAGGGTTTCCTGGAGCTTTGGGAGACTGAAGTTAGGGGGCAAAATGATGGATTTTGGTGGGATAAAGGACTGAATGCCCCCTACTCCCATCATACAACTTGAAATGATATAGAGTTCTGTTTTAGGGTCTGTTTTAGTCTTCTGTGTTTATGCTATAATCTGGAGCTAGTTAAGGAAGCAAGACACCTCATCAAATACTCAGCTTTTCATACTGCTTCCACTAGGGCTCTAGGAATAATAGATTTTTTTTTTTTGCTAACTTACCTTTATGAGTTATAGTTTGTGAGGCTTGAGGGACCTAGACTTTAGGCTAATCAAGGTTTGCTAAGTTAAGTAAAGCAGAAAAATAATTTTAGTGTTATGCAGCGTTAGCCACAATTTCAAGCAAAAACATTCACTCCTTCACTGTAGGCACATTTGAGCTCTCCGTACAGCAGGTATGTTTCCACATTCTTCCCAGCAAAGACCATCCATCTCAAAGAAGCTCCAAATAGAAAGAGAAGTCCTAGATTCTGAACAGAAAAAAATAAACTATACACAATCAGTTTATTTGCAAGGGCTGCCAATGTTATTATTTCATTAATAATGCATTTTTGGTTGTCAAAAACAATCTGCGTTACAGTTCTTTCCTAGATACTGTTTATTACAAACCACCTCGCAACAGTACATTATTTTAGAGAATGAAAAGGAAAACCATCCAATGTCAGCTGGAATTAACAGTCAGGAAACTATAGTCTTTCAGAAATGGAAGTAGGTAAATTGGCGTATGGAAACAGGCTTGAAAGCATCAGAATGTGCTTGCTGATGTGGGAAAATAAGCAGAGAGATTACAGTTACTTGAAGCATTTCCTAATTGCTCTTGTTGGTTAATAAGAAAGTACTGTGAGAAAGATCTCAAACTGTGGCTGTTTTGAAATGCACCACATATAAATTAGATATTTTATGAGGAATTATCACAAGAAATCAAAATTGGTCAAATCAGGCCATGACACAGAATAACACTATAGGATAACACTGTGTTCATCCTATTCTCTGACCTTCTAAAAGTCCTATTTTCTACCAGCCACAATAAGATTTCAATTTGCACGTGAGGTTTGTTTATGTTGGACAGGGCGCACCTGCTGTAGCACGGATGGGTGTACTGGTGGGCAGGGCCTCTGTGCCCCAAGCCAGAGCTGAACTGTAGACCCAGCCTTCACGGTGGCTTGTGAGAGGATGACAAGAACCCTCACGGATGAAGCGTGAGCACTGTACAAGCTTCTGAGCTACTTTTGTGCTCTCATGAACTGGAAATCACCCCTCTTGCTGAAGGAGGCAGCCTGCTTGCATCCCGTTGACTCTGCTCATTTCACAGTGGCCTGAGTGACAGCACTCAAAAACTGCTGAAACTTATCTGGAGGAATATTGGGGTCAAGGTCATGGCTGAGCTGAATGTCAGGGAGGTTTAAGAAGCAGCAGCACCCATGCTATGCTGATGGGGAGGTGGCAATTCAGGGGGACCTCTTCTGAGATGACACCCAGCTCAGCCTTCCAACAGTCCTGCAACCTGCCAACAGTGCGGCAACATGTCTCTTGTATCAGCACCCTTTGACTTGCTTCTGCAGTGGGGCATCCAGTCTCACACTGGAGGATCCAGGAGTGGTGGCCCTGAGGTGCTCCTTTCTGAAGCATCTACCAACAGAGAAGGTTGGCAACATGGGCAGCACCAAGTGAGAACCATGCCTCCCACATTAGAGCTGCGTGATGACACTTATCTTTACTTGCATCATTTAGTTCAGGGTGACTTTATCATTGAAGAGAGAAACAAGGGAAGGAGAAATAGGGAGGGAGGGCAGAGGAGAGACAGGGACAGAGAGAGAGGAGAGAGAATAAAAATACCATGTCATACCTCCAAATCTTTTACATATTCATCCCCTAGTTAGGAGAGAACACCCTACCTGTTCTCTTTCACCTGACTTTTGCTGGGGAGGCATGCAGAAGAGCAGAGCCCCGACTAGAAGCCAGACCTCCTGATGTCATGCCACTGTGGGCCCAAGGGACCTGGAAATGTTAGACTCATCAATGCAAAATGAATCACTCTATATCCTTAGGGGATCTTCCACTTAGGCATGGTGGTCGAAGGATCAAAGGAGGATGGCCTTGCCCGGCACCTGCCTGCGGTAAGGACTCAGAGCATCTTAGTCCACACGGTTGTAGGAAGCGGGGCGAGATCTTGTGGATTGCAGGGAGGAAGCCCTCGGGCACACCATAGGCTGGATGTTTTGGGCATGTGAGCAGAGCGGGCAGGCTGGAGGCACCTCTTCTGCCCAGGAGGAGGCCGAATCACCTTCATTCTCTTTGCTCTAACAAACCAGACTTGGTCAAGCACAAAACTACTAGTGAAGCAGAATGGGTGCTGAGCACCTGCTGACATGAGTGTGTTCCACCTGGCGTGTCTTTTTCAGCATTCCTGGTCATGGGACTCAGAGCGCCTTCCTTTCTTATTACATCATTTTCTCCCCTCCGTGCTTGACATGCTCCTTCATCATTCCTGTTACGAATTTGCTATCCCCAGAACATCTTTGTCCCTTCCATCTAGGCAACCAGCTTAGGGTGGTGTCCCCCCGTTCTGCTCAGTGCCTAGATTCTGCTCTCCACTAGCTTTCCTGGGGTCTGGAGGATCTTTGGAGAAACCAAATGGCTGTCACCCATGATCCACCTGATCATACAGCCCTCTTTGGCAACAGAGTATAGGGCCAATGCCTGCAGTGCTAAAGTTGTCGGTTTTATGCTCGCGCAATCCATCGCTGCCATGCCTTTAACACCACAGTCACGAGACTGAGTCCAAGGACCAAGGAAGGTGCAGAGTCCTTTCTTGGGAAGACAGTAAGCTAGTGGCATCCCCAGTGTCAGCTGTGGGCCAAGACCCTCAAGAGAAGAGGGAGGGACAAACCAGGAGCCTCTGCCCCCTGCCCCCAACATGCTCTGTCATGGTGAGTCAGAGAATCCTGGCCCTGCCTGACCTTCAGGGAAGGTAACTTGCAACCGCAGGATAGGTTGTGCAGGGCCCAGTGCAAAATGAAAATGTGGGACCCCTCATTCAAAAATTAAGATGTTTAAGATGGTGACAGCTGAGCAGACCCCAAGCACAGGCCTGGTTCGGCCACACACCAGCTCCTGCCAGCCCAGCGTGGACACCCAGGAAAGGGCAGGGTCTGGGAGCGATGAGAGGGTGGGCCGTTCCTGAACCAGCCAATCCCCAGGCCACGGCTGGCCCTCTTGCACCTCTCCAAGCCCTGCCTCCCACCAGCTTTGCTTGCTCCTGGGCTTGGCACCCAGTCAGTGGACCACTTCTTCTTGGGTCCTTTGATTCCAGCAGGACATCTGCTAGCTGACGGCAAGGTACATTGCTCAGATGGACAGGGTCCTGGTACTCTTGTCCCTGATCCCAGTGTCTGAGATGCCCTGTCCAGGAACTCTCGGCATCTTAACTCGCAGTTTGACTCTGGAGAGGCCGTTACTGGAGGTGTTCCTGCAGTCACACGTGAAGTGGCCCAGGTGGGGTTAGCCATCTGCTCAGAACACGCTGTAGAATCTCTGTTATCTGTACAAAGAACCAATTAGAGAGGCGAGACTGGGCATGCTCAGAGTAAGGGAGGATGCTTACGTTGTTTTCATCTTGGGACAAACAGAGGTAAAAATTGTTCAAAAGCAATTAAAAAACATACTGAAAGAATTTACTTTATGGCAAACCACAGTGTCCTAATTTTGAGTGTTTCACAGTTAGTGAAATGACTGAACAAACAAATCCCTCCATTATAACAAACATGGAGATGGAAAGCTTCAAGAGAGCTTTTGGTAGCTGTAATTAAATAGTTATGATGCCATTTAGAATTTCACTTACAACGTCAAGACTTGATATTTATTTGCTTGGAAAGTAAATTTAAAATGGAAAATAACTAGCGTCAAGGACTTCACAAGTAGAAGCCTAGACACTGGTTTCTTTCAAATGTGAATATATTATACAATGCATAAATAACATTTTAGATTTTTCAGAAATTAAGGAAAATTCAAAGAGATCAGAACAATTCCACCATCTGAGTACAGTCACTGGTAAAATTTTATTGTATCACATTTCTTTATTTCCTATGTTTTGTTGTTGTTGTTGTTGCTGTTTAATTAAACATTTCTCTTTAATAGAGTACTTGTCTGGTAAGTACGTGATATGTATTTTGCTGTTTTCTTATACTTAAATAAGTATATTTAATTATGTACACTAATTAATGTCTTACTGAATAGCAAAAACATTTAAGGTTAAAAGTTTTCCTGTTTGTATGCCTTTGACCATATTCTGTATGTTTTTGAAATCACAACTTCTAATTTTTACTTGTATCCAAAAATTTGTACTAGATTTCAGTCCTATTTGGTCCAAGAGGTATTTAGAGGAGTCCTTCCCATCATGCCCAGTAGATAAGTTTGGCTTAATTTTATTATTGAGTTCCATTTTTTTTTCTATACTGATAAAAGAACACAGTCTATAAACTTTTTTACTTCTAGAAAAGTTTATGTGTTCAGTAGTTTTAGTATTGGAGTACAAAAAAAATATACTATCTAAGGTGTGCAAAATTTTCTATGTACTAATCTCTGTTGAATCCAGCATTTTTGTTGTTTTATATGTACATACACACATGCATATGCATATATATATGCATATATACACACAATTATATATAAAACTGTAGTGATTGCTAAATTGCTTTTCTAAAAATTGTCAGAAATATGCTACAGTTTATTAATTTAATTATAGAATTGTGTTTTATGAGCTTTTTCTTGGACTATATTTGTGAGAATAATTTGCCTTTTAAATTTTGCTTCCATGTTGCTAATGAACAAAGGCGTATCATTATTAAATACACTTTACAGATTATATATTTATTGCCATAAAATAGTCCTTCCTAACCATTTAAGGTTTCCTCCCTAAATTCCACTTTAATTGATATTAACATTGCCATTTTTATTGCATTTATCAGATGTGTTTTTCCATATATTTATTTGTGACGTTTTGTGTTATGTTGGATTCCTGCTGGAAATTTGTTTAATCTAATGTGAGAATTTTTGCCTTTTTATAGACATTCAATCTATTCACATTTACCAAGACAATGCCTTACTGATCTTATTCATACTATCTTTTTTTCATTTTATTACAATTTATTGTTTTGTTTATGCAAATTACTTCCTACAGGACTGTTCACTGCTTCTTTCTTAAATTACTTTTGTTTCCCGTTGGTAACGTGAAGGTTTCTATTCTATGATTCATTTCAGTTGCTTTCTTTTCATTTTTAAGGAAATTGTGTGCCAGTATTTCTTTCTTGGTATCAAAATGATACAATAGCTCTACCCCACAGCCTTCACACGGAACTTCTCCTTTTCCTTCCAGTTTGTGTTGAAGTAAATTGGAATGTTACATTGCATATTTTATTGTGATATTTTAATCTATTTATAGAACTATTTTTAACAATTACATTATAGTTCATAATTATGTTATCTACATATACTTATAATTCAAGGTTTCTGGATTTAAGCCTTACATTTTTGCCTTGATGCACGTTTTTCTCCACAGATTATTTTACTGATTCAATTTTTATTAGGCTTATGAATTTTGTTTAGCAAATTTTTCCATGAAGTTTGCATAGTTGATATACTTTCTGAAATTGCATATCCCACAATTTCTTTTTTCCCTTTTACCTCATGAATGCTGAATAGAATGGATAGGGAATTCTATGCTAACAGTCCTTGTTCCACAGTTTCCTATATTTTAGTTTTGCAGAATTTTAAAAGTCCAGTTTCAAGTAGGATTGTGGTGCGAGGTAAAGGTTTATTTTGCAAAACGACCATCAGATAGTTCCATGCCATTTTTTAAAAATGTTATCCTTTCGCTTTTGAGTTGCTTTAGTGCCACTGAGAATCAACTGACCGCATGTGCGCGACTCTCTATTTCAGGACTCTCTGTTTTGTTCTGTGCATTTGTAGGTCTGTCTCTACGCAAATCCAATACTGTCTTGATTATGATTTATAATAAACCTAAAAATCCCATAGTTGAAGTCCTCCAACTTGGTTCTTCTTATTCAAAATTGTTTTGACTATTTTATAGGTTTTTTGCTTTTCATATAATTTTAGAATCAATTTTCCAATTTCCACAAACAATTCCTGGTGCGATTTTGTCCAGTATTGTACTGAATATACAGATCAATTGGGAAGGAATTGACATCTTAACAACACTGAGCCTCTTGACCCAGGACCACGGCGTAACTCTCCATTTGCTTTGGTCGTTACCAGTTTCCCCAGCAATGTTGGTGGTTTTCAGTGGGCAGGTCACGTGCACCTCATTTTTTTTCATGTTTTTGATGCTATTGTTTATTCGATTTCCATTTCTGATTTTTGTTGCTGGTATATAGAACTACAATTAAATTTTATCTGCTGAAGTGATATCCTGCAACCTTGCTAAGCTCACTCCCTAATGCTAATACCTTCCTGTGCATTCTCTACAACTTTCTACAGTGATGATCATATTTGCAAATAAAGAGTTTTACTTCTTTTGCCCCAATATATGTTTGCTTTTATTTATTTTTCTCATCCAACTTCACAGCTAGGAACTCTAGGATAATATTGAACACAAAACATGAGATTGATTTTCTTGCCTTTTTCCTGCTCTTGGGGAAACATTCGATTTTTCACTATTAAGTGTGGAGTTAGCTGTAGGTTTTTAAGATGTCCCTTATCAGGTTGAGGACATTTCCTTCTATTCCAAGTTTTTGGAAAGATTTTGTAATAAAAGATGTGAGTTTTATCAAATGCCTTTTCTGTTTCTATTAAGATGATTCTATTTTTTTTAGTTCATCGATACAGGCATACCTTGGAGATATTGTAAGCTCAATTCCAGAAAACCATGATAAAGTGGATATCACAATAAAGCAAGTCACATATTTTTCTTTTTGTTTCCCAGTGCATATAAAAGTTATGTTTTTATAATATATATTATGCTGTAGTTTATTAAGTGTATTATTAATTAATAATAATAATGAAAAAGTTTGCAACATTGTGAGAATTACCAAATGTGATATGGAGACATGAAGCAAGCACATGCTGTTGGAAAAATGGTGCCAATATACTTGCCTGATGCAGCATTGCCACAAATTTAAATGAAAAACTTTACAAAAGCATCAAAAATCTGCAATATCTGTGAAATGCAATAAAGTGAAGTGCACTGAAATGAGATATGACTATAATATGAATTACAGTGATTGATTTTTTAAATAAAAACCAACCCTACATTCCTGGGATGAGAACCAATTGGTTATGCCATATTAACTTTTTACTATATTTTTTACTTGATTTAAATTTGTTAAAATGTTTGCATCAATTTTCCTAAAGGATATTGGCCCATAGTGTTACCTTCTTCTAAAAAATTGTCTCATTTATTTTGGTATTAAGATAATGCTTGCCTCATGCCAGATGAATTTGTGTAAAATATTATTTATTTCCGAAATGTTTTCTAGAATTTACCAATGAAGACTTCTTGACCTGGAGTTTTCTCTGTGGGAAGATTTTTAATACAAGTTCAAGTTCTTTAAAAGATATAGGGCTATCCATGTTATCTATTTCTTCTGGAATGAGCTTTGCCATTTGTGACTTTCAATATTTTGTGCCTTTCACAAACAAGCTCATTTCACCTACATTGTTAATTCACTGCCATAGAGTTGTTCATAAAATTCCTTTATATCTTTTTATTGTTTGAGGGGTCAGCAGCAATCCCCTCTCTGTCATCCATGATGCTGGTAGTTTGTGACTTCTCTTTCACTGATCTCCTCAAAGAACCAGGCATTGGTTTAATTGATTTTCTGTTTTACCAATTTCTGCTCTTATGCTTATTATTTCCTTGTCCATGCTTTGCTTTGTTGGGGGAGGTTTCCCTTTGTTACACCCTCACCTGCCTTTGCCTCTGGGAAGGCCTTCCTTGCTTCCCTCCTGCTGCCATGAGCATGTGCTGCCTTCCTTACGAGCTGACCCCTGAGATGCAGCGCGTGCTTCCCAAAGTCCCCCTGAAGCACTTCCCTGGGGGGGGGGGGTCTCACTACGTGTCCCATGCCAGCTGGGCTCCAGACACAGATGAGATGGCCCACAGCTGGGGCCCATAAAATGATTTTGGAGTTATGACTTGGTAAAAGGACATGAACCACACACTGTGAAGAGCTGAGAGAGCCTAAGGAAACGCCAAGTGGGTTAAGTTAAACAAGCTACAAAGGTCAACAAAATCACCCAGCTAGTCGTTGAGCTGAGGCACATGAGACCGGTCATTCGGCATGAATGACAAGCCTGTGAATGACCCAAACTGAGTTCCTTTTTTGCTGAGCAGATGGGACTCACTGGGCAAGGGAGAAAAAAGAATCCTTCTCCGGAGATGGGACAGCAGTTGCATCCACCCCTGGGGAAAGGCTGTAGCCACCGGAGATCCGGCCCGTGGGGCCCCGAGGCTTTGCTTCTCTCTCTGTGATTGAGGCTCTGGGGGCTGGGGTGCTTTGGTCCAGGGCAGACCCCTCTTGGTCATGAAGGCCAACTCCACCACCAACAGAAGAGGACACCAGACTCCAGAGAGCAGCTGTGGGGATAAGAGCCCAAGGAGCGAACCACGGAACATCAGAAATGTAAATGAAAAACTTCACAAAAGCATCAAAAGCATGCAGTGTTCAGGAATAAACGTAAGGCAGTGTGTGTAAGAGTTGTACACCGAGAAAACATTGCCGAGAGGTATTCTAAAAGATCGAAATACATGGAGAGATGCACAGTGGTCAGGAGACTCAAAACGGTTATGAAAAGAGGCGGGATCAGAGGTGGCTTGGACGGTTGAGCTCCTACCTCCCATGCAAGAGGTCCTGGGTTCGGTTCCTGGTGCCTCCTGAAGAAATCAAAACAAAGAAAACAAAGAAAATAAATGAAAAGTCCACGGACCGGAGCTGCTCGATGCGGGTTAAAAGCGCGTGATTAATTTTTATTCAGTGTCAGAATTAAATAAATAGCAGAGTAACTGTCTCCAAATGGGTTCCAGCTTTTCTTAAAAAAGACACAGGTTAAACGTAAAGCATCATTTAGTCCCTTGGCTGCACAATTTTTCCTTCAACACCACAAATATCCCACTTCAGTTTGGGAGGGGAGAGTTCCTGGCTCCAGAGAAAATCCAAGACCCGTAGTTCTCCAGACAACGGGAGACGCAGACACGACCAGGGAGCGCTCCGAGCACTCGACGCAAATACTGTCAGCGCAAAGCTAAGCGTATGCGCTCGAGTACGGATATGGCTTTGATAAAAGGCCAAGTCTTGTCACAGCGCGGCACGCGTCCCTTGTCTGTGCGGGGCGCCTGGCTGATGGCGGAGGCGCCGGGACTGGTGGCGGCGGCGTGCGTGGCGCGCCGAGCCTGCCGCCCTGCTCCTCCTGCTCACAGCCGCGGGCAGCTTTCGGCCCTGGCGCCTTGGACAGACTTCTCTGCCGCCCACAGCCACTCCCCAGGGAAAGCAGGACCCGAAACGCCAGCCCGTCCCGTGGAGAACACTCGCCAGCAGGAAGGGACTTCCACGGCTCTACCTGCAGGTCCCCCCACGCCCAGGCAGACGCTGAGGGGTCTCACTCCCCTGTCTCTGAAGCTGAGCGAGCTGTGACAGCAGGGGTCACGCATCCTCTTGCTCGCCCTCCAGCCTGTCAGAGGGGGTGGCCGGGAAGGTGGAGGGCGAGTGGCGGGCGACCAGGCGAGGGGGCCCCGGAGCAGCCGTGCGTCTGGTGAGATGAAAGGCACTTTATTTTCAGGTTTTGTTTGCTCGGTTTTCTCCTTCAAGGGGACATCAGGAAATACTTGCAGCCTTGGCGAGGGGTAGGACAAATGGTGGCACTGCCACCGTGGGGGGGCGGGCACTGTCTGGAGCCAGGAGGCCGGAGGGGCCGTGGGGTGCTGCCCTGTGAGCCTCACCTGTGAGGTGTGGGGATTGGCCCAGGGGACACTGAGGACCTCTTCAAGGTGAAGGGCGATGTGAAAGGTTTGGGGAGGGAATCAGATGTGGCTCGACTGATAGAGCGTCCTCCTACCACATGGGAGGTCCAGGGCTCAAACCCCCGGCCTCCTGACCCATGTGGAGCTGGCCCATGTACAGTGCTGATGCACGCAAGGAGTGCCGTGCCACGCAGGGGTGTCCCCCATATAGGGGAGCCGCATGCACAAGGAGTGCACCCCACAAGGAGAGCCCCGCTGTGTCAAAAGTGAAGCCTGCTGAGGAATGGCTCTGCACACATGGAGAATTGTGCAGCAAGATGACGCAACAAAAAGAGGCACAGATTCCTGGTGCCACCAAGAATGCAGGCGGACACAGAAGAACACACAGTGAATGGACACAGAGCAGACAACGGGGTCGGGGGAAGAGAAAAAAATAAAAAATAAAAATAAATTTAAAAAAGGTATTGGAGAGGGGTCAGCTTAGCAGCAGTTGGCAGGATGGGAGGGTTACTAGAATGCATCACCAAAAATTTAAAATTAAAATAAAAGCAGTGGGCTGTGCAAAGTCTGCTGGTGAGCACCCACCGTCAGCGCAACACTAAGCAGCCACGTTGTCTCTTCTTTCTACCCCTATAACAACCTTTTTTTTTCTTTTAATATTTTGGAAAATTGAGGAAGCGCTATGAGAGAAAAAGAGAAACTCACGTGTACGAGAGCTGCGAGCAGATTCCGGGTGCGCTGCCACCTTCTTCCTGAATCAGTGCTCAGCCCGGCGAGCTCGACGGTGAGTGCACAGGCTCTGCAGGCTGTTGGGTTACTTAGACAAGGGGATCTTGAAGCCTTCACATTTGACCTCCCTGCTGTCCACCCAGTCAAGGAAACAGAAATTCAAGTTTTGATGGTGAAAGGGTCCGAGAAAACACTGCAGAAGGAGTCAGGAAGCCCCTGGGTCCCCCGCCTCTGCCTCTTGCTGGCTCTGCCACCTGGAATGATCGTCTCACCTACTTGGGTACAGTTTCCTTGCCCATGAAACGGAGCAGGGACGTCCTTCACCACCGTGTCACTAGCTGGGAAACCAACCAACGCTGGATCATCTCCTCGTCAGTGCTTTTCTAGAGCATATATGTTTTGATGAAAATACTGAGGGTCTCAGATAGGAAAGAATGAAACCCTGTCTTATTTTCAAATACCTTATGTATTAGAACCGTGCTGATTGCACATAAATAAAGCAGCACTCACTATTAGGGTTAATTGTAATCTTTTGAGAATAAAGTAGACTGAGACCAACCTGGAGCCGCTGGGCTTGGATAAAATTCAGCCGTCAGGCACTTGCAGGCACCCTTGCCAGCCCTGTTGTTGAAATGATGAGTAAACACTGCAGTGCTGGGGCCTTCGGGAACAGAGCAACTGCCCTTCCTCTGGTGGGTTGAGAGGAGAACTGTGCCCCTCACAGAGGAGCCTCGTGGCATGGTGGCCTTGCCCACTGGCCGTTAACTGTTACCGGACACCCCGACAGAGCGACTGACAGCCGCGCGTCTGATCTGGGGACATAACCGGGCCTCGGGTTCCGAGAGAAAGTGCTGTGTCCGCTGAGCTGGTGCTGGACTGGGCATCAGGCCTTGAAAGGAGAGACCCAGGGGGCTTTCAGGCAAATTCAGGCCTCTTGTGGGAAAGTGTGGGGCTGAAGCCTGCATCTCTGCAGCAGACCTTGAAGTCATTGCTATTCTAACCTGGGAGCCTCGCTTTCGTAAATAGTTTTATCTATTAATTTATTTATTTTTAAAGATTTATTTCTCTCCCCTCCCCCCCCACCCTGGTTGTCTGTTCTCTGTGTGTCTTTGCTGTGTCTTCTTCTTCGTCCACTTCTGTCGTTGTCAGCGGCACGGGAATCTGTGTTTCTTTCTGTTGTGTCATCTTGTTGTGTCAGCTCTCTCTGTGTGAGGCACTATTCTTGGGCAGGCTCTCCTTATGGGGTGCACTCCTTGCGCGTGGGGCTCCCTTACATGGGGGACACCCCTGCGTGGCAGGGCACTCCTTGCGCGCATCAGCACCGCGCATGGGCCAGCTCCACACGGGTCAAGGAGGCCCGGGGTTTGAACCGTGGACCTCCCATGTGGTAGGCGGATGCCCTAACCACTGGGCCAAGTCCACTTCCTGTAAATACTTTGAGTAGACAGTGAAAGAGCATAAAATGGAACATGAAAGCCTGATCACGAAAGAGGGCAAATCCATACACCACTGCTCCATTTTCCTGGGGTCCTCGTCACTCAATGAGCCTGAGACAATCGCCAGGCTAGTAAACACATCACTAAGAAGGAAGCAAAAAGTCAGATTCTCATGTAACTTCCCCAAGATGTTTTTATGCAAAGCAGTTTTCCACTTTTTAAATTAAAGTGCTTTTAGGATTTTATTTGCCAAGTGAATCAGAGATTCCAAGTAAAAATATTAGAGATTTCTTGAATCACAACCATAAACACAAATGGTCTAAACAAGTTCAATCTGCACAACTTTGTTCTATACAGGTCAAGAAATTAAGCATTTTTATTCTGACTGAAATACGTACCGAAGTAAAATGCAAGAGGACGGTATCAGTCAACTTGTGCAGTACATAACTGAAGACTAAAAATGGAGTAGATAAACCTAATCAAGTAGGACTAACATAAGCATTCAGAATGTTCAATTCAGTTTTCTATTAGTCATAAAGACTCCCTTGCCCACAAAATTCATATTTGCCACATGTGATACAGTGCCATGGTATTTGATAACATAATATTTATCATGTCCACAGCACTTAACTGAGCAAGCTGTGTGGGCCATAGAGCAAGTTAAGGTTTTTACCTATGTCACCATGGGTAGTGCTTTCAAATGCCTCGTACGTCCCCACAGCACACGTTTGCTAAGAGCCGAATGCCTCATCGACAGGAGTGCGTTTTCAGTCATAGAAAACAAATCACTGTACCCCCATGGAAAGTCATTTAAACACAACTACCCTCCTCAAGCAGTACAACTGATCCTGAGGAATTGGCACACCTCTACTGCAGACGGTGACAGTTTGTTCTGAAGGTCCGGGGGGTCCCTGGGATACGGGGTCCCAACTTGGTGCCTGTTAGCCCACTCCATCGTACTCAGAAGCCGTTTTCCCTGCATTTCTCAAAAGTTCTCACTGATCTCACATGTCAAGGGAGGGTCTCACTGGACCAGTAATCCTCGACTCATCATGCTGTGCATTATGTGCTGGGCTTAGGTGGACACTGAAAAGTGCTTTCCACCAGCCTATTATTTCAAGACCAGCCTGAATGTAACCAAATCAAGAGAAAAATAGCGCAGGGAGCCTTCTCCTGGGTCGACCTCACGGGGAAACAAAGCCCGCCTTTCTTCAAGAGGCCTTGTCCCCGCCTTTGAAGGGCTTGGCCGTAATGGACCGCCGTGGGCTGTTTGCTTCTGGTTTCTGTGTTTCAATACCAGGCTTGTCTCCTCTGAGTGTTTTCAGCTAATTGCCTCAATATCTAATAAGTTAGTGATGATGTGCGCTGAGCACCCGTGACCCCTGCCGTAGGGAATATCACGGCACTGGGCGGTGGAGAGAGGGGACCCCGATCAGTCAAGAACGCTTTCTCTAAGAGGCTCCGATTCCTTCTGCGGGGGCCGGAGAGGACAGGGGTGATTGGATTGTCTCGTTCCGTGTCTGGGTGCAGAGAGACAGGTGCCCGCCCGCCCTCCACCTGCCCTGCAAGCACACCTACCGCGCTCGCACCTGCTTTCCCTCCACTTCCCAGCCAGCCATCAGCAGAGCCATTACGGAAAATTCAACTTTGATGAGAAGTTTAACCCGGTTGTCTCCCTCTTCCCGCTGAACACACTCTACTGAAGTTGTCCAATGCACGGCCCTCCTCGGGGCAGCAGAGCCTGATGATGGCACTGGATCTTGTTAGCTGCGTGAGCATCTCAGCCCTGCCACGGTGCAAGTCCGCGGTGGCCAGTGTTCAATCGAGGTCGCGCGTCTCCTGTTAAAATCGGGAAGCCGGCGCCCTGACCCGGGGTGGGCTGTTAACGCTCACGGGGCGGCCCGCAGGGGAGAAGCTGTGCGGCGGCAAGCTTGGAGAACTCCGGAGTCCTCAGCCTCAGCCGGGTCCCGGCCCCACTAGGTGCCCCTTCTCGACTCAGTCTACCTTCGGCACAGGCTGAGAAGTTGACTCCTTCTGGGACGTTCCTCTAATGAGAGGCTCTCCCGGGAGTTGGGGGCTTGTGGTGGGAGGACCAGAACCCATCTCACACTGGAGGTCTCTCTCTCCCTAAGCATCGCTAACGAGGCCCCGAGGCCTGAGCGTTTTCTTTAGGGGTGACCCCGGGAGCAGAGCGAGGGCCTGGCAGGGAAGACAAGGGCTAAACCGCACAGCACAAGGCAGGGCGGCCACCCCGCGTCCCCCGGGCCCCGCGCCGCACTGTCCACAGGCGTTTCCCTCCCTCTGTCCCCTCCTCCACCGTCCCCAGTGGCCCTCGTGCGTCTCCCCGCCCCACCTCGCCAAGGGGGCAGCTGGACCACAGGGGCCCCAGGTCAGGAGAGCCTCAGCGCCCGACGAGCAAAGGGCCTCGCTGGGAGGACACCGGCACAGGGCGGGCGGTGGACGGCATGGGGCGTCCAGGACAGGAGCGGGCCGGGGGCCGGGGGCCAGGGCGGGCAGACGAGCTGCGGCCGCAGGGCGCCTGGCAGGGCTGCCGTGGGGCCGCAATAGCCACTACAGCCGTGGGGTGTCCCCGAGGCGGGCAGCGCCCCGTTTTACAGGCGGGAGGGTCTGGTGTGCCGTCATAGACAGCTTCCACAACCCCGAGGCCGGAGGGGACGGGGTGGCGCTGCCCGCCTGGAGGCAAGACACCCCTGAAGGAAAGTGGACCTAAGTCCCCTGGCCAGAGCCGGAGTCTTCAAGACCAAAAGGGAAAACTAAAGGGTCTTTGCTCCAGTTTTGGCAGAAAGTGAGTGAGTGCCTTCAGCTGGACGTGCTCAGAGGGCGGACACTGCGGGGGACTGCAGAGGGGTCTGTGAGCTCAAAGAGGGACCCGTGGCGGGGGGTGAGCAAGGAGGGGCTGGGGACGGGCGAGGGGGGGACGTGCAAGGAGGGGCTGGGGACAGGCGAGGGGGGGTGTGCATGGAGGGGGCTGGGGGACACGCGTGGAGGGGGTGGGGGATGGGTGAGGAGGGGGTGGGGGAATGCGCGAGGAGGGGGTGGGGAGACACATGAAGAGGGAGATGGGAAATGGTCGAGGAGGGGGTGGGGGGACACGTGAGGAGGGAGATGGGGAAGGGACCAGGAGGGGGTGGGGAGACACATGAAGAGGGAGATGGGAAATGGTCGAGGAGGGGGTGGGGGGACACGTGAGGAGGGAGATGGGGAAGGGACCAGGAGGGGGTGGGGAATGCGCGTGGAGGGGGCTGGGGGGATGCTCGAGGAGGGCGTGGGGGGACGGGCGTGGAGGGGGTGGGAGAGGAGACTGCCCTGACCTCCTACTCTGTGGGCGAGGCCCCCTGGGAACCTGCTTGTGCCCCCCAACCTTTTCAAAGAAACTCATTTTTCACTGACACCTATTGTGCCTACTAGTTTGGCTTTGATGGGATTTTTTTTAAAAAAATCTATTATTGAAGAAGAAGGAGAAATAAAGAGTCCACAATACAGGAATGTCATCTCTGATGGGTGAAAATGTCCCCTCTGCCTGGGCCCCTCCCCACCGGGCGCAGGCCCTCGGGGGCTGCCGCCGTCCCTGTGCCCTTCCCTGCCCACCGCCCCGTAACAGACGCGCTCCAGCAGGAGGGGGGCGGTGGGGCGGCTCAGCGGGCAGGCGGGCAGCAGCCTTTGCCTCTGGACTGGTCAGCCCTGGGGGTGAGCCAGCATCGGCACACGGCACAGTCCAGCCACATTAGAATCGGTTATTTGTACAGTGATTGAATCGTCTATCTCTTTCATCTAGGCCCCCAAAATGGCGAATGACTGTTTCTCAAATTTATTATCATTTTCCTCGATAGTTTTGCATATACATGGATTTCGATCTCAACTTCAATCGGAAATATTTATCGATCTAAATATCGAATCTTCCTTTCACATAACATATTTAACTGTGAAGCTTTGGACTGAGCTTAGTCTCGGGAAAGAAGTCTTAATAAGTGATATTACACAGCTTATTTTGAGGAGAAGTCTCCAAATGAGAATTTATTTCGTATAGTTTTATGACACTGATAGATGTATCATGCCATGCTTCAGGGTCACTGGCGATGTAATAAACTCTCTTGAAAGAAATTACAAACAGCCGTCGAATGCACATGAGCTTTCCAAGTTGTGTGTGAAGGAGATTTAGCCCCTTTTCTGATTGAGATCATGTTTGCGGTTCTCTTTGTTTGAAACCTGTCTAAGAATTCTACTGAAAAAATAAAGGCTAAATTATTTATAAGTGCCAATTATTTATTATTATTTATGCAAAGCTTGTCATATTATGCATGCATAAGGGGATTAAATTGCCACGAGCCCGCAGTGTCTTCAGGGGCGTTGTACGGTGGGCCAAAGGTGGGGAGTGGGGGCTACCCCGGCACACGCCGGCGCCAGGAGCCGCACGTGGTTTTTGCACGTCCCTGCACTAACGGACCTAAGAGGAGGGGAGAGGCACACACCACTTATCCACCTAATTCCAGATTTGATTGTCTTAGCATTAAATAAATAACTCAGCCCAGAAAGGAAGCTCCAAAGTGTTGCGTGCATTGTAATGTAGACATAAAAATTCCCCTTAGTTGAAGCTTGAAACTAAAAGTAACAGCTGAGCACAACTTAGAAAAAAAAGAGTATGCTTTTCCTAAGGCAATGCTTTTGTCATATAATGTCATATTACAATCAAGAAATAGAGATAAATCAGGAAAATAGCCCAATAGTAGGACTTGTTACGGTGTTTTCTGATAGCATTCTGAACTTAAAGGTGAATTCAGTGAAGATATTTTTCCCCCAAAATACTAATGCATATAAATGAAATTATTAGGGCCATTCATTTTTAATGGGAAACCTAGGGGAGGGCTTGCAAAACGGCATCACTACACTTTGATCCAGCGAAGAGCATTTTCCAGTCCCAGGGCAAAAATTATATTCAATATTATGATGCTAAAAAGCCACCCACCCTTGGCAACTGAGAGGTGAGAGATGTGAAATGTTTCTTAAGTTCCCTCGAAGGCGTGTCGACGTGTTCACCGTGACTGTCAGTGCAGCTGAGGTTTTGACAAGGGCTGGGAAAGACCTGGCCCTAGAGCCGAGCCGAGCATCGGGGGCCGATTATTTGAGACGTTCACCTGCCCGTGGTGCTCTAGAGGGGTGAGCCGGTCGGCTTTTGCTTTTTTTTTTTCATTTTCTTTTTTTTTTTAGGAGTTAGTGGAGATTGAACCCAGTATCTCATCCATGAGAAGCAGGTGCTCAGCCACTGAGCTACAGCTGCTCCCCTCGAGTTTTTTAAATTAGTTAAAATCGCACAGCGGTCTTTTCACGGCATTTCTGCTCCTTCTCGCCCACGTCACGCTTGCACAGCCCTTTTTTGATGTTATGCAACATTTATAAACTTGAGAAATGAGCAGTGGTGCCAACTCCAGGGATAAATGGAATGAGTGGCGTCCACTGCCCGCCACGCCCGGCACTGCCGTCCGGCCGCAGAGCTGACATCCTCGCGAGAGCTGTGGAACCCGAGGCCACCGGCCTCTGGCCTGCTGGTCTGAGCCCAGAGCGGCCCGGGCGCTGTCCCTTTAAGCAGCTGGTTAAATGGATACGCAATCCCCGTTGCTGCCTGCTAATTAATGCTCTTCCCAGAAGCTCTTTCTCTCTTTCTGTCTGCTTTATCATCTCTTTGTTTTCAATTTAGGCTCTTCCTCCTTGGTTCTGTCCTCAGACAATAATTTTGCAGAAAGTAGCACACTCTATATTCACGACAGATGTATTCGAAGACCTCTGTGGATTCTCAAATTTCCAAGAATAGGTATGGAATAAAATTCCCCCCATAAAATGAAGTTAAGGACAGCAGAGAATTTTGAATGGCATGCTAAGAGCATCAGTGGATCAATGAACCACGGTTCCGAAAGTATTTACCCCATGACTGGCATCGATTCTCTCATGAACTTGACCTCCATCATGTTGCAGCATCCTTGCTTGGACCTTTCATTTCTCTGAATATGAAAATCAAGAAGGGGGGTGGGGGCTGCTTCCTGCACCCTGTGGATGAGCAAGGGTGAAGGTGGCGGGGGGCTCCCTAAGCCGTGGCAGGACGTTGGGTTCTGGCCCCAAGGACGGTGCAGTCCTGCAGGGCTGACCCCAAGAGCACCTTCCAGAAGGAGCGCCACGCCTCCCGCCTGGCTGGGTGCCGGAGCCATGCCGGGGGCTTTGACAGGGGCCCAGGACCCAGTTGCAAGATTCGGAAGGATTCGCCTCAAGTAGAGCCCGGGGTCTGGAATTGCTTCTGCTCTTCGGGTGGCTCTAAGGGACAGTCAGACGACAGCCACTGGACCTTGCCATCACCTTCAGTCCCCCCTGGAAAGAGCGCGGCGGCCCCTGGAAAGAATTGATTTCTACCTTATTGGCCACCAGCTGCATCAGAGGGTGCACGGCACGACGCCTTTAAAATGGAGCCAGCGCTCGTCCTCCGACGGTTGACTTATCTCTGTGTTTGCCACCGAGCTTGGGCAAACCCAGCTGCAGGTGCCGTGGGGCATGAAGGGCCCACGTGCTGGAGCCACGGTTCTCCCTGTTAGCGCATCCTTTGACACAAACACTCTGTTGCAAGATGGGTTCAAGTGTGAACCCCCAAACAACGAGAGCCCCACGGGAATCCTGGGCAGCAGTGACCCAGGGCTTTGGCACCTTGCTGCCCAGCCTTGCAGAAGGAGGCTGGTTTTGAAACCAAGGTAAGTGACTAGGTGGGGAAGGCTCACAGGTGGGGAGGGGGGCCCTGGGCTCCAAGCGAGACCGCGGGTAGCACCAGGGGCTGTGCTTCGGGCGAGCGCTGCCTGAATGCCTCTCCAGTCCAGGAGCCAGGAGTTGCAGCCTTTCGAGCTTGGGGAGCCGAGATGAACTGGATGCCATCCCACAGGGCAGGCAGTGTGAGGACAGAGGAATGGGATGCCGGGGCACCAGAGGACAGAAACCCCTGTGCTGGGCACTGGCAGTCCACGGTTGAATTTTCACTCCCCTGTCCACGGGCATCCCCGTGCCTTCGGGGACACCAAGATATTGGGGAACACATCTCTTTCCAAAGGAGAGGCAGGCAGATGGAGGGAACGCTCCGGGGCTTGCTGGCACCTTCTTGGGTCCTGCTTCTGTGCAGACTCCCACGTGGACAGGAGGGTGGGTGCATCTCCCCATGGAGCCAGGCCCCCCAGAGGCCACAGAATGAAGGTCTAGGGAGGGAGACCTGCCCTGGGGCTCTGCAGCCACATGCCCTACCTGCCCGCAGGGCCTGCTAACCAGCCGCCCGCCTCTCTCTAGACAGGTGGAAATGGACTTCTCTCCAGGGGATCAACGGACGGGGGGCTGATGGCCCCTCAGCACAGGCCTCTGGGAAGGGCTTTCCTCATTCTTACCCACAGGCTCCGGGCCCACCGCCAGCATACGCCTTCCTCTCCCCGCAGGCCTCGTCCTGGCACCCGCTCCAGCGTCTGCTGGTTCTGCAGGTGGAGGCGACCCTCTCCACCGCCTGTGCCCCCGTGCCGCCCCAGCCCCCCGCCCCCAGCAGGGGCCTCTGGGTCTGTCTGCAGCTCAGATGAAAAGAGGACAGCAGTGGGTGGGGGTCTCCCTCAGTGCCCTGAGAGCTCCGTGATGGGAGCACCTGCCTGAGCTGGTGCAGGGCCTTGGGGTGGACTGTCAGTGCCAGGCTCAGCCCCTGCTCGGATGGAGGACATTTCCTGCACCGCGGAGAGCCCGGGGTTCTCAGGCACGAACGGCCGGCGTCTGGCTCCTGACCCCCACCCCGTGCCAGAGCGGGTGGAGGGCTCGGGGAGGGCGAAGGAAAGGAAGGGGGCTGGCAGCCCAGGGCATGCCTGCGCGCTTCTGGGGCAGCAAAGGATGGTCGGCAGCAGATGATCGAAAGAAAGTCCCCAAAACGGAGACAGGGCCAAGGGCAGAGCAGGCCGCGGCATTCTGCTCAGGAAGTTGCTCACTCGTCAGTCTCTGAATGTGGAGGTACGACAAGCATGCTCACGACACGACTTATTTCCAACAAGTAAGGACTGGCCATTGACCAGGAGGTGACAAGGACTTGGGGGGAGCTTCCTGCCACCAGAGTGAAGTGGGCAAAGGCCACGATAATCAAGCGTTTTAGAGAAGACTTGTCGCAATGGGGTTGCCGTGGCTCGAGCTTCTGAGAGCAATCGCATCTCCAGAATGATGGGACACTAGCAGTGCCCTGCTTCCACCCGGCTGCCAAGCGTTCAGCAAGGAAAGAAAGGGGGCGGGCATCAGGGAGCAGTGCCACTGGCGCTACTCTCATGCCTAAATAAACGTGGGTGAAGGCGACGTCCAAAGGGGATGCCCACAAGAGGCCTGGCCTCTGCCATTTGCCCCTCTGGGGGCATCCTGGGGTCCACTGGGCCCCTGCACAGACAAGCGCCCACTCCCCCACCTTCAGTGCTGGCTTCACCCTGCCTGGATTAGCAACTTCGTCCCGCAGGTCCTCTCCCCCTCAGCCCCAAGAGCCAACTGACCTGTCCAAAGCAGACTTCCAGAGGCCCCTGGAAGGACGGGCCAGGCCCAGAGGCAGGGTGGAGCGGGCCCTCCCCATAGCCTGCTGGAACCAGCACCTGCCCCTCCACGTGTGCTTGCACACACACACACACATACACACTTACCTGTACTTGCATGCATGCACCACACACAGTGGGCGTGCTCATGCCTGCACACACTCATGTACACACAATTCACACAACACAACAAGCACATGCTCATGTAGTGTAGACATACATGCCCACGACAAGTACGTGGACACACACACACACACCTGCATCCACTCATACACACACAGAGATACACATACATACAGGCACACAGGCGTGCACACCTATGCACGCACACTCAGCACACACAAATGCACACCCATAAAGTGCACGTGCACACACCTTCATGTGCACACACGCCCATGCACACACACACACTCAGGCACACTCAGAGCATCTGGTCACGTGCCCACTCCCAGTTCCCAGGATGAGCCCCTTCCCTGGCAAGTTGACCTGTGGGGTCAAGGCTCCAGGCCGGCTGCCCAGGGAGTCCCTTCCCCTCCTGGCCTGTGGCCCTGGGGCCCGGGGGACCCCGGATTTAACCCCACCCTGTATGTGCTCTAGACGCCCTCCGATCAGTGCTGGGTGAACTCGGCATGGTGAGGGGCACTGCCCCCACTTCTCCCCTGGAGGAGCTCCTGGGGAGATTTCTAAAGACTCCGATTCCAGGGCCATGCCCCAAACCAGCCAGCTGAGACTCCCCGGGGTGAGGGGCTCACAAAGGAGGGGCAGCTTCCAGGGTGACGCGGGCTGGGGAAGGAGAAGCACCGGCAGGAGCCGTGCTGGCGCGTGGCCGGGCACAGCCCTGGGTGGCCTGGGCGGGTGCTGGGCACGGGGCTCCTTCTCAGCAGGACGTGTAGCACCTGACGGGACCAGCGGGCCAGAAGGGCGTCCTCATCACCCTTCCCCAGTGTGGTTTGAGGCTGGTTAGAAAACCTGAGTGATACCTCTCCTCCCACGAGCTGAGTGGACAGGGCAGGGGAGGCACAATCCGGTTGTCTCGACGTCCCTGGCCCCTCTGTCCCTTCTGCTGGGCCTTAGCGGTGGACTGCGGGGCGTTGGGAGATGGGCGTTCAGCAGCCCCCAGGCCTGTCTCAGCCCCCCGCTACCTTCCCGGCTCCCAGGTGGAGAAGCGCAGTGCAGTGTGTGTGCACCTGCCCCTGCGTGTGCATGCCGCGGGGGCAGAGCAAAATCTGTCGCAAAACACACACCGGTTGTCGCACGTCAAACCCAAAGCCCGTCCAGCTGCACACACGTGTGCTGATGGCCTCTGCCTCGCCACGTCTCTCCAGGGACAGCCAGCGACGTGCCTGCCTGCAGGGGACCCTGACAGGTTCACACCCATCCTGCGGGCCACCGTTTCTCTCCGAGGTCCCTCTGCTGAGGGTTGACGTTCACATGGCTAAGCCCTTTTGGGGGCACGGCTGGCGAGCTGAGCCACCAGAGGACATGGGGCCCAAATGTCACCGCTGTCTGAGCAACGCTGGGGTGTCCGTAGAAAGCCTCCGTCTGGGCTGGTTCGCAGCCTCCTTTACAACCGCCGTTCAGAGAGACACCCTCCCCGAGGCTGCCCTCATGGCGATTTCCTTTCGGGGGGGATTTCTGTCGAACGCAGTTAGTTAGTTTCTACCTTGGAGGAAGGTGCACGATGTTGCTGCTTTTTGTCTCGATAAGCATGCCTGCTTCTTCCTAGGGAGACAGACCCTTGCTGAGCAGGCTGCCCTGCCGGATTCGACACGTCTGCAGGAATCAGGCTGCTCAGATGCAGAATCATCCCACCTTGGCTGCAGGAGTCAAGCATCATCAGCTTGCAAAACCAGTGCTGGGCCTTTTTCCTCCTGCCGCAGTAGTTGGGGAGCTTCAGAGAGGGGGAAACAGCAGAGGCGGGGCCTCACCTGTTTAGACATCCACCTGCTTCCTGCGGGCAGAGTATCTAGAGCATCATGGGAAATGGGGGAATGGAAACTTCATATGTAATGGTCGCGATGTAGTGGACACGAGCATTCAACAGGTTACCGTTCATAAGTTTGCACGCGCGCACTAGCTCATTTAACCCACTCAATGAGTCTGTGCTATCAGCATCGTTCGCTTTCTCCTCCCTGGACATAGAGAAACTGAGGATCAGGGAGGCCGAGCAGTACCCCAGCTGCTGCTCATGAGGTGCGCCCAAAGCCACATCCTCTGCCTGTTCCTCGCCGCCTGGGCGTGATTCATCCTGCGGGGTGAGGCTCAGAGCACACGTCCAGATGCTGCTTATGGAGGAAGGCAGCATACTGTCAAGAAGCACAGCAGGTGCAGCACGCTCACAAGTGGGCACACAAGTCTAGCTCTGGGTCCCCTGCCCACCCCAAAGCTGTGCCAGCTGTCCTGAACTCCCTGGGGAGGCTGGAGGCGGGGCACGGAGAAGGACGCATGCATCCCCCCAGTGCTTCAGAAGTCCCTGTGCAGCACTGGGGTGGCTCTGGTCTCAGGTAGAGGGTGCCCCAGAGGTCTCCTATCCCAGGTCTGGGTGCACACCATGGGTTGCTTCCAGGCCTCTCTGGGTTCTTCCCATGAGCTCCACAAAGAAAAGGGCTTCTCTGGAGGTTCCAGCCAAGTGCGCACAGCAAAGAGGAAGGGGGAAGCAGATGTGGCTCAAGCAACTGAGCTCCCTCCTGCCACATGGGAGGTTCTGGGTTTGAGTCCCAGTGCCTCTTGGAAAAGATGAGTGAGACAGCGAGCTGCTGCCGTGGGCAGGCATGGCAAGCTGACGCAACAAGAAAATGAGACAAGGAAGCACCAAGAGGAAGGACAATAAGAGATACAACAAAACAAGAAGCTGAGGTGGTTCCAGTGATTAAGCACCTCTCTCCCATGTGAGAGGTCCCAGGGTCAGTTCCCAGTGCTCCTGAAGAGAAGATGAACAGATACAGACAGTACACAGCAAATGGACACAGAGGGCAGACAGTGATTGCAAGCAGTGAGGGGGGAATAAATAAATAAAATAACCTTAAAAAAAAAAGAAGAGGAGGGAGCTCAGAACCAACAGTGGTAGCTCTGAGACTGTGTGTACCCCAGCTGGACCGCTCCTGTGTCTGTGAACCTGCTGTGGTGGGACCTCTTGATGAGGCCTCTGCAGTTAAGGCGTGGCCCAGTGTGGGTCTTAATCCTTCTGGAGTCTTTTATAAATGGGATGAAAGCAGAGAGAGCACAGAAGCTGGGAGAGCGAGCTGTGGGAGCCAGAAGCTGACAGCACCAGGCCTGGAAGAGAAGGGTGAATGCGGCAGGCGGCCATGGCCTTGCCAGGGGCAGAGGGGCTCAGGGTGGCTGCACCCTCCCGGGAAGGAAGCATCACCCTGATGGTGCCTTGATGGGGACGTTTTCATGGCCTCAGAAGCGTCAGCTTGTACAGTAATAACCTCCAGCGCGAAGCCAGCCAGTCTCTTGGCACCTGAATCTCGGAGCTGAGCAGGTTAGAACACCTCCTTCTCCTAGCAGGCTTCAAAGGCTAGTGCACTCCTAGAGTAACAGAGGGGGCTTTAACTTACGCCCGTGGAAGAAGAGGAGCAGCACAAAGGCAGGGGACGAGATGAACGCTGGCCCCTCTGTCCAGGCCAGCTGCTGGCCTCTGGCAGAAGCCATGCTCCTTGGGAGGTGACAGCTCCATGATGTCTTCTCACGGCATCCCTTTGTTTCTGCTTGACTTCAGGTGACTGCCTGGGCAGGGGGCATGGCTAGGGGACTAAGGAATGGCAGTGTGGACAGAGGGAAGGCGGTGTGGACCGGGGGAAGGTGGTGTAGCCAGGGAAAGTAGTGTGGACAGAAGGAAAGTGGTGTAGACAGAGGGAAGGCAGTATAGAGAGAGGGAAGGTGGTATAGACAGAGGGAAGATGATATAGACGGAGGGAAGGTGGTGTGAACAGAGAAAAGGTGATGTAGAGAGAGGGAAGACAGTGTAGACTGAGAGAAGGCTGTGTGGACAGATGGAAGGCATTGTATAAAGAGGGAAGGCAGTGTAGACAGAAGGAAGGCAGTGTAGACAGATGGAAGGCAGTGTAGATAGATGGAAGGCAGTGTAGACAGAGGGAAGTCGGTGCAGACACGTGGAGGCCACGACGGGAGGGCAAGGCGCTGCCAGGAGACTGGAGCTTCAGGCTCGTCGTAAAGGAGAAGAGGTTTTGACACTGGACAGAGGCTTTGACGGTGAAGCCTCGGCCACACTGGCAGGGCTTTGAAGGGAGGAAGAGGGTGTTGGGAGATTGTGGGGCAGACGCCCCCCCTGCGCTGCCCCGGAGGTGTGCTCGGGGCCCGGTGGGGAAAGGGAAGCCGCAGCTCTCGGCTGCCGGGGGCATCCGAGCCCCGTGAGACCGAGGGCAGAGGCCCCGGTGGGCGCCCGCAGGGGAGGGGCTGACCCCAGGGAGCACGCGCCCTCCTGCTGAGAGCACTTTTACAGTCGTGGCTCCCAGAGACGAAGCCGCTTCCCCGGAGTGGCACGGCAGGCCCTCGATGTGCCCGAGGGTGCCTCACGCTCAGGAGGACAACACGTCGGCCGCTGCCCTCCAGCGCCGGCTCCGCAAGGGCAGGGGTCGTTCGCGCACCTCTGGGCCAACCCCCGCGAGCCACCGAGGAGGAGGTGCTGAATGAATGAGTGAAGGCGTGAGGGCGTGAGCTGGCCCCTGGGTCACGTGGGGCTGGGGCCACGGCTGTGTGAGGGGACACCGCCCTTGAGCCACACACTGGTGTCAGCAGCAAACATGGCCAGGACGTGGCCGCCCGGGCTGGAGGGGGCCACACCCACCCAGCCTCGCCCCTCCCCCAGGCAGGCCGAGCCCCTGCACTGCCCGGCCCCACCTGGGCCTCGGGGTCACTGCTTCTTAGGCTGCCTGGACCGCCTCCTGCCTCGCCAGCCTCAACCTGACTCCCTGCCGAACTCGTTTCCGGGGCAGGGTCCGGGCCTCCACATCCGTGCCTGGTGGTCCAGAGCAAAGTCCAGCGCAGGCGTCTGTTGTACATGTGAGGCGCCTGAGACCACGCATCACCAGCTGTGACGGCCCAAGCGAGCTGCATCGCCTCCCGCCCAGGGGCCCGCTGCCCACAGAGGCCCCACACCTTCACCCGACGGCAACCCTCGGTGGGGCGGGTTGACCACGGTGTCCCCGGGACCACCTACGTCCGGCCCAGTGCAGCCCCAGGATGGGCTTCTGGGATATTCCGGCTAAACGGCCGAGTTCACACCTGGGACGCGTCCCTTCCCCTCTTGAGCCAGGAAAATGAGAACAGGCCGGAGACTTGACTGTGGAATGAATTGTGTCCCCAAGAGACGTGTGGAGGCTGTAAGCCGCCCCCACAATTGCCATCCTGTTTGGAATAGGCTCTTAGAAGATGGGGCACACCAGGACGAGCTTGTCCTGGACTAGCCTGGGCCCTGGTACAACACAGCCGCCGGTTTTATGAGGAGGGGGATTTGGACAAGGCGAGCAGGAGGCCCCCGGGGACGATGGCCGCGTGATGGGGCCGTGAGCTGGGCCTTGGGCTGCAGACAAGCCACCCACAGAAGCCCACGGGGTTCAGAGGGAGCCGGCGCTGCCCGCGCCTTGGTGCCGGGCTCCAGGCGGGGGACGATGGACCGCTGCTGCTCTGAGCCTCCCGCCTGGGGCCTCGGTGGCCTGGCTCTGCAGCACCCGGATGTCCCTGCCGGCTACCTACCGGCTCGGCAACGTGTGGCCGGGCTCGACAGGTGGGCTCTCGGGAGGACACCACTGGAGTGCACCTGCCCACGCAGGCTCTCACGGCTCGTCTTCGGAGCACCGGATCCTGGAGACACGGAGAGCAGCTCCTCGTGGAAGCTCCTGGGGTGCAGCTAAGGCTCCTCCCACCCGGGACCCCGGGGAAGCTTGCAGGAGCACCACAGCCCCCAAGGCCGCCGAGCATCCAGCCACTTCCGCGGCGCCGACTGCACTTGCCCGGTGAACGACAAGACACTTCACAGCGCAGCCGCTTTGCCGGGTTCCCATCGGCACTGCTGGCCTCTTCACGGGGACGCACGGGAAGGCCAGCACCCTGGGCTCCCGGACGCCCGCATGCCTGGCTGCGGGCTCCCCAGGTGGGCTCAGCTGACCACGAGTGCCTTCGGCATGAGGCCGGGTGTTCCGGAGCACAGGAGGTGGGCGCTGCCTTCCTCGGAGGTGTGGGTTGTCCCACCGAGGGGAAATCCAGGCTGGCCCTGCACGCAGGGCAGCAGGATGTTCCCACCGCATCCCCGATTGCTGCGGGAGGAGGCGGCTGAGCCGGAGGGAGCTCCCGTCCAGCCCTGCGCCCATTTTCCGGGCAGTGGGTCATCTTCAGCACGTGCAGTGCTTGACCGTGTCATCTTGCAGCACATCCTGAATGAGCCGTCCTCGGGCAGGACAGACCCGTGGCTTCAGCGTTGACCACGCCTCCCCCGGCTCCCTAAGTCTCCCAGCGCCCTGTCCCTGGCTGCAGCTGGGGACAGATGACTCGCTCCCCGTCCTGGAGCCCGCTGGCTGACTCGGGGGACAGGCGGTAGGTCTGTCCGTGGGGAGCCCTGGCTGGGCTCTGGTCCTGCTGGGGTGGCCTAAGTCTCCAGCTTGCGTCACAGGCTCCTCCCACCTCTAGGCCTTTCCTGCAACTCAAAGGACGGGTGACGTTCAAGGTCAGCCAAGAGGACATGGGGTTGCTTAACCCTGGCAATGAGGAAAGCCCCACGGCCGTGCCCACGTGCTTGGTCCACGCAGAGCGCGGGCAGGGTGACAGGGCTTCACAGTAGTTGGGCCTGAGCCAGCCGTGCCCGCTTGAGCCTCGCGCGCTGGGGTGACGGCACGCAGGTGGGGCTCCCAGGGAGCCAGGGGGCTCTTCACTTTCCACCGCCACACCCTCTCAGCCGAAGTGCACCTTTCAGAGTTTACAAAGCGGGTAAACTGTCTGCTTTGCTGCAAAGTGCTGGAAAATAACCCAAGTTCAGATGAGGCCTCGGCGGGCAAGGAGCGCCCATGTCACACCCAGGCAGAGACCACCAGTGTGGGGTCTCTCCTTCAGGCGCAGGACGTGGATTTAGCAAATAAAAATACACCTCGTTTTTTTGTGATTTATGTATCTTCAAAAAAAAAGACATAATAATAAAATATATATATATATATGTAAAGAAGACAGATGGGGAACAATCTGGGGGGAGTATAATAAAAATAAAGAAATAAATCTTTTAAAAATTTAAAGAAGCCACACCTTGTTAAATCTGAACTGCAGATGGACGCTTCCAGTCTCAGGGTGCCTGCCCTGGGCACGCTTGGCCTCGGCAGGTGCGCGCCGCTGGCCTGCAGCGTGGGCCCGGCTGGGCTCCTGTGTTCCGCCATCGGTCCTCTTGGGGGCTGTTTCCAGCACAGGACGTCTACCCGCCCCATCGATGAGGATCAGGCCCCGTCTTCCGCCTCGTCTGGGAGGGCAGCTCCGTGGCCCCGGGCCTCACCTCCCGGTCAGACAGTGTCTCGGCTCCTCGTGCCAACCCCATGCCCGGAGGAGCCATCCCGGCTTTGGCCGCTGGCACAGGACACGCACGAGCCGCGCGCCCACAGGGGGGGCCGCGGGAGGGTCAATCACTTTGCCTTTCTGCTGAGGCTGCAACAGCCTTGCGGGACGCGTCCTCACGGCCCTCTCTGCACGAGGGGCTGGAACCAGATCTTCCCCCGTGGACCTGGAATCCAGCGGGCCACGGGCCTCGCCGCGAAGCCTGAGTCCACACCGGCTTCTGGCAACCTCCCCGGAAAGCAAACCAGCCCCCGGGAAGGTAAAAGTGGGACGGCTACGCTCAGCGTGGATGGAAATGGCTCGGGAACCCCAGGGCGGTGGAGTCGCTCAGATCCAGCTGCCCAGTGCCAGCGTCCGGTGACAATGGGCGCTAGGCAGCCACTCAGCCCGAGGCACCTCCCCTCAGGAGCTGCGCCCGGGCAGCAGTCATGGTGTTCTCAAGTCCAACCCCACTTGTAAAATTAAACCTCCGCCTACTGCTCAACGTTGTATCAGGAATTAAAATGAAGAAACTGCTTTGGCTTAATAAAAGACCTGATGCCCAGGAAGCGCGTCCATGTGGAGACTCGCTCACATTGGCAACATGGCTCTGAGGAGCGCGAGCCCTTGGGGAGCTCCTGTGATGTGAGCTGGAGATGGAAGGCCACGGCTTGGGGGGGGCGTGCAGCTGTCGCCCCATCCAGGCTCCTGCACAGCATGCTCACAGACGCTGAAGCTCTCCAGCCGGGTTGGACATGTCAGGCCCCTCGCCCTTGCATTCCTGGGTGAGATGCCGGAAGCTTCCCCACTACGAACGTCCAACTCCCAGTAGCCTCCACCCCTTCGACCCCAGCTAGGGTCGCAAAATCACAGAGCCAGTGCGCCCCTCTTGCACCCACAGCTTCCAGTATTTGAGGCAAAGGTCACATTCCTTAAAGACTTCCCTTTCCCAGAATGGAAATCAAAAGCTGCCTTCTGCTGCTCCAAATGCGAGAGAGCGCTTCACGCCCCACGCACCCTCTGCTGGGCTTATCCCTCCAGCATGCCAGCATGACTCAGGACGCGAGTGTGGCGGCTCCCGAACGCACCTCCACCCTCCCTCAGCTACCGCCACCTCCTTCGCTCCCGCAGGTTCTTCCCGACCACCCTCGTCGCCCAGCTCAGAGCGGGGGCAGTGCCCGTCGGGCACACGCGTCTGCGCCCCGCGGCGACCAGGCTTCACGCACACTCCAGGAGGAAAGCAGAGCCTGGGTCTCAGCCAGGCAGACACAGAGCTGCCCTTGCCCCTCTCACCCTCCAACTTGGGGAGCTACTGGAGGTGCTCACGCACCCAGGCCCTCGCTCTCCGCCCGCCGCGTCCTCCCACGGCCGCACGGCCAGCCTGTCCACCAGCCTGAGAGCTCCCGGAGGGCCGGGTCGGCGCCCTGGTGCCTTTCTACCTGCCTGCCTAACAGGGTGTGAGTGCTCCAGACACACTGGCGGGATGAAAGAGAGAGGGCAGTTCTTCTTCCATGCTGCGTACAGACGCCACTGCCCAGCTGCCCGCCAGGCCTGCGTTCAGCTTTTCTAAATCCACCGCGAGGAGGAGGCTCTCTGCTCAGCCTTCTCGAACCCGAGGGGAGCCGTCCTGCCCGAACCCTGTCGCTTCTCCTGGCCTGATGTGCCTGGTCGTTTGCCCTTACCCCGATGGTCATCGCCCACTCAGCCCTTCCTCCAGATGCTCAAGTTCTTCGCAGGCCTTTCTGCCCTCTTCAGTGCAGGAGCCAGCGCAGGAGCCAGCACAGGGGAGGCTGGATCGTCACGGAAGCACCTGCCCCGCTCTGCTCTCGCCGGGTCCTGACGCCCAGATGCACGGGGCAGCCGGGGCCTCTGTGGGCAGCCGCCCCTGGAGGTTGCCTTGTGCCCGTGTCCCGGCAGCGCCCTTCTGCCCATGCCCCCCTTGGCCCCGCAGGCCGTGCCTCGATGGGCCCTGGCAGTGTCCTGCCACAGGGCGGTGGCCAAGAGCCCCTCTCTGAGCCGGTGGGCGCTACCCCTCCCCTTGGTCTCCCGTCCCCACACTGGCCCTCCGCCCGCCCCCCCCTCCTGCCTGGCTGTGCGTGCCGTCAGGGTCTCTTCGTTGGAGTCTCGGGAGCCGCCTGCCCCTGCGGCTGCCTGGGAAGCTGGACGCTCTGCCCCTGGCCAGGCGTTAGGAGTGACCTCTCGAGACCCTGGCGGTCCCTAGCGTGGCCGTGGGGAAGAGGGGCCCTGAGAGACGGCGTTGGGCAGAAGCTCCTCCCGTGCCCCACATCTCCCAGGGTGCAGCTGGCTTCCACCGGGCCCTGCCCGCGAGCCCCGGGGCCCTGCGCCTTGGGGGTCCTGCTGACCTTCTTTCTAACAGTGACGAGGTAAGGCCCAGGAGTGGTGGGAAAGCCTGCCGGTTTATCCAGCGCACACTGCAGACATTTTTATTTCACCACAGATGGCTTGTAACTCGCAAGGAGTGTTTCCAGGGACTTCAAAAGCACAGAACACGATGATGGCCCTGGAGACACCGCGCCCCTGAGCAGTGGCGGCAGCCGGAGACCCCAGACCCCCACTGCACCCACGCAGAGAGCTAGGCCGGCCAGGCCTGCGGGGTCGCTCGGCCCCCGTGCTGCGGAGCAGGTGTCCCGAGTGTGCAGGGCGCCTTCCCGGGTCTGGCTCGCATGGGGCTCGGCGACCTCAGCGTCCTGGTGTTCCGAGCCACAGGTGTCCCAGGGACTCAACCTGCCAGGATTTTACCGAGGAAGTGACCGTGTAGAAGGAGGCGGCAGGCCCGGGGAGGTGGGCGAGGGCCCGCGCAGTTCTGACCCCGCGAGAAGGCAGGTGGGAGGCTTGGAGGAAGCCCTGGTGGTGTGGCCGTCCACGGAGGCTCAGGAAGGCCGCCGGTGGGCCCCAGCCAAGCTGGAGTGCCTGCCTCAGTGTCCCCACTGGGCCTCAGCACGGCTGGGGCAGCCTGGGGCAGTGGCTCTTGGCGCAGGCGCAGCCCTGGCTTTGGGAGGGCAGTGGCCAGGGTCCAGGGCCAGTGGCTTTCGTGGCACTTGGAGGAGGTGGGCACAGGCTCAGGGCTGGCCGGCAGCAGGTGGGCAGGGGCAGGCTCTGTGGAGGTGGGCCCTGCTCCTTCCAGATGGGTCAGCCGGATCCTCTTTCGGTGGAGCCCAGTGGCCCCTCTGAAGGTGACACGATGACATTGCACAGATGTCATGTCCAGGACCAGACCAAGACCCTCCTAGAAGTGTGTGGGTGGGGAACGTGGGGGCTTGGTGTGGCCTGGGGGGTCGTGGTGGTGCAGCCGGCAGGGGGCCGAGAGGACAGCAGGCCTGGGCCCCACGTCAGAGGGAGGGCAGCTGCCCGGACCCCACGGGACCCGGGAAAGTGCTGGAAGGCAGGAGACAAGGGTGGTGAGCACGGGGCTCGAGAGCAGCCTCTTGCCGGGTCAACAGGACAGTCGAGGGCAGGAGCGCGGGACCCACAGGTGCAGCCGGGGGCGTTGCTTCCGCCGCAGAGTCCAGGCCCTTCCCTGGAAGGAGCAGGTTGGGAGGCCTTTCACGCTTAAGTTTAAAACTTTAAAGGTGAGTGTTACATTCTTTGCTGAAAGGAAGAGAAAAGAAAGTAGATAAATAAAGGCAATAGGCTCTTATACTGGAACCAAGAGATAAGAGAAGAAATGGAAAAAAGAAAATGAAAGGAATGAGCAAGAGAGAAAGAGAGAATGAAAGAATGAAAGAAAGAGATAATGAAAGAAAAAGAACAAAGAGCGAAAGAAAGAAAGGGGAAGAAGAGGAAGAAGGAGGAAGAAGAAGGATGAGGAGGAGGAATAGAAAGGAGGAGGAGGAGAACAAGAAAAAGGAGGAGGAGGAGGAGGAGAGGAGGAGGAAGGAAGGAAAGGGGAGGGCAAAGAAGAAAGGAAAAGAAGAAAAGCCATACCTTCCTTCCTTCCATAATTATGCAAAATCTTCAAGTTCAAGGAAAGGCGCAGGAGAGAGAAAAACCAGGGGAGACGAAGCTAGACGAGGGCATGGATTTCATGGGGAATTCCCTATATATTACAGACTGGAAAGTTCTTATTTAAGGGTGAGATATTTGTTGTCCAGAAAAACAAAGCAAAAAAGGGACCCCAAGCTCCCTAGCCCACCACGGACGGGGCGGTGCAACCTTCCCACCAGGGCCCCCCCAAGCCCCGCCTTGCCCTTTTACTTCTCCTAAATGAAGGCAGGTACGCACACGATGGGGCTCCCCGCCGCGCAGCCGCTCCTGCTCCTCTGCGCCGAGCCTGCGGGGCCTTGGGAGAAGCCGCCGCCCCCTGCGCGATGCGGCAGCCCTCCCAGCTGCGCGCGGCGCCCCTGGAGACGCAGGCGTTTGCCCTTCAGCTTTGTCGGCGGCCTGGTGGGACGGGCTGAAGTCACATCCCAGTAGCTCTTAGAACTTCCACACCTTAAATAATTCAACGTGAAATCACATCAATAAAATGCTGTAAGGGAGCATAATTCTTTATACATTTTTCTAATAATCCTGGCCTTTTAAATTAGCATAATGACACTTAGAATAATTGAAGGACTTAATTGCATGGAGCGCTGGAATAGTCTCGACTGTGTTTTGTGCCACAATGAAGCTCTGATTAGCTTTAATTTAGTTGGTTTTCTCAATTTAGTTTTCATATTAGATAATGTTGCCAAAGGTAGAAGCACAGACAAATAAACCCTGGGATACATGATTGTCCATAAGAGCCCATATGCCTTGCTGAAAATCTCTTGGCAGGCCATCCTTGAAGTAAAA
The DNA here is from genome assembly GCF_030445035.2 of Dasypus novemcinctus. NCBI lineage: Eukaryota > Metazoa > Chordata > Mammalia > Cingulata > Dasypodidae > Dasypus > Dasypus novemcinctus. Next base: position 1,517,203 of record NC_080674.1, read on the forward strand.
GCATTTGTGACTTAAGATTGTTGAACGTCACTTTTATTTCTGCTGGGTTCTCGTGCTTGTTGACACACCGGGGCCGACTTCCTGCCAGAAGGCCCCCCGTTCCTCCCTCCCTTCGTCCCCTCTCCCTCTTCCCTCTCTTCCTCTCATCCTTTCTTTCATCCTTCCTTTCATAATATGAAAGGATGACTCTTTTCAAATTCTTCAAGTCCATTTTCTTTACAGCAGGGCTGTGGAGTTAATTTAGGAATAAATTGCATTCAGCATGAATTTTACAGATATAATAGAAAGAAAGTATACTCTGCCTGCAACTTGGAAGCCTAAAAATAATTTTAAAGCCGTTTCAGAGGCCAGTGAGAAGCATAACTGATGAATAAGAATATTTTGCTTCAAGAAGAGTGTTTTAAGTTTTTGGTTTATAAAATATGTATCAGGTAGTTGGTAGATTTTTCATGTGTAAGAGGATTTAATTCAGAATTTCTTGCACAGTCCAGTTCTTTGGACAAGACAGCGCATTAAATTTCCACTGGTGCCTGAAACCACGCCCACCCTCCGCGGTCCCTGTCGGCGTTGTTCCTCGCCAGCTCCCAGGTGCCCGGCACTGCCCGGCCGAGCCGAGGCCACAGAGGGCGGCGTGGGCCCCGCCGGCACCTGGAGGCGCGGCTCCTCAGGTGCTCTCCACCGGGCCGCGCCTTCCCACTGCACGGGGTGGGAGCTGCCGTCTGCAGCTGGCGGTCACCCCGAGGTCGCCCTGAGGGCCTTTCCGCAGTCGCTTTCCTCTTCAGAGCAAGCGAGGGGCGAGGGAGTCCTTCAGCCAGAGCCACAGGAGCGACTGGAGGGGATCACAGACGCCCCGGGCACATCCCGTCGCTCCTGGGGAGGGCTCACTCCAAGACGTGTCCTCCCTGGGGAGAGGGTCGTCAGGGCCCCCGAGCCGGCCTGCTTGGCAAGAGTCCCCGTTTAAACGGCAGTGTGCAAATGTGACTGTAAAGAAGGTTGGGTGGCTCTTAAGAAGCTATAAAAACGTTCCCAGTTCAATTTTCTCTAGTTTATCGTATTTCTACTGTCCATTCCTGGAATGTGGGGCTTACATATGTTTTCAAAATAACAAAAACATGTCTCTAAGGTGAGACAAGATTTTGTCTGCCCAACACTGTCTCAGATCATGGCCTAAATGCATGCACATGTACACTTGTGCATGCACACAGGCACACACAGGCACATGCACGCACAGGCACATACATGCACTCTCAAACACATGTTCCTGCAGTCACACACATCGATTCATCCACAAACACTTGTACATGCACAGACACACACACACACTTCTGTACACACACAAGCACACACATACACATGCTCAGAAACACACATCCACGCGCACACAGGCCCGTGCACAGCACACACATCCACCCCCTTGGAGGGCAAAGGTATTAGCAGGTCATTTCCCCCTGCCCTTGCTTTTCCTTGAGGGCTGCTCTATGTGCATGCCAACAGGATGACTGCATCGTGTCATGCACGCAGTACTGATGAGCTGCACCTGGCTCCCAAGCAGGTCCCAGCCCTCTTCCTGCACCCCCACCCGAGCCCCCTCTGGAGCACTTGCACCCCATGACCTGCAAGCAGCATGGCTCCAATTCCTCATGGACCCCTACTTTCAAAACAAGCCCAGCAGGCCCTTTCTCTGCACCTCAGGTTGGGGCTTTTCTACCTGGAAGCAGTCTGTGCACCTGCCCCGGGCACGTCTGTGGGGGTGGTGGGTGGAGGGGTTGAGTCCTGAGCCCATACAAAGTGGCTTTCTGGAGAAAGCCAAGAGCTCTGCTCCCTCCAGGCAGGAGGGCTGGCTCGGCTGCTTCCTAGGCACAAGGACCACACGTCACACAAACGAGCCACCCTACAAGTGGGGCCAGTGGCCGCCAGAGGCACTCAACTAACACAGGAGAGACGGGCTCACACCACCACGCTACTGGAAAAGGTCACCTAAAGACACTCCGTTACTGGCTGTGTCAATTTTAGCCCAGGGTCTAAAGGGCCCGGCGTGGTTTCCCTGAGCAATGAAAGAGGTTTTGGGGGCTCTCAACCTCAGAGGCTGTCCTCAGGGGGGACTCTCCCAGATGAAACCGACAGCCCATTCACAGAGACATGCCTGCCATCAAATTTGGACCGTGTGAGGCAAATTAGTAGAAAGAGAAACAAAGCAGTTGGAAACAAATGCTTTGAACATTGTCCCAGAATACACCGGTCCTATGTGCAGCAGGGTGGCTTCGTCCCACTCTGCCACCTTTCGTTCTCAGTGGGTCCCTGGGTGTCGTCCAGGAGCACACAGCACGGAGATGCAGAAGGTCCTGAGAAAGGTGAAGCCTCAGAGAGAGTCTGCACGTGACCCCTGCAGCCATGGTGGGCTCCTCGGCCCAGGACCACCCCTCCTGAGCCATGCAGACCCCAGGTACGCTCCAGGCCAGGCCCCTCGTCCTGTTTGGCAATGCCACCTGGCCCTGCCCCTTGCTCCTCTGCGCCATCACTTCCTCTTTTCTCTGGAGAGCTCTAAGCAGGACTCAAGCTGGTTACACTTTCCCCACCCGCAAAGAACCCACTGTGCCCGCTCCCGTCTTCTCTGGCTGGAGCCCCCATCCTCCCCGCTCTGCAGCAAACTCCCCCAAGCATCATGGCTGCCTGCTGCCCACGCCACGCCGCCACTGTCCCCGAGCCGCCCGCCCCACTCACCTAATCCAATGGCCAAATCTCGACTCTTCCTTCTTCTTGACCACAGTGAAGTCTTTCTAACAACTTTTTCAACAACTTCTTCAATACCTGATGTGCACCTGCCCCTGCTTCATGTCCCAGGAACCAGCTGTGAACTGGAGTGCCCAAGGGTCTCTGTGTCACAGAGCTGAAGCTTTAACGGGAGGAGCCGAGTGAGCAGGAAAGCAGAGCGAGCTCAGGGAGACGTGGGGTGGGGGCTGTCAGGAGGGCTGTGAGGTCTTCACCAAGGCACGTCATCAGTTTGTGGCAGTCCCGTTTTCAGGGGCACCGCCTGACCCAGATGTTTGGGAGACGTCCCCGACAGGTGCGAGGACATTGGCTCTTGCAACAGTCATTGTCCACCTGGGGAAATAGTTTAGAGACAACCTCAAACATTCATACTTACATTGAATAAATGGTATGGCTTGGCAGGAAAGCTCAGTGTGGCAAAGGATGCGGGATACTAGGGGTGTTTGAGAGGAGAGGTCGGGGGAAGAGGTAATATTCACGAAAGAAAACAAGGCAGGACCCGTTGCGGGGGGAGCAGACACTTGAAGGAGACGACCGCTCCCGAGGGCGCGCAGCGCTGAGCTCTTGAAAGCAGGGCCATGGCTGATGGGCTTGGGCACGGGGGCGGCATGTGGCCGGAGCCCAAGCAGGCACTGGGGACGGGCAGGGAGGTGTCAGGAGCAGGTAGGTGGTGGAGACAAGGGGTTAACGGGGAGCAGGGGGGTGGAGGGGAACAGGAGGGTGGGGGGAGCAGGAGGGTGGGGGGAGCTGGGGTTGATGGGAGCAAGGGGGTGATGGGAGGAGGAGGCTGATGGGGGCAGGGGGTGATGGGAGCAGGAAGGTGATGGGAGCAGGGGGTGATGGGAGCAGGAGGTTGATGGGAGCAGGGGGTGATAGGATCAGGGGGGTGTTGGGAGCAGGGGGTGTTGGAGTCAGGGGTTGATGAGAACAGGGGCTGATGGGAACAGGGGTTGATGGGAGCAGGGGTGTGACAGGAGCAGGGGTTGATGGGAGCAGAGGTGTGATGGGAGCAGGGGTTGATGGGAGCAAGGGCTGATGGGAGCAGGGTTTGATGGGAGCAGGGGGTGATGGGAGCAGGGTTTGATGGGAGCAGGGGGTGGCGGGAGCAGGGGGGTGATGGGAGCAGGGAGTTTGGGGAACAGGGGGGTGGGCAGGAGCAGGGGGGGAAGGGAGTAGGAGGGGATGGGAGCAGGGGGGGGATGGGAGCAGGGAGTGATGGGAACCAGGGTTGATGGGAGAAGGGGGGTGATGGGAGCAGTGGGGTGTTGGGAGCAGGGGTTGATGGGAGCAGGGGGGTGGAGGGAAGCAGGGGGTGGTGGGAAAAGGGGGTAATGGGAGCAGAGGGTGGAGGGGAGCAGGGGATGGAGGGGAGCATGGGGTAGTGGGAGCCGAGGGTGGAGGGGAGCAGAGGGGTGATGGGAGCAGGGGCTGATGGGAGGAGGGGGTGGAGCGGAGCAGGGGGTGATGGGAGGAGGGGTTGGAGGGGAGCAGGGGGTGATGGGAACAGGGAGGTTATGGGAGCAGGGGGTGATGGGAGCAGGGAGGTGATGGGAGGAGGGGTGGAGGGAAACGGGTAGGGTGATGGGAGTACGGGTTGGAAGGGAGCAGGGGATTAGGGGAGCAGGAAGGTGATGGGAGCAGGGGGTTATGGGAGCAGGGGGTGATGGGAGCAGAGAGTGATGGGAGCTGGAGGGTGACAGGAGCAGGGGGTTATGGGAGCAGGGGTTTATGGGAGCAGGGCATGATGGGAGCAGGGACTGATGGGAGCAGGGACTGATGGGAGCAGGAAGGTGATGGGGGCAAGGGGTGTTGGGAGCAGGGCATGATAGGAGCAGGGCATGATGGGAGCAGGGGGTGATGGGTGCAGGGGGTGTTGGGAGCAGGGCGTGATGGAAGCAGGGGGTGATGGGAGCAGGGAGGTGATGGGAAGAGGGGTGGAGGGAAACGGGGGGGGGGTGATGGGAGCATGGGTTGGAGGGAAGTAAGGGATTATGGGAGCAGGAAGGTGATGGGAGCAGGGGATTATGGGAGCCAGGCATGATGGGAGCAGGGGTTTATGGGAGCAGGGGGTGTTGGGAGCAGGGGAAGGCCGGGAGCTGGTGGGGCCCACAGCAGAGTCCTGTGGCCTTGGCGTGTCAACGTGGCACCCCTGCAGGGCCGGGGAGAGGGTGGTGTGGCTGAGGCCGCCGAGAGGCTCTGCCTGCTGCCCACATGGGCACGATGGCAGGCACGGCGAGGGGCACGGCGGGGGATGTGGGGCGGGCAGCGGGCAGGGCAGCTCGCCCAGAGCCGGCCGAGGAGGAAGGGCCGCGGCACCTGGGCGCGGAGGCTGAAGGTCAGGGGCCCTGCGCCGCCTGGGGCGGGAGAGCTGGGAGAAAGCCCGCGGCTGCCGCAGGAAGAGGCGAGGGCCCAGGGAGGGGGTGGGAGCCAAGGCCCAGGAGCCCACTGTCCTTCCTTCCATCCCTGTCGGCCGTCTCTGGGTGGGGTCACTCCCACACTCTCCCTGCTGCGGCCTGCTTCTGCCAGGAAAAAGCCAGTGCCACCAAGCCACCGGGGCTGCCTGACCTGCAGGTCGTGCCACCCGCCACAGAAAATGTCACCCTTGGGAGAGATGGGCGGGCGCGGCTCCTGCGGGCCTAGAGACCCCTAGAGTGGGTTATGTGGTGGGTGCACGCCGTGTGGGACGTGCCCTTCCGTCGGGTGAGCCTGGCATGTCCCTGGCCTGGTCACGCCTCTCAGTACCAAACTGCTCAGAGAACACCTCCACAACAAGCCATGCCCTGGTCCCCTCCAGGGACAAAAGTCAGCCAGACAAAGCTACCACGCTGGGAGGCGCTTTCCTAGGAGGCTTAAACTACGCCCCGAGACTTGGCCTTGAGTTTGCCTCCTAATTGCAGGTGTTTTCCTCCAGGTGGAGGCAAGTTGCCTTCGTTGCTGTCGCCTTGACTGGCTCTCAGTCTCCCGAGAACACTATTTCCCTGCCTTGTTGCCCTGCTCTCCCCAGGGTTCCATGGGGCCACTGCCGACTCCTCGCGTGACCGTGGGGCACCAGCCCTGCCGCTGCAGACTCGGCGCAGAGGCCCCGGCTCCTCACGGCAGGCGTGGAGGACCCCGCTTCTCGTGGAACAGGGCGATGGAGGGGACTGGTCCGTTGGGCAGAACAGTTCAGACGCCAGAGGCAATGAGACCGCTGGCCAGGAGGACGAGGATTCCCACATGGAGGACGCCGTGTCGGCTTAAGGCGCGCTCTCCTGCTGTGTCTGCAAAGCCCACCGAGGATCTGAGGGGAGGTGGAAGGAGTCTGGGGAGGAGGCGGCAGTGGGCAAGGGAGGAGGGGCGTCTGAGGGCCTGAGGCCCCAGAGGAGCCACTGGCTGGGGACAGCGCCCGCTGCAGAGGCAGAGGGGCTCTTGTGGCTGGAGGCTAGGGAGCTCGGGGCAGGGAGGCCCCGGAAGCAGGGAGCAGAGACTCTTTCTGGAAGCGTATAAGTGCAGGAAGGAGCTGAAGGACCCTGTTTGCAGACTGAAGAGATGGGGCGCCTTGATGTGCCAGGTCCCAGCAGCGGTGAAGGTGCAGGAGGCGCGAGCGGTGTGCGACGTGCTGGCCACGTGTGACGTGCAGGCTTGTGCTGGCAGCCCCTGCGGAGTCTGACCCGGGCGAAGGCGCGAGGGGCACGGTCGGCTCCAAGCATGGGCGAGGAACTGAGGACAGGGGCAGGTGTTGGCCGCTGGAAGGAATCCGCCGGGAGCCTCCGTCTCCCTCTCCATTTCCCCGTGCTCCTCTAGAGCAGAACCCGGCAGAGCCTGCGTCCTGCCCCGGACAAGGCGAGGCCCGGCGTGCCCCGCGGCCCTGTCCACAGCGGACGCTGTCTGGGTGGGAGCCTGCCCCGGCGCTCAGTCGGCGCTTCAGCCGCCGCTTCAGCCGCCCTCCTGTGCCTTTCATGCGTTCACGGAGGAAGCGGCTGCTGTATGCGGGCGTGAAGCGGGGGACCTGCTGAGGAGGTGGAGCATTCACTGAAGGAGGACGGAGGGCAGAGGGAGCCAGGAAAGTCAGTGCAGGCGAGAAGGCCCCTGGGCGGCCGAGCTGTGCGGGCTGTGAACCAGGAGGAACTGCAGCAGGAAGAAATAAGCGCAGCGTATGGGGGGGTGGCGAAGAAGAGGTTTGTTGCGTTAGTTTTCTGTGGCTGTCGTGGCAAATGACCACCAAGTGGACAATTTCAGCCACAGGCAAAGACAGCAAGCGCCCCTGCTCTCGTGGTTCCCGAGGCCAGAAGTCGGACTTCAAGGATGGCGACATCAAGGCCCTGCTCCCTCTGAAGGCTCTGGGGGAGGGTCCCCCTTGCTCCTTCCAGCTCCTGGTGGCTGCGGATGCTCCGTGACTCACAGCTGTATCCCTCCACCTCCAGTCTCCTCTGGGGTCCTCTCCTGTATGCCCCAAGCCTCCCCATGCCTTCCTTTTGTGAGGACACTCATCACTGGACCTACGTCCCAACTGCACACCCATGGTGACCTCAGCTGAACGTGTTTAACATGGTCACATCAGCAAGGACTTTTTCCCATGTAAGGTCATGTTCACAGGCTCTGGGAACTGGGCTGTGACCCACCTTTTGGGGCCATGATTCACCGCACTGCAGGTGGAGATGGGGCGGGCAGGCACGAAGGGGCAAGTGCACAGGGGCCGGTACACAGGGGCGGGCATAAAGGGGCAGGTGCAGGGGGTGGGTGTAAAGGGCCCGATGTAAGAGGGCAGGTGCAGAGGGGCAGGTGTAGAGGGTCTGGGTCAGGGGGCAGACGTGGAGGGGCAGGTGTAGAAGGGCAGGTGTAAAGGGGCAGATGTAGAAGGGCAGTACAGAGGGTTAGGGGCAGGGGGCAGGTGCAAAGGGGCAGGTGTGGAGGGGAAGATGTAAAAGGGCAGGTGCAGGGGGCAGGAGCAGAGGGGCAGGTGCAGGGGGCAGGTGCAAAGGAGCAGGTTCAGAGGGGCAGGTGTGGGGTCAGGTGTAAAAGGGCAGGTGCAGGGGGCAGGAGCAGAGGGGCAGGTGCAGGGGGCAGGTGCAGGGGGTAGGTGCAGGGGGCAGGAGCAGAGGGGCAGGTGCAGGGGGCAGGTGCAGGGGGTAGGTGCAAAGGAGCAGGTTCAAAGGGGCAGGTGTGGGGTCAGGTGTAAAAGGGCAGGTGCAGGGGGCAGGAGCAGAAGGGCAGGTGCAGGGGGCAGGTGCAGGGGGAAGGTGCGGAGGGGCAGATGTGGGGTCAGGTGTAAAAAGGCAGGTGCAGGGGGCAGGTGCAGAGGGGCAGGCGCAGGGGACAGGTGCGGGGTCAGGTGTGTAAAACGGCAGGTTCAGGGGGCAGGTGCAGAGGAACAGGTGCAGGGGGCAGTAGAAGGGGAAAGGTGCAGAAGGGCAGGTGTGGGGTCAGGTGTGTAAAACGGCAGGTTCAAGGGGCAGGTGCAGGGGGCAGGTGCAGGGGACAAGTACAGGGGGCAGGTGCAGAGGGGCAGGTTAGAATGTTAGAAGGGGTTTCGCCCCCGTCGGCCTGCAGGATTGTGGAGGTCAGAGCTCGGTGCCCCTTCTCCCTTCCCCGGTCTCCAGGTGCCAGTGGCGCCCGTTTGTGTGTGGAACCAGGAGAACCTCAGACGGGACGGCTCGATTTGATGCTCGACGTGGAGTCCCGAAGTCCCACGTCACCTGCCGGAGCTGAAGTGAGCAAGAGGTCAGGCAAGCAGCCACCTTCAGGGAAAACAATCCCTGCCATGGGTGCCGCCAGGCCCGAGACCAAACCACGACACTCTAGTACCTGGCTCTCCACAAGGCCAAGAGAGCGTTCCCCGCCGCCCGGGGCTTGGCTGCTGCCACCCGCCGCCGAGCTGGAGCCGGTGTCCCTCCAGGCCCCGTGCTGCCTTGGTCTAGACAATGAGGAAGCAGGCCTTGCTCCTCGTCGGGGGCTTGGGCCCCGAGCCGTCCTTCCTCCACAGAGAGGCGCGCGGACGCGGACGTGTGCGAGCTCGGGAAAGGGGACGCCGACGGGGCGTCCAGAGTGGGGGCTGCTGGGCAGAGAGGGAGGCTCAGGCTCACCCCGGAAACCCATAAAGCAGCGACTGGTTTCACAGTTTGAAAATCCTTTTAATTTTAAAATTACAGAGTTTTAATGACCAGCTTGCTGTGATCACTGGGTGTGTTCCTGCTTGTGCGAGCCATATTTATCTCGTCTCATGTCTCCTCGTGGGTTCCTGAAGAGACACTCGGATTTTGATCACGTGGCATTAAAACTGACGAGGACGGCCAGCACCCGCTGGTGCCTTGTGTCCCAGGGGGAAGAGTCGGCGATCGGTATTTATTGTACGTGGAGGCTGTTCAAGCAAGATTTCCTTCGGATGGAAAGGCATTTGGCATCCCACATGGGACGTATTTAGAGAGCTTTCTCCCTTGGTGTCCCAAGTCTTCTGAGGCTCCCTGTTCTCCTCCTGGCCCTGGAGGCTCCTGGTTCTCTCCTGAGAATGGTAAGGCGTGAAGAGACTAATGTCGTGGCTGCTTATTTGAAGCCTATCGGAAGCCCGTGGACGTGTGTGTGTCACTGGCGGCCTGAAAGAAACTGCTCAGCTCCCATTCGGTTTCCCCCAAGGAACGCACCCAGCGGGATCACAGCGAAGCAAGAGCCCGTCCTTGGCCAAGGCGTGTCCCCCGGCCCAGGGCCCTGGCCCCTGGGCGGACAATCCCCCACTTCTCCACCTGTGACCGGAGTTCCTGCCCGTTCTCTCACCTGAGGATATTAAAAACCCTCTGCATGTCAGATAGAAAGATGAGTCCTGCCTGGTGGATAAAGGCCTCCCCTCGTAGTCAAGCTCCTGAGCAAACGCACAGAAGGCATTCAGGGCCTGGGAACAAGGAGGGGGTGACCCCGGGAGGCAGCTCTTCCAGTGGCAGCCGAAGGCCCGAGGGCTGAGCACGCAGGGCAGGGCGCGCCGTTCGCAGGGACCGCCCTGGCTCTGGGTGAGGGCAGCTGGCCCCCCGCAGCAGCTCTGGGATTGGGCCCTCCCCCGCTTGCGGGCCCGTGCTGCTGCCTTTCCAGCCCTTTCTCCAGGCTCTGAGTATTGCCCTGGGGAGCGGCCGAGGAGCAGGGGTGAGCCAGGCCCTCTCCGCCTGCACTTCCAGCCTCCGCCTCTAGGGGCAGCCGCGCACGAGGTCAAAGGCGCCCAGTCTCAGCCCCACCCCCACCCCCTCGGTGACCTTGGCAAATGGAGTCAAACTTGCCGTGCCTCAGTCTCCTTCTCTACCAAGCCGGGAGGATGATAACAACCTACCAGGAGTCTCCACATGGAGCTTTAGAACAGCGCTCGGCCTGAGAAACGGATTTACCCGCGTTCCTGAACCACACCCATGAGCGCGCACAGGTCCCTTGGAGCCTTCCATCTTTAAAACCCGCAAGCGAGCCCCAAACCCTTCCTCCAGTGGGGTATCTGCAGGGCGCCAACCTTCATGCCTCGTCGTGAGGGAAGGTGCACCTTCAAAGCACAGCCTGGGTGCCCGTACCCCAAATCGCCTGCTGCTGCTTGGTGTGGGAACCCTCGACACGAGTAAGCATCACCTCTGAAGCGTAAAGAAAAAAAAAGCTTAAATCAAATCTGCTCTCTGCAGCAGAGCTGCCCAAACTTTCACATGCCCAGGAGGCACCTGCAGATGGTTTTAAACACTGACCCCTGGACCCCACTGCAAAGTTTCCAATTCAGCGATCTAGGTTGGGTCTCCAGAATGTGTATTTCTCACAAGCTCCTGGGTGGCGGGTGTGATGGAAATAGAAGGGATGCGGGTGCAAGGTACTTGACACCAACAGGAAACAATTAGAACGAGAGACATCTTAAAAGAGAAATACCATAGAAATTTGTTTTTAAATTGATATCAGGAGGAAAAGAAAGAGGTGGGAAACTTCAAGAATAAAAGAGAAAGAGAGAGAGCTCAAAACCTCTTGTAATGTCTACTTCTCGATTGGATCCTAGTTCTAAAGCAAAGCACCATCAAAACAAGCCAATATCAAAAGTCATGAAAGACGTTCCTGCAGCATTTGGGGGAAATGCAAACACAGAATGGGTGCTACTCGTTAGGGCGGGATCTTCATGATGTTCTTGGGTCTTAAGTTTGCCCGCCCTGGTGCAACTTTGCTGACATTCTTCGTATTTGCAGGAGCTGCTGGCTGAATGCCTAAGGGGTGCAGTCCTGGGCCATCCACCGCTCACTTGCAGATCTATTTGGAAGTAGGAGAGAGAGTGAAGGGAATAAGGAAAGATGGCGAGACTTTTGCCACCGGAGTTTGCTTGGATCTGCATTCCTCCCAATGTGGGGTCTTCCTTGGTCCTGGGGCCCGGCTCTCGGCCCCTCGTCTCCTAATGTACACTTCACCTCCGGCCTCCCAGGCGAGCTGAACAGCCCCAACGTGCTGTGAAGTTCCCTGGGATTCCTTCCCACTTCCGTTAGCCAGGACACGGCAGGTGGGGTGGTGGCCAAAACCCAGCGTGAGTCAGCAGGGGCGTCACGAACGGAGGTTGACTTCTCTCTTGTGCAAAGTGTCACACCCTGGCAGGTCCCCAGGAGGCTCACCAGCTCCTGCCCTGGTGGCCCTGCCCTCTCAGCCCCGAGGGCACAGGAAGAGGAGCTGGCCTGGAGGACTCAGACCCGCTCTTCTGGGGCTCTGCCAGGTCTGGGCCACAGCCGCCCATGGCCCCGGGACCTGACAGGGGCCAGCAAACGTGTGGGCATTGCTGCCTCCCAGCCGGCTCGGGTCAGCTCAAACGGAGCCTCTTCCGCTCCAGGGGATGAGCGCGCGTCTCCCCCAGAGCAGGGTCTGCGCCCACTGGGCGGGGCTCCACCGCCTCCTGCAGAATCCTCGTTCACAGGCTTCCACCGTTTTTCGACAGCGCCCCCGGCGCGAAGTAAACACGCGTTTCGATGCCACCCGGGCATCGCCCTCTGAATTCATGCTTACATGCACGCTGCCACTCGATGCACCGCGCAGCAGCGCCTGAGCTCGCCAGGCAGCTTTTCTGGACATCTGCAGGGTCTGCAGCGTTTTCTGGTTAAATTCTTAACTTTCTCTGCGAGCAAAAAAACTTTTGAAGAGCCGACGTTTCCGCCTCAGATTCTTTCCTATAAATGTGAGCGTCACATTTCACGCCCACTTGTGCAGAGAAAATTTATTAAAATGTATAAATTTATACAGATATAAAAACACTTGAAAACAAAACATTTGAACAGCTGGCTGTGCTTACTCCTTTTCATTTGGACTTTTCGATGGACCACAGACGCAGTCAAAGCACATACTTTGTTTCCTGAATAAAATCTGAGCTGTAAGTAACTACAAAATGCAAGTTTACAATCTTACGAGAAATGGGATATTTCTACTTTTACAAATACACTTGAAGTTTGATTGGGATTTGAAAGCGTTACCAGCATAAAGGCGTAATGACCCTTCTGAGTTTAATTTAATTAGGTGAGCGCTGCCCTCAGACAGCTGAAATGCACAGGGATTTGACTGTTCTCACGGTCGACATGACCTCCAGCTCAATTTTATTCTGCATTTTAAATTCAGCAGAGCATCAACTCTGCCTCAAAGATTATTGAGGTGCCAGGCTAAAGTTTTAGAACAAACTGATTTTGTTAGAAGTACTCAAAAGTGTTTTTTGAATTAGGAAAAATATGTTTTTATTAGTTTGTATAACTGAAAACAGGGTAAGGTATTCCCTCACGTTGGCCAGAAACAAAACAAAATTTGAACACTTCTCATTTAATGTGGAGTCTGGAAAAATGTGTGATTTCTGGAAAACCATCATGTGATAATTTAATAAACATGGAGACTGTTTTAAATTTTTGTTTATGTTCCCTAATAACAGATATTACAAGCTAAAGACCCAACGCCATTTTATGTACACATGAGGAAAATGAACTTGCAAATGTATCAATTAAGCCACTGTTGCCACTTCTGTTAAAGGGCGATATTTAGTCCTTATAACCCCCAGCCCTCACCTCAGCTGAAATAAGTATGGGCTGAACCTACTTCCTCTTCGTGGAATAGGAATTTGGAGACAACGCTACCCCTTTGCTCCTTTTTTCCTCCACCTTTCGTCAAGAATTTATAAGCAGCAACTGGCTCTACGGAGCATTAGGCACGGCGGGTAGGAAAAGGGGGTGCAGGAGCGCTGCAGGTGGGGCGTGAGTCGAGCAGCCCAGTGTAGGAGCCTGAGCTTTGCAATCTGGCTTTTTTTATCCCTAAGGTAGACTTTTGAAAATTAAACACAAAGTGCACCCAGAAAAGGTGCCCCACTGATAAGTGCACTGCACGGTAAATTTTTATGCGACGAGCCACCGAACCCCTCCATCTGGCCCATCCGCCGTTACACCTGCCATGGGCGCTGAATCCGCTCACTGGCCGGACCGTGGGGTCAGGTGGCCACTCACACACTGGCTGAGGTGTTGCTGGGGGGGCTTTGGTAGATGGGATCAGCTCCTGCAATCTGTAAGAAAAGGAGATGCCCCCCGAGGATGCGGGGGCTTTGTCCAAGCAAGAGCAAAGAAGCGCGGGTTCCTGAGAAGAGAAAATTCTGCCTCCAGACTGCAGCACCAGCTCTTGTCCGAGTGTCCAGCTTTTCTCTCTGCCTTACAAACGTCCGACTTACAGCTCCCAAGTCCTTTAAAATAAATGTCGTAATACACATATCATGCCATCTATACTGCAATGTATGCTATGCTAGCGTACAGCCCATGCATGTAATCCACGCCTATGGAGAGCTGGATCCCTCCTGCTGCTCTGTGTCTCTGGAGAGCCCCTGGAGGTCATCAGCACTCTGCCTGCTACCGCAAGTGGCTCCTGTCTTCTAGATGGTTCCTCCGCTCTGTACTTGGCAGTGGTCTCTCACTCTACAGCCCTCGGCTCAGGCACGAAGGGCAGTGGTCATGCAGTTAGTTGCCATCTAGCATCGCATTGCAAGAGCATGCTTTGATTTATTGAATCACCCTGTTGGCCACAGACCGGCGGGTTAGATTTGGGGCTGCTACAGGGACCTTCTCCTCTAGGTCTTTTGTGTTCACGGTAAGCTTTCTTAGACTCCCACCAGCAAGTGGAGCTGCTGGGCTCACTCAGCTTGAGTGCATTCTGCCAGTTTCCAGGCGGCTCAGCTTGAGTGCATTCTGCCAGTTTCCAGGCGGCTCAGCCGTTGCCCCCTCCTGCAGTCGCCGTGCCCCTCCGCAGCCCTGCAGCTCTCCATGCCTGCCGCACCTCTGCGCTTCCTCCTACCGCTGGCACCCAGGGCACCTAAGTTGCAGAACTTTGGGCGCATGTCCGCACTTTTAGGGCGCTGCTTGCATCAGCGTCCTTAGGGCTCTGGGGTCACAGCTGTCTCCCTCGGTCCACTGGGCGCTGTCCAGAGGAACCAGCTCCCTCTCCCATCCCAAGACTGTGATGGGGAAGGGGAGGAAAGAAACATTCAAGTCAGGAAAAACGTACAATTTCCAAAGTCGAACGTGCTCATTCACTCCCGTGTGCAGGCAGGTAGTGCGGCTTCCAGTAGATTCTACCCCAACCGTGGTACGGGGAGCCTGCCTGCCTGCAGCCCATTTAGTCACCAGTAGCTGTCCTTTTCCACTGCCACTGCTGGGTTCCTCGGGGTTCCACGGGGTCAGAAATGGGAAGGTTGCCCCGGGCTCACCAGGGCTGTAGCAGGCTGGGAAGGAGGAGAACATGAGGACCTAACATGCTCTACAAGAGGGAGGAGCCTCAGGGCAGAGGAAGCAGAAAGGGTAGCTTGAGAGACAGACACCAACAGGTCAGGTCACTAGATTTTCCTAGAGGAGGAGCTTGAGGGGTGGACACCAATAAGAAAGGTCTCTAGATTTTCATAGATGGGAAGTTTGGGGGGTAGATGCCAACAGGTCAGGTCACTAGATTTTTCTAGTAAAGGGAGCTTGGGGGTAGACACCAACAGGAAAGGTCTCTAGATTTTTGTAGATGGGAAGCTTGGTGGGTGGTTGCCAACAGGAACAGTTTCTAGATTTTCCTAGAGGGAGAGCTTGGGGGGCAGACACCAACAGGAAAGGTCTCTAGATTTTCCTACAGGGGGACCATCTCCAAGCACCACTGGCTGGCTCCCAATGGCCGTGGCTGCATTCCCACAGCGGGTTCTGGCTGGGGCTCCGCCCAAGAGAGGCAGAGAGAAGCCTGGTCCACAGTGCCCAGGAGGGCAGTTAGGAAAGCGCTGCCACGCAGCCACCGCCTTGCTCTTTTGAGCTCCTTCAAGGCTTTGACACCCCAGGTCCCCCACCCCAAGGTGCTGGGATTGTCCTGGGGTGCAGGTGAGCTATGATGACTCATCCCTGGGCACCCAGGAGCACCCCCAATGGCCTCTGGGAATGTGGAGGGTGGGAGAAGGGCTCCGGGAGCACCCTCGGGCTCTAATCTGCTTTGAGCTGCAGCCGCACAGATGCAGGTCGAGAAGTGACCTAGACACCTGCGTGGGGACGAGCTATCTCGTCGTGGAGGACGTGGAGGACATGGAGGTTGGTTGTTGTAAAGCTGATATATGACCATCGTGGAGAACATGAGTAACAAAGAAACGTGGAGATCTCTTCTAAACCCCCCGATGCTAAGGGAACCTCTCGGCATCTTGGTCCCTGTCCTTCCAGAGGCAGCCTCCCGCGGAAGCGTCCATCAGCGCTCTCAGCCAGAACTCCAGCACGGTGCATGTGTGTGCGAAACAGGCAGCTCCACCGTGTCTGCGCACTGTCCAAAGAGGATGTGACAGTCTGGGTGAGAGTGACAGACAACACGGCCGAGGGAAGACACTTTGCTGGCCCTTTGGTGTCTGTCTCCCACAGCAAATCAGGCTGTTTCTCAGTAGGTATTTGTTAAGTGAATGAAATCCTAATGAATGCGTCATTGATGGTTAGAAGCAAATTGTGAAATAATGTCAGGGCCTGTGCATGCACACTTGTGTGCAGGGGTTTCCAGAGGTTTAGTCGTCGTGTCTGAAATAAAAGGCCTGCAAGACTGATAACCAACCACGGTAACACCTCGCCAAAGTTTTCCTACAAATTCTCCCAGGTGCTTTGCTTCTGGCCTCAGATTTAGAATTGTAGATGATTTCACGGAGAGAGGGACTGCAGGAGAGAAATGTGTTTTGCTGCTAGCCTGGTTCACTGCTACCCTGGCTGGGCTGTGTCCTGACCGGCGGAGCCACTGCCCAGGACTTCTCACTTCTCAGCAGCTGCTTCCGGGTGAGTGTGTTTCAGTTTAGTCAGAATCAGCTGGAACATCCAGGAAAAGTATTTCCACCAGAGGGGTGAATGGGCACCCGTGCCTCGTCGCCGGGGTGCTGCCTACTTGCTTCACGCCCCACTTTCAATATTGTGCTTATTTAAATTATTCCCTGTGTTTGAGCAGAACCTACCTACAGGGTCAGGGGCTGCTGCCCATTCTTTACCTACCTCTGGAACAGCGACGTGTGACGCAGTGGAAACAGAGGAAACCCAGGCGTCGGCGTGGGAATGCACCTCTAGAAAGAGAGGAGAGGCTCAAATCACAGTAAACAAATTGGCCAATTACTTCCCTTTAGATGGAGTTAAGTAATTTTAAAAATATGTTCTTGTATATTATAAAGCTATATTTCTGTAACACGTATTATGTATGTTGTATTATACATGTTATGTTCGATTTTAAATTGTAAATAATTTTATAATTATAAAATACACATTTATCATTATACATTAACACAGTGCATTTTAATGAAATAACAATTTAACAAATTTAAGAATGAGCCAAACTGGGTTTCCAGTGCCATCGTTCTTGGTTTCACTTCCGCGTGTGGAGTCCACAAGCTCAGTAAACAGGGCTAGAATTCTGGAGAGAAAGGGGTGTCGCAGGTGAGGGGAAGGGGTCAAAGCACACAATTCGTTTGCATTCAAGTGTGAATTGCTTCTGGGACAGCACATAACTCCTCACATCTGAGTCGAGCTGGGCCTCCAGGCAGAGATAGGGTCTAACAGCAACAAGCTAATCAAGACATCTGAAGTTGTCCTTTGCATGGAGAGAAGAAGCCCCCAGGAGAGAACTGAGCGGGGGCTTCTCCCCTCGGTCCCGTCTCAGGCCAGCCCATCCCAGCGGCCAGGCCTTGGCTACGGGGGTCACCTGGCCCCGTGTCAGCAGGGCACTGTGGGGCGGGGCGACAGGGGCCTGCCCTGGCCGGGGAGCCTGCTTCCCCGAGCGCAGAATCCCCTGTGCCTTGGAACCAAGCTTCCAGCCTCCATCTGGAATAACTCCCAGACCCAAATAAGACAGAAGAATGCGATGCGTGCCCCGGGCGGGCAGCCTCCGGCCTTATTTGCACATGAGCTATGACGTTTCTGAAAAAATCCCAAGCCTTCGCCCAGTCATCACGACAGTGGAACTTGGCATTCTGCTGGTTATGCACATTCTTAAGATGACCTCAACAGAGAGCGCAGGCGCAGCCACCGCCCCACTTCTCCACAGCTGCTGGTCCACCTCGAGCATCTCCTGAAGGAGCAGCCCGTAGAGCAGCGCCCGCCTCGGGCCCAGTGGGGCCAACGCCCGCCTCTTCTCCTGTATTCCTTCTGCAGAACAGACAGCCAGTGACAGAACCCAGAGTTGGTACATCAAGGAACTGCCCAGGATGTTTCCAAGAAGGCAGAAACCTGCATGTGTAGAATCGCCTCTCATTTTTCAACTCTGAAACGGGCAAGGACCCCTGCCAGGCTGCGGTGCTACAAGCCCCCCTCCCGTCCCGCTGGCGGCAGTCTGGGAGGGGCCGGGCTTTAAGGTGGATTGAGGTCCCACAGCAAGACCAGGAATTGACGTGACATGTGACTTTGGCATGGCTGGTTTGAGCCAGTAAATGAACTGTCTATTCACATAAAGCAGAAAAGAATTCCGGTGGCATAAAAACACGGTCATTTGAAAAGCAATCAGCGGGCTTGAG
This sequence comes from Dasypus novemcinctus, assembly GCF_030445035.2. Taxonomy (NCBI): domain Eukaryota; kingdom Metazoa; phylum Chordata; class Mammalia; order Cingulata; family Dasypodidae; genus Dasypus; species Dasypus novemcinctus. The sequence continues at coordinate 1,534,934 of NC_080674.1, forward strand.
GCAAACCAATCAGTGGCTTAAATAAGCAATTGGGGGGGGGCGGCGCTGGTTTTACAGCCGCATGGTCCTGGGACGGGGACATGGCCAGAGCCTGTTGAGACTAATCGGCTCACTCATTTTCATAAACGCACTTATTCTCACACGATAAAGCTAAGTCACTCATTAATTTGTTCATTCATTTCACAAACATTTAATGAAAACTTCCATAGCTGGGCCCCGGTGCTTGGAATGGAGGAATTCCCGAGGAAAACGTCCAGGGGCCTGTGCTGAAGGAATCTGGCAGTTATGGTCAGGAAAAGCAGCTGCATCAAGGTCAAGTTGGCTAGTCCGCTTGAGCTCCATCTCATTTCTCTCCACGCAGGGACTCCTACCCATTTTGAATAAGTGAAAGAGCGGACACTGGCTTCTCAAATGCACACAAGGGCTGGAGAGTACTTAGGAGGGAGAAATCCCCGCCCACAAACGCCACTAATACCGTGAATTTTTATCAAACTCGACTTGGATTCTCTCCGGAGCCCTCGTGGGTGGCAGGGCAGTCATCTTCTGCTTTCCTCCTCCTTTGCCCCTTGGGTGTGTCCAGAGCTCTTAGGGAACATGTAGGGAACCTACATGTTGGGGCAGTGGAGGGTTCTCATCCTTGACCCCCACCTGTCCAAGCTGGGCCAGGCCAGCTTCCCACCCCCTGCCCACGGGCGGACTGCTGAGTGAACCCCACGCCCTGTCGGGCTCTTGGAGGGCTCCCAGTAGCACACACCTTGCCCCCCTCTGCCCCAGCCCCCGCGGCGCCCACCTCTCTCTGCCCAGGTGAGTGAGGGTGTCTTTTAGACTCTGAGACTTCCGTGCCATAGGGCAGAACACAGCTGCCTCCTCAGGACACCACTGGGAGCCGCCTGGCTTCTCCCTGGATTCTCTCTTCCGAGCCCCTGGGGTTTCTACCAGTTCCAAGGCAGATCCTCAGCCTCTTCTCGTCTCCACGGCCTGAGTGGATGCCCATGTTTTCTTGCACTGAAAAGTTCTTTCTCTCAAATTCAAGTCTTCACCTTGAGTCTCAAAAGACCATTTTAGATGCAAAAGTTCCAAACGGTCTTCTCTGTATACTTTTTTTTTTCTTCTTTATTTTTTTAATGTTACATTAAAAAAATACGAGGTCCCCCTATACCCCCACCGCCCTCACCCAACTTCTCCCACATTAACAACCTCTTTCATCATCGTGGCACATTCACTGCATTTGGTGAATACATTTCGGAGCACTGCTGCACCACATGGATAGTGGTTTACATTGTAGTTTACACTTTCCCCCCCATCTACCCAGTGGGCCATCAGAGGGGTCGTGCTTACATACGCCTCAGCAGGGTCCCAGAGATAGCCAAAATAGATACAAACCCAGGAACTGGTTCTCCTGAGGGCTACAGAGACCCACAGGTTCTACGGTCATGGCAGATGGCTCTGGAGTTCAGGGCCATGTCAATTGGCCTTACTTTGGAGTTTGTGTTCCTGAGAGTGATGGGGTTGGACTCAGATGTGACCTTCCTACACATGCCTCTTCTGTCACTTTTACTGGACCGGTGGTTGGCACTGGGGTTGGTGTATGCTCAGTAGACCGGAATCTCTGGACTGTCCATGTGACGGCCAGGCCCTGAGCCGCAGCAGACTTGCAGCTCCTCCTGCCTTTTTACTTTTGACCAGTCTGGGTCGTCCCCTTATCAAGGCAGGCAGGACCTCTCATCCTGCCCAAGGGGATAGGCAAGGACGTGGGACACTGTTAAGGGTACAGGTCCTTGGTTCATTCTTAAAAAGTGCACGCACCGCGGACGTCAAGCCAGGTGGTGGCCAGTGTGGTATTGAATAGATAGTCAGGAAATTGCTTAGAAAACATCAAACTCTGGTGGCTGTGTTTGATACCTTAACCCATTATGGTCAAACTGAGGGTATAACGAGATGCCTGACTGTTCCTAACGGTGTTGGAGAAAGTGGGAAAGGAAAAGGATGAGCTCAGGGCTCCAAGTTCCCAGCTCAAGCTCTGCAAGTGACCTGAAAACTCTGTCTGCCCAGAAAGAAATCCTTATCTCCTGCAGCCAAGGGCTGAGATTCTGAAAACTAAACCCGGGGACTCACTCTGGGAGTGGCTGAATGATGACGCGAATTGAACCCCCAGCCTTGCAGGGAAGCCTGCAGGGAGGGCCTTGGTTGGGAAGGAGTGGGATTCTGGACGTTGGAACAGGGACGCGGGAAGCCCCAGGGAGGACACGGAGCCCTGCTTGAGTCTCCTCTGCCAGCAGCAGCAGCCCTTCCCTGCACCCGGGGAGGTCGACCTGCTCTGCCTGCGGCTTCCACCGCCTCCCTGATGCAGAAGTCCTGCACTGCGCTGCAGACCCCCCACGGCCCCCACCCCTCTTTGCTTCTGGACCTCTAAGTAAAGTCCCAGCAAACCCCAAAGGGTGAGGTCCGAGCATGTGCCCGACCTCCCAGGCCACACAGACACACGGAGGAGAGGACAGAGGCAGAGGCTGAGGGGGGCAGCCGCCAGCGAGGGGCAGCCAGAGCCTGCAGAAGGGGGCCGTGGCGACAGGAGACCCCGGGCGCGCTGCAGGGAGCGCGGCCCTGCCCGTCGCCTTGATGGAGACATCAGGGCTCCAGTCCCGGAGGCCCGCCTTCTGCTGGCCGCCGCCCCTGGCCACAGCAGCCTGGGTCCTCAGGGTCCTTGCCCGCCCAGCGGCTCTGCCCCGGGCCGACTCGGGTCGCCTGGCGCTGGTTCTGGAGGTCGCGGTGGCTGGGGCGAGCTCCTGACCAGCGGTCCGGTCTTCCGTGGCCACCCTGTGTGGAGCGCGGCACAGCTCCAGGGCCCAGGAGGGTCCGGCGACCTCGGTGGTGACAAGCCCCTCCATTCCTCTCCTTTACAAAACGGGGGCAGCAGCGGTGCTCCCTCCACGTGCCTGGCCATTCCTGCGACGACCGTTTCAGGTCCTCCGTGGGTGACTTTGACGCAAGGTCTTGGGGTCAGGCGACCTGGACTGATTTCAGTGTCGTGGCTTACAGGGGGTGCAGGTGCCAGCATTTACCCCAGGAAGCTGTTTCCTCCTCTGCAGCCTGGCCATCGCTGTGCCAACCTCAGCTGGCCACGATTATTAAAGGCAGCTGTAAAACGCGGATGGCGTCGCCACGCTGCTGGGGTGGCCCTGGTGGCGACGTCGGCGCGTTCTGAAATGAAGGTGCACCGTTTCCTGTGGCGTGAGCATGGTTCTGCTCGGGGGACTCCAGCTTTCGTTTCATAGCAGCTCGTTCTTTCGTCACTCCTCTTCCCTTTGAAAATTTAGAGCCGTTCATTTTTTATTTTCTCTCTGGTTGTGCTATCATCTACAAGTCTTGGGGTCACTTTTCGGCTCATTCATTTTTGCTTCGCTTGCTTTTCGGGTTTGTTTCCTTTGGTTCCGGAAAACACGCTGCAGTTCAGCTTGGCAAACGTCCTTGTGGCAGAGCGTCCCGTTGACTTGTGTGGGGTCTCGGTTTGCACGCCCACGGGCTGAAATGCAGACCTCGTGCATGTTTGTGGGACGGGCTTGAGTTTGCTTTATTTTAAGAGACGTGTTTTTCCCTAAACATATCTCTAAGGACAGGGCAGAAAGGCGCTTGCTGTTTCCCTGAGCCGGGGGGTGGAGCTGCTCTTGTTGTTTTTCAAAGAGGAGCAGGGCTGCGAAGCCCCAGCCTTTACAGATGTCGGCCCTGAAACCCCACGGCTCGCTGGACTTGGCCTCTCTCCCCTGTCCAGGCCCCCTGGCCAGAGTGCCCGTGAACTTAGCCCAGACGCCCTTTAAAAAAGAGCCCCTGATGCCGGCAGGTAGTTCATTGAGCACAGCTCTGTGTGCTTTTCACCTTTTCTTTTGGAATCATTAGACTCACAGGAAGTTGCAAATGTAGTAAAGGGCAGTTCTGCTGCCTTTGCCCAGCTCCCTGCAAAGGTTATGCTCAGCTGTTAAAATTTAGCCACTGTGGGAAGCAGACATGGCTCAACAGATAGAGTGTCTGCTTACCATATAGGAGGTCCAGGTTTCGGGACCCAGGGCCTCCTGGCCCGTGTGGGAGCTGGCCCACACGCTCTGCTGCTGCGTGCAAGGAGTGCTGGCCGACTCAGGGATGCCCCCGCATAAGGAGTGGCCCCTGCACAAGAAGAGCCGCCCCACGTGGAACTGCAGCCTGCCGAGGAGTGGCGCCGCGCGCACGGAGCTGACACAGCAAGATGACGCAACCAAAAGACGCACAGATCCCCGGTGCCGCCTGATGAGAATCCAGGCAGACACAGAAGAACAGACAGCGAATGGACACAGAGAGCAGACTACGGAGTGGGGAGGGGGGGATAAGCAAATGAATCTTTAAAAAAAAATTTAGAAACTGTGTTTTCCTGACTGTTCCTCCACGTTGCAGCAGGAGAACCAGCTGCATCTGCTCAGCCTACCCCATCTCAGAGTCTAAAGCCCTGCCCCACACCATCCTCAGATGCTTTCTGATCTCATCTTGTTTTACAGGTTTTTGCTGGCTCCTTCTTTTATAAATTAGAGTTGCAGATTTACAGAAAAATCACACAGAGGAGACACAGTCCCTCCTCAGCTCCTCCGTGCAGGTATCCTTGTTACCAGCACTTAACATCAGTGAGGCGCCTCTCTTACAATCAGCGAAGCAGGGCCGTTATCATTGCACGTTTGCGCTAATCCATAGTTTTCACTGGAAATTACCCTTTTAACCACACGGAAACAAACACTAAAGGATTTTATTTGTAAATATGTCATCTGGTGTGTGTGTAAGTGGGTGCATGTGTGAAAATGAGTGAGTGACTGGGGATGGCAGTGTTTGGAAGTGTGTGTGAGTGTGCATGTGAATGAGTGTGTGAATGAATGAGTGTGTGAATAGGTGTGCACAAGCGTGGATTCACAAGTGTGCATGTGAATTGGTGAATGTGCGAGCATGTGTGTGAATGAGTGTGTAAATGAGCGTGCCTGTGAATGAGCCTGAGTGTGCGTGGGTGTGTATATTTCCACAGGTCCGCGTGAAGTCCAAGCTCTTCCTGAGGATGCGTCTGGCACACTTCCTACCTGCGTTGCTCCTGGCACGCTGGAGCCGCGCTGGGAAGGTTCTGGTAGGTGCTTGTGGAAGGAGAGGCGGGGCGGACAATGCACGCGGACGACGGCGGAGCCCAGGGACGCGGCCGGCGTCACTGACCTACCCCCCAGCTCTTCTCGCCTTAGCACAAAGGCAAGGTGGAGGGTTTGGTTTCTGCAAGTGGGGAGGAAGGGCCAGAACCGAAGGCTGGGGGGAGACGCAGAGGCAGCACACCCGCCACCGTCTGCTTCAGACCAGCACGGCCCGGGCCTCAGGGCTCCTTCCTTTGAGCATTTAGACAACTCGAGGTTTCTGCTGCGACCTTGGTCTTGATCACTAGAGGAATAAACCAGGTTGCACGCGGGGTTAAGAGCCCTGGGCCCAGGGGCTGGCCTGCGGCTGCCCCCCACGGTGCCCTCTCTGCACCCAGCAGCCCGTGTCTCCCAGGTCCTCCCGCCCGCCCGTTCCCTGCGCCCTGCTTGGACTCCTTCCAGAAACGGCGCCTGCGCAGCCGCGTCATGCTTTTTGGCGCAGCGGGGCCGGGAGGGGCCCTGCCTGGAGCGTGCCCACGGCCGCGGGCTGCTTTAGAGGCCAGCGGCCCTCCTGCGCGTCTGAAGCTCACCAGCCTCCGTGAACGGTGACTGCCCTTTGCTGGCGTCTTTTCTCTTCACGCAGAGGGACTTTAAATGACTTCTAACACAGCAGAGATGAAAAAACATCTGGAAGTGCTCTTTGAGATCTCGTCCTATCCTCTGCTTTGCCCTGTGACCTTTTACAATGATTCTGTTGAAAAGAAATCCTAACAGCTCTGTCAACTTGTGGTTTTTACACGGTAAATTTCCAGGCTTTATTTCTACAGAGAAGGGAAAGACACAGAAAGGGGTAAGTGCATAGCCGAGAAAGTTTATACGCGTGTTTTGACAGCATCGGGTTATGCTGTTCCTGGGTTGGTTAACAGGTTTGACGTCCAGATGGAAGGAAAGAAGGAAAGACAGAAGAGGAGGGAAGAGAAGCCCACTGCTGCCGGGTGGCGATTAATTCCTACCGCCTTGTATGTTTGCAGAGGAAGTCGCGGGGTCCTCGTTTCCCATTAACTCGGCCCCTTTCTCAGGGTGTGACCTTTGCCAGGCAGTAAAGTGCTGATTCCTGCACAAGCGGCAAGTGATGAGAAAGTGGAATCTTCCCCTCTGCCAATTACGGGCCGTAATTGCCATGTAATGGAGTTAATGTTTTGTGGGATTTACAACCTGATATTAATGCTTTCTTCTCTCTCACCCGCTCACGGCTCAGCTTCGTTTTCACCCAGGTTCTTTTTCTTTCCCCTAACAACAAAAGGAACAGGACAATGTGTGAAGGCTCATTAATTCCCTTTGGTTTTGAGGGCGCCTCTTCTCGCTGTCCTCCTGGAGGTGAACCCAGAGGCCTGCCCTCAGCTGGTTCACGGGAGGGTGAGATGGGCGCCTCCGTGGAGGCCGCTGCCCGCTGGCCTTTCAGCGTCCCCGGGCCTGCGGCCAGCCCGTTTACGACCTGCTTGATCACCCATTACGGCGGGGACAATGGGCCTCGAATTTGCCTTGATTTGCCAGTCGTGTCATAGCAACACTTTCTTTGCCAGCCGGGGCCTCGCTGAGAATGGCCACGATGGGGCCCGGGAAGGCCGGCTCCGGGGACAATGTGCAGGCCCCCCGGCCCCCTGACCCCCGCTGCCCTGCAGCCCTCCCCTGACCTGGGCTGCTGAAAGGAGCACGCCTGCTCCCCGAGCTTTCCCAGCCCGCAGAGGGAGTGCGGGGGCGCCGACGCCCGGACACGGGAAGCCAGGGGAAGGGGACTTGAAGGTGGGAGGGGAGCAGGCGGGCCAGAGGCGGGAGCTGTCCCCCTGCTTCCGATCCCTGTGGGGAGCGCCGGGCACAGGGCGACCTGGGGTGTCAACGCCCACACAGGGCGACCTGGGGTGTCTACAGCCCACACAGGGCGACCTGGGGTGTCAACGCCCACACAGGGCGACCTGGCGTGTCAACGCCCCCACACAGGCCAAACCTGGGTGTGTCAGCAGCTTCCTCCTGGGTGTGCCAGCAGCCTCGCACACACAGGGCCCATGTGCCCCGCTTCCACTTCATCTTTCTTTTCAGGTGCTGGTTGGTTACCAGCAGGACTTGTCTGGTCTGAACTCATGTCCCTTCCCTCCCTCCCTCCCTTCCTCTCTCCCTCCCTCCCTCCCTCCTTCCTCCCCCTCCCTCCTTCCTCCCTCCCCTCCTTCCTTCCTTCCTCCCTTTCTTCCTTCCTTCCGTCATCTCTTTTCTCTCCTTCCCTCCTTCCCTCCCTCCCTGCTTCCCTCTCTCCCTCCCTCCTCCCCTCCCTCCCTCCTTCCTTCCTCTCTCCCTCCCTCTCTCTGTCTCTCTCCTTCCTTCCTCCCAAATTATGGGTTTCCAGAACAATCATGCAGTCATGAACAAAACACAGGATTCTCGTCTAATATAAGGAGGGTGATGGCTAGTATGGTTTGAGGCTCATTCAAATACTTTTTCCAAAGTAAAGAAGTAAAGAGGCTGATTCTGGCAGGGGGAGAAAGGTAGATGGTGGTTCCTTTAAAACTGTGCTGTTTACTGCCCCTTCATCTGCTCTTAGAAACCCCCGGCTTACACGTGAAGTCTGCTTTCTCCTCGCGTGACGTGCCACTGTTGTTTTAAGAGTGGAGAATACGTGTGTGTCACCCGTTGCCACCCGCCAGGGGCCTTTCGCACGAGCAGAGCTTCCAGGAGAGGCGTGATTTTCCGCTATTTCTAGGACCATTTAGAGGGCAAGCACCAAGGCAGGCTCCATGTCCCCTCTCCAGAGCCACCCAAGAACCCCCGCCTCCTGTGGCCCCCCCATGCCTGCAATATGAGCTTACCGTGTTCCCGCTTGCCTCTCCCACCCCTCTTAGGGTGTCCCCAGGGGGCTTCCCAGAGGACAGAGGGCAGGGCCTGGCCTCAGGCACCAGAGCTGGGAGCACCGACTGGAGGCAACGCAGGGATGATGTGCGGACCTTTGATTTCTAAAGGGCACATTCAGGTACCAGTGACGATAACCACACAGTACGGACCACTAGCAGGACTCCTTCCTTCTAGGTCAGATCTCCCACGTGTGTAGACTGAAGATGACGGTGCCCTCCTCTCCTGAAAGATACGGAACAGGAAAACGGGTGCCCTTTGTGAGAGGGGAAGAGATCGGCAGCAACTTTTCTTTAGAGAAATAAAGAGAATAAAGTTAGGCTGAATCAGAGTCAGTTCAGCCCACTGTCCCTCCCAAATCGCTTGTTCTCGGCCCTTGAGAGATGTTGCATTTCTCCGCCTTTGGTGCGGCAGGAACATGCTAGTATAATCGTGAAATCTTCAGTGGTCTTTCAGAAAATTTTGATACCTGGAAGAAACACACTTATTAAGAAGAAACAAAACCATGATCTCATCCCAATTCCAACGCAGGGGAAGGAAATGCAGACTTCCTGCAGGGTGTCATTTGCCAAGGGGAATCTATGCCTTAATTCAGGACAGTTGTCATATTTTGCAATTTCTTCTGTAGAAAGAAAGTTATTCAAAATATCTGTGAACATGCAGACAGGAAGAATGCATATTAATATTCTGTGGTCAAATTCCTCAGTGACACCACATGGCCCACTGCAAGCTCAGCTGAATGATGCTTTCTTTATTTCTAATCTTTCATCATAGCCCCATGTAAACTCTGAATCACAATAGATGGATCTGCTTCTTGCTGTAATTTAGGCAGCTGAAAAGATTTTTAAGATTTTATTTTACTTTGTTTAAAAAGTCTTTCTGTCTAATGTTCTTTCTTTTTTTTTTATTGATTTTATAGAAATATTACATTAAAAAAAATATGAGGTCCCATTCAATCCCACCACCCCCACCTCACCACTCCCCCCCCAGCAACATTCACTCCCATCATCATGACACATCCATTGCATTTGGTAAGCACATCTCTGGGCATCTCTGCACCTCATGGTCAATGGTCCACATCATGGCCCATATTCTCCCCCATTCCATCCAGTGGGCCCTGGGAGGATTTACAATGTCCGGTGATTGCCCCTGAAGCACCATCCAGGGCAACTCCAAGTCCCAAAGGCACCTCCACATCTCATCTCTTCCTGCCATTCCCCATACCCATCAGCCACTATGTCCACTTTTCCCACTCCAATGCCACCTTTTCTCTGTGGACCTTGGATTGGTTGTGTCCGTTGCACCTCTATGTCAAGAGGAGGCTCAGATTCCACATGGATAGTGGATGCAATCCTCCTGCTTTCAGTTGTAGGCACTCTAGGCTCCATGGTGTGGTGGTTGTCCTCTTCAACTCCATCTTAGCTGAGTGAGGTGAGTCCAATAAATCAGATTGTAGGAGCTGAAGTCTGTTGAGGCTCAGGGCCTGGCTATCATATTGTCAGTCCAGAGATTCAAATCCCCTAAATATATCTTAAACCCCAACACCATCTACAATTCCAGTAAAGTAGCATGAAAGTCTTACGCTCCCGATCTCGTCTAATGTTCTTTCATTGTTGTAACGAATGTGTCTCAACAAGGTAAGCTGTTGATGGTGGGGTGAAGTGTGGGAATCCTGTATGGTAAGCACCAATAAGGCAAGAATAAGAGGAGGAAACCTTAATTGAAATAGGGATTATACACCAAGACAAATTACAGATTTTTGGAGTGAAAAAAAATGGGGAAGAATGATATTCTCATAAATGAGGTCACCTTTGTTTTTAAAATTTGAGTCAAAATAATTCCCTATATTACTCATACCCCCAAGAAACATTGCCTTCTAGCTTGAAATCCTACTATAAATAAAGGCAAATTCAATCTCTATTTTTTTTAACTTTGCCCGTCTCAATTGTTTTAATTCTTGGTTTATGCGTGAATGTCCCCTTAGCGCTGGGGCCCTGAATTGTGGAGAGGAGCAGAGTGAGGCTCCCTGGACAGGGGCCCCTGCCCGGCCCCGGAACTCCAGCCAGTGTCCTCGGCCCAGTGTCCAGGAAGTCCCTGGACTGGAAGCCCTGGAACCTTCTCCGTCAATGCCCACTCTTACAAACGCTCTCCCTTGACAGCTCGGACCCTAGAGGAGACTTCTCAGGCAGTGCGTTTGCTTAAAGACAGTAATGAGTTAGCAGAAACCGTACCAGGAGGCACTACAGCCGCCAGATCCAAGGGGAGCTCCAGATCCGAGGGGAGCTCCAGGTCCTAGCTGTGCTACAGATCCTAGGGGTGTTTCAGGTCCTAGGGGTGCTCCAGGTCTGAGGGATACTCCAGGTCCTAGGGGTGCTCCAGGTCCTAGGGATGCTCCAGGTCCTAGGGGTGCTCCAGATCCAAGGGATGCTCCAGGTCCTAGGGATGCTCCAGGTCCTAGGAGTGCTCCAGGTCCTAGGAGTGCTCTCGGTCCTAGGAGTGCTCCAGGTCCAAGGGATGCTCCAGGTCCTAGGGATGCTCCAGGTCCTAGGGGTGCTCCAAGTCCTAGGGATGCTCCAGGTCCTAGGGGTGCTCCAGGTCCTAGGGGTGCTCCAAGTCCTAGGGATGCTCCGCGTCCTATGGGTGCTCCAGATCCTAGGGTTGCTCCAGACCTGAGGGATGCTCCAGGTCCTAGCTGTGCTACAGATCCTAGGGGTGTTTCAGGTCCTAGGGGTGCTCCAGGTCTGAGGGATACTCCAGGTCCTAGGGGTGCTCCAGGTCCTAGGGATGCTCCAGGTCCTAGGGGTGCTCCAGGTCCTAGGGGTGCTCCAAGTCCTAGGGATGCTCCGCGTCCTATGGGTGCTCCAGATCCTAGGGTTGCTCCAGACCTGAGGGATGCTCCAGGTCCTAGCTGTGCTACAGATCCTAGGATTGTTTCAGGTTCTAGGGGTGCTCCAGGTTTGAGGGGTACTCCAGGTCTTAGGGGTGCTCCAGATCCGAGGGGTGCTCCAGGTCCTAGGGTTGCTCCATATTCTAGGGGTGCTCCAGGTCCTAGGGGTGCTCCATATCCTAGGGGTGCTCCAGGTCCTAGGGATGCTCCATATTCTAGGGGTGCTCCACATCCTAGGGATGCTCCATATCCTAGGGGTGCTCCAGGTCCTAGGGGTGCTCCATACCCTACGGGTGCTCTAGATCCTAGGAATGCTCCAGGTCTGAGGGATGCTCCAGGTCCTATGGGTGCTCCAGATCCTAGGGATGTTTCAGGTTCTAGGGATGCTCCAGATCCTAGGAATGCTCCAGGTCCTAGGGATGCTCTCTCCAGCAGTACCACTGAGACACATCCAGTGCGACTTGATCTTTTGCCTTGAGGAGCTGCTCCTCGAGGCAAGACCATGACTCAGAGTGGAGTCATCTCCAGACTGTCCATGACATGCGGGGCCTTGGTGTGGACAGGGACCTTGGTCTCCAAGAACTCATCGAAGGATTTCTGAGGATGCGTCGAGTTGGGACAGGGGGACCGTTATGGAGCAGCTCTGTGACCTGGTACATACTCTTGATCTTGCTGCCTAAAACTATGGCAGAAGCAAAAAAACCTGGTGCCCTCTGGTGACAGTGGGCTGGGGTTGAGGGAGGATGGATGGGAGGGGTCCTGGGAACGGGGCTCAGGGGAGCATGCTTGGGAGGGAGGCTAGTTTGGGTGGTGGTCGCTGACAAGGGCTCCATAGGCTTCCTGGTCCTGGTTCTGACAAATCCGTCCCCCTGGGGATTCTATCACGCGCACGGTGAGCCTACAAGCACTTCCCCAGAAAGGGGGGCAGCAAGCTGGCAGCAGAGGTCTCTTTTCAGACAAAGACTTGGGATGCAAAAGAATGCATGCCACCCACACCTTTCCAACATCAGATGGGTGCTCTACTTCAAGGACGAGGTGTAGAGGGACCAGTAGAATGGAGGAGGAACTTGTCAGATGGAGGGGGCACTGGTCATGCAAGATGAACGCCAACGGCAAGATCACAGCTGGGCCAGGGCAGTCCAAACAGCCGCAACAGCCAGAATTAGGGGGCGATAGCGGCAGAAGAGATGGGGGAGGCGGGGGAGCCCAGACGTCCCAGCGCACCGACTGTGCCCCACCCAGCCCTCCACAGCCCTTTCCTCCCCGCCTGTGGCCAGGTAACCGTCTCAGCACACGGCTCTTCGTGATGGCGCCTCCTCTTCACACCTGGCCACGTTTTCTTCCATTCTCTTCCATGCACCTCACCACTCCACTGCCCCAGACCCTCAGCACGTGTTCTTTAGGATGCACACTTCTTGCTCAGAAAGCTCTCTGTGTTTGAGGATGGGAGCACCCTTGCCCCACTCCGGCCAGGGCAAGGCTCTCTTTTGGGGACCAGGAGCAGAAGGATGGAGCGGGATCCTCCGAGGCAACCATGGCTGATGCCGCCGTCCCAGCCACGGGGTCCACGTAGCAGCCAGAAGTCCCCGCACGCTGACGCCTGGCTCTGTGCGGCAGCGACTCTGAGCCTGCCTAGCGATTCCTGCTGCCTCATGCAGCCACAGGTGCGTAGCCCCATGGGGTCTCTGGGGCTCCCAGAACCTTTCAGTTGCTTGCTCCTGATCAGCGCCCAGCGCCCAACACAGCTTCCGAGGAACACGAGGCTTTATCAGGCCACCCTTGGGTCAGTTTACTGGGATGTTTGCACGGGGTGGTGGGCAAGGGGCAAGGTCGAGGGGGCACCGGTCACTCCGATGTCTTCCACAGCAAGGTCCCTCCTGGGCGCTCCAGGAGCCCTGAAGCCGCGCTGCAAGCCCTCTGAGCCCTCCCAGCTGCGCCCTCCTCCTGCTTTGCTCTGGATGCCCCAGCAGATGGCAATTGTAAGGGAGCAGAATGGATGGAAGAAGGAAGGGGCTCTGGCACCTGGGAGCTCTGGGTGGCCCTGGGCAGCCCTCCGAGGGGGACGTCTGAGTGACCGAGGCTGGGGGCCATCTCGGGCAGGCGGAGTTCCTCTGGCTGTGAGCAGTGGAGAGGCACCTTCCTGACCCCGGAGCTAGAGGAGTGTCCACTGCCCCCTGGCTGCACAGTCGTAGCCCTCGGGGACGTGCAGAGGCCCCACCAGCCAGGTCGTCCAAACCCCAAAGTCAAATCAAAGAGGAAAGAGGTGAGGGGGTTGAGGATGCGTCTCTGCCCAAGTTGCCCAGCTGCAGTGTTGCCCTCATGAAGAAAGAGATAGAGGAAGTCTTCTATTGAAAGTTTAAATATCTGTATATGCCAGATTTGCTAAACAGACATACAGGATGCTCAGTTAACTGTGAAGTTCAGATAAACAAGGCAGATTTTGTATAATACTGCATAGGCTATACCTATAGAAATTGTTGTGGGTCAGGATTGTGAGTTTAACTGGGCATCGTATTTATCTGGCAACCCAGGCAGAGGAAAAGAAGGCAATTCCTGTGAGATGGGATTGGAGTTTCAGACCATTCCTTCCCTAACATTCTCTCCTCCATAAGCCATTTGCATTATATTAAATAAATGATATTATAAGATTGTGTAATATACAAATGTGTGGCTCAGATATCAATAAGCCATTAGTCATTCTTACTAAAACTGAATTATTATCCTCTCAACTATTTACTGATATCAGGATATTAAGTAAGTGGTTTTGAATAGGAAAATGCAGGTAATTTTTTGAAGCTTGGGCAGGTGGAGGAGAGAAAGCAGTCTAACATTTACTCAGCTTCTGCCATGTGCCGGGCATTGGGCTAAGCGCCTTCCTCTCTTGGTCTTAGATAATCCTGACAACTGCTACAGCAGGCACTGATGTACCCACGGTATAGGATGAGGTTAAGTAACTTGTCCCCGTTGTCGCGGCAGGCAGATGGCAAAGCACAGATTCAGACCAGTCTGTCCAAAACCTGCAATGCCTGTTTCCCACCCGATGGACCTTTGCGTGGGAGCTGGGTTGGGTGGGAAAGAGCATGGAGAACAGGGTCCAGGAAGCCCCCTGCAGCCTCCAAGGGAAGTGAGAGCTGATGGGGACAAGCACTGCTTCCTGGCAGGGAGGGCAGCCCCATGTGTGGACATGCACGCAGCACCTTGGCATCTGATAACAGCTCACCCAGCCCAGCCCTTTGGGCCTGGGGACCAGAGCTGCTCACCCACTTGCAAGACGAGGGGGTGGCCCATGGGATTCTGTCCTCAGGCCTCCTGTTCTCACCTTCAGAGTCAACCCAGAGGAGGGAGAAGGTCACGAGGAGGCTGAGAGTCTGCCTTGCAGGGTCTAGGCCAGGATCCTCTTGGAAATCTTCAGACAGCCTCGAAATCTCACTAACAGTGCCAGGAGTCACCTTAGAACAACAAGATGTAGTGGTGTACTGCCTGGGTTGCACCAACTTTTGCTTTTGTTGTACTTATCCATCCTCCTCTGCTCATTGATTAAAAATAAGGGGAGAGGGAGCAGATGTGACTCGAGTTATTAAGCACCTGCCTCCCACATGGGAGGGGCTGGGTTCGGTTCCCAGTGCCTCCTAAAGAAAATGAATAACAATGAGCAAACATTGAACAAAGACAATGAGCAGCCAATGAGAAAAAACAAATCATCAGGGAGCAGATGTGACTCAAGCAGTTGAGCACCCACATCCCACTCGGGAGGTCCTGGGTTTGTTTCCTGGTGCCTCCTAAAGATAAAACAAACAGACAATGAGAAGAGAAAAACAAAAACGAGCAGACAATGAGTAGACATCAGCAACGAGCAAAATAAAACAATGAGCAGTTAATGAATGCAAGCCATGACCAAAAACAACTAGCAAACAGATGAGGGGGCCATCTTGAGGGGGCGGAGGAAAATAAGCAGAGTTTCAACCTCTGCTCTATTATCACCCCTTTAGGGAGAACATTTAATTTTAAACTTAAATAGTCAAGTAAATTTTAGTCCAATTTCCCCGTAAAGGATGGAGTTGAGGTTTGGAGGAAAACAAGCCATGTAATAGTTTTTCCTTTTTTCTCCAAGAACCGATTTTCACTTCTTTGGCTACTTTGAGAAGGCATAGTATGAAATAATGTATATACACCCATGCACACTCGCACTTGTGCACATGTGCTCACATTTTTAGGAAACAGAAGGCGTGGAGCATTCATCTGCTTTGGTATGAAACAGGGTTACTTGGGGGGAATAAAACAGCCATAGTCGAAAGACATGGTATTTTTAAGAAGGGGGATCTCGTGTCCATGGTTAGAATACTGATGCAGCCCTAGCCAAAGGGCCCCGGTCTCCCGGCTTGATGGGGTCTCCTGCTGCCCACTGCCTCCACTGCATCACATCCCGGGGAAATGTGAGCACACACGTGTGCAGCCCCTTGGGCTGGTGCAGTGACCAGCCTCATGGTTCTAGACTTGGCTCCTCTCTGAACCCCTTCCCAGTGCTGATGACAGGGCAGTGTGGTACAGAGACCCTGGGGCCTGGCCCAGCTGGCACCAGCAGGGGTGCTGGTGGTCTCTGCACCTCCCCTCTGAAAGCCGAAGAAGGAGAGGAAGAGGAGAGGGGGCTTGAAGCGTGGGTGAGCTCATCCCCCATCAGGAGGACTGTTTCAGGAAGTTCTGCCAGCCCTCTGCGGCCTCATCTATGACGTCTCAGCAGTCGGATCGACGTGAAACAGATCTACGACGGGAAACGCCATGAAAATAAAACAGTGGGGAGCCTGACGTATCTGTGAACAGCCCCCACGCACCTGCCATGATATTTCTTCTGATCTCAGGCTCTTGAGGATATCTCTCTCTATCTGTTAGAAGAAATTTATAGCGTATTAGGTTTGCAAAGGCTGCTGATGCAAAATACCAGAAAAGGGTTGGCTTTCCTAATGGGAAATTTATTAGGGTAAAAGCTTAGATTTCCAAGGCTGTGAAAATGACCATATCAAGGCATCATCAGAGACACTGTTTCACCAAGCCTGCTTTGCTGCCGGCCGAGCCTGGGTTCCTGCCACGGGGCCAGGCAAGAGGGCAACTCGTCTCTGGAGTCTTCTCTCTCACATGGCAGGATCAAAATGGGGGCTGTTTTCTCTGCCTTCCCACTTTATATAAGACCCCGGCAAGAGGGTGAAGACCCAACCTGGGTTATGCCTCACTGACTTAGTCCAATCAAAGGCCTTAAAGTAATCTAAACAGTGATCCAATCATAGATCCCTCGAGTGAATCTAATCAAAAGGCCCCATCCGCACTGCTTTTGTAGGCACACGTACAGGTTAGCTTAAAACAGTTTTCTGGGGTTCAGAAAAGCCAAACCAGGACATATAGTGAAGGCGATCTTTGATGTTTCCAGGCATCTCTGTTTTGGGGAACTGTTCTGGATTATTTGTATCTCTGCTCAAATTCTTTGTCTCTGAACCTTGCTTCCAACTAACCTAAGTCCCAGAATGGTTTTCTAGGAACTTCTGGGTGATTCAGGGTCTTGGAATGGAATCAAACAACACAATGGCAGACAGACTTCAGAATTTTTCAAAAACTGCATTGGTTCTATGCTTTTCTATCAACCACCCACTGTCCTTAGAAATATATCAGACATTATAGGAGAAGGTAAATGAAACACACAGTATATTTCAGAAAATTGATAATTGAATTGCATATTGATAATTTAGATTAGAAGATAAGGCATAGACATTATGAATTAATTCATAAAATGAATTAGGAAATTTTAAACCTAAACTGTATATGACAAGGTATCTAAATGAGTGGTATACTCATTGTTGAGTGGAGAGCTGGTTGGAAAAACCAGAAAAATGTGTCAAAGTAGTTGAGAATTAAACCAGGATTCATGGGTAGTGGGCTTTAGCTAGAGAAGTGTGCAGCAGATTTTTCAGACTGTGGAAAGAACATGATAAAAGACCTGAGTTTCAGAATGTGGAGGGCACCCGTTACAGTTTCCTGGTGCCACAACAAATACTACACAGTGGGTTGCCTTACACAATGGGAATCTATTGGTTCCAGTTGCAGAGACTGGAAGCCTTGCTTTCTCGCGGGGTTGGCATCTTCTGGCTGGCCGGCAATCTTTGAGGTCCCTCGGCTTTTCCCTCAACTGGAAGCACCCATGGCAGCATCTTCTCTGGGTCCCATGGACATCCAGTGTCTGGCTGCTCCCCGTGGCCTCTCTCTGACTTTGACTTTGCTTATAAAGGACTCAGGAATCCAGATGAAAGCCCAGCCCGATCCACTTGAACTGAAGTAACAGACTCAAAAAATCCTATTTCCATCGGGTCCACACCAGAATGTGGCTCAAGACCAGAACTTGTACAAACGGGGTCCTTAATTCAGCTCATCACAGTCTGGTCTCCAGATCCTGAAGAGACAGGTTTTCCCACATGCAAAATACATTCATCCCATTACAGCATCCCAAAAGCCTTGAGCCATTTCAGTAACAGCACTAAGTATGTCTGCTCAAAACCACTCATGGGTGCGGTCTGTTTGGGAGGAAAATGCCCTTCTCTGATGGACTTGTGAAACCTAGGGAACAAGTTATCTGCTTCCAGTGTAACATGGCGGGACAGGCATGGGATGAATCTTTCCATTTCAGAAGCACAGAATTGGAGAGAAAGCAAGGCCAAAGAAGTCTGAAGTGCAGTAGGGCAAACTCCATCGGGTTTCAAGGCCTGAGAGTCACCTGTGGGTCAGCGTTGTGTGCCCCAGGCCTGGGAGTGACAGCCTCAACTGGCCATTCCCTCCACAGACACTGGGGTGTGGGCCCCACTGTCTCAGCACAGAAACCAGCTTCTCTGAACAGAGGGGCACCAGCCCACCCCCTTTGAACATAGACTGGGGCAGATGGCCTGTGCCTCCAAACACAGGGGCTGCCCTCTCCATACACACGAGGCCATTCCCTTGGCCTGAGAACATCTTGGTCTAGAGCTTTGCTTCCATGATCCTGCCCTCAACATGATCCTTCCTTCAATTTGCCCCTTCTCTGTCCCTCTCAGGCACTGCCTCCATTCATAGAAATTTCCCAAAAACCTTGTTGGCTTTGCATGCAGTTCAGATAGTCCAAGCCATCAAACAGTAGAACTTCCCACAGATCCTTCCTGGATAACTGCACTTCCCACCCTGGCTTCCACCGAGAAGGCTGCTTGGTTGCATGTTGAACCACACCCTTTTCAGCAAGAAGTTGTTCAGTGAAACCTCCTCCTGGGACTCCGTCCTCTGGGGCTCATTTCCCAGAAGCTCAGGGGGGTCCCTGGTGGAGCTGCTTCTGGCCCTGGTCACAGCACACTGAATGGATAGGCTGAGGATTTTTACATCATTCACTGCTGACTCCATTGTACTTAAGAGCTTAATTCTCAGGCCCTCCCTTTCCTCTTGTATTTTACTATAACATGCAAGGAGAAGCCAAGTCCTACCTTCTAAAGTGAGCCTGGAATTCTCAACAAAGCATCCATTTCCATCATTTCCAAGTTCCACTTTCAATGCAATGTGGAAACCTAATTTTGCCAAGTTCTCCACCACTTTACAGCAAGGGTTTCCTTTCTTCCAAATTTTACTAACACATTCATCATTTCCTTCTGAGGCCTCCTTGATTAAAAGCGCTTTTAATGCCCATGTTTCTACCAACATGCTTGACAAGACAGCCTAGGCTTTTTTCATCAAGGCCTCGCAATTCCATCTTCGAGCCATGTGTCAATTGCAAAGCTGTTTTGACAGTTTTAGGTGTTTGTAATAGCAGCATCCCACTTTCCAGTACCAACGCAGACGTTTCCTGGCGGCTGAATCAAACCACACAGTGCTTTGGCTTGAACAACGGGGATCTGTTGGCTCCTGGTTTCAGAGGCTGCGCAGCTGGCTTCCTCCTGGAGCCGGCGTCTCCTAGCAGGTCAGCCACACGCGGGATTCCTTGGCTTTACGGTCACATGGCAATGAACATGGTGACGTCGTCTTCCTTCTCTCCTGGTCCTGTTGACTTCGACTTCTGGCTGCTCCTATGGCTTCTCCCTCCATCTGACTTTCACTCTGTTTACAAAGGACTCAAGAATCCAGTTTAAAACCCACCCTGACCCAGAGGAGCGCCACCTTAACTGAGTTAACAGCTTCAAGAGATCCTGGTCACAATGGGTCCATACCCCAGGATGGATCAAGACCAAGGACTTGTCCACACTGGGTACTTGACTCTGTCCACCTCAGCACCCAGGGCTCCGGAGCAGGCAGCTGAGTGGGCAGGGGGCTGTCCCTGAAGGACCGCGACGCGGGGCTGGGGAGGTTCGGCCCGCGGAGTGATGGCGTGGCCGCGTCTGAAGTCCCGGAGGGCTCTTGTCGGGGGCAGTTCCCTGACCAAGGCACTGCTTCAGGAAGCCCCGTCCACCTGTGCTGAGCAAACGGAAGGTCACGCTCCACTCCAGGAAGGAAATCGCCGTCCCCAGAACCCCCCAGAACCCCCACTTTACCGCATTTCCCGCGGCCAGCAGGACGCACGGAGCTCTCCCGACAGAAGCTGCGTGAACCTGCGCGGCAGAGAGGGGATGGCTCTCCATCTGTTCCCAGGGCTCCTATCTCAGTGGTATCTGCACTGACAGAACAAGTGCCCGTCGGATGTGCTCTCACCGCACTTGAAGATAAATCTTCACGCTTATCTCCCCCTGCCAGCTGCTGACTTGCGTTCATGTGGCCCGAGACCAGGGCGCGTCGACATCACACCAATCAGGGCCCTCCGAGGCCGGTTCCCACAGCAACGATAGCCCACCCCCATCAACGTGTGCGGTCCTCACAGCAGGGCTGGGCAGAGGCTGCCCAGGTCACACTGGCTCCGGCTGGTTTCCGGTGGGAGGATTTGGACGGATGCCTGGGCATGACCTGCTTTGGCCGCAGGTCACAGGGATAAGGATGACGGTCCGGAGCTGCTCAGGCTTCTGGTCAGTCTCCTACAAATCCTGAATGTCTGCCCACCACCCCCAGCTCATTCCAGGGGACCAAACCGACTGTGTCCATTGCTCAACGTGTCTTTTCGAGGCGACGACCTATGTTTTAAGCCTTCACCTGGTGACTGCACAAGGACGTACCTGGAGAGACTTTGGTCCTGGCTGGAGGTTGCACTGACTGCTTCTTCGGGGCCTTGTGGCCGGCACTGGAGGAGAAAGAGCTGCAGCAAGCAGAGCTCCTTGCCACCTGGGCACCCACTGAGCAGTGCTGCCAGTCGAATCCTGTCTCGGGTTACCTGAACACAGGTAGCTGGTCCCAGGGAGATCCCTCAGTGTCCAAGGATCCAGGTGGTGCAAGGAGAGGCCAGCACAGGAGCCCTCCAGGATCTGCAGCTCCATAGGACGCAGCCTCTGGCCTTCACTCAAGTTCCCAGGTGGCCCACAGGGCAGCTCCTGCAAATACAGAGGACGATCTTGAGCATCCTGTGCAGAACTACAAGATCATCTGCTTTCTGGCAAGTGCCTGCTCATGTGTGTCCTGGGCAGGGGCCATGGCTCTGTGTGCCTGGGTTGGGGCCGTGGCTCTATGTGTCCTGGGACAGGGGCTGTTGTTCCATGTCCTGGGATGGAGCCATTGCTCCACCTGTCCTGGGCAGGGGCCATGGCTCTGCATGTCCTGGGCAGGGCCGTGGCTTCACATGTCCTGGGCAGGGCCGTGGCTCCACGTGTCCTGGGCAGGGGCGTGGCTTCCTGTGTCCTGGGCAGGGCCGTGGCTCCACGTGTCCTGGGCAGGGGCGTGGCTTCCTGTGTCCTGGGAAGGGCCGTGGCTCCACGTGTCCTGGGCAGGGGTGTGGCTTCCTGTGTCCTGGGCAGGGGCTGTGGCTCCACGTGTCCTGGGCAGGGCCATGGCTTCACATGTCCTGGGCAGGGCCGTGGCTCCACATGTCCTGGGCAGGGGTGTGGCTTCCTGTGTCCTGGGCAGGGCCGTGGCTCCGCATGTCCTGGGCAGGGCCGTGGCTCCACGTGTCCTGGGCAGGGGCGTGGCTCCACGTGTCCTGGGCAGGGGCGTGGCTCCACGTGTCCTGGGCAGGGGCGTGGCTCCGCGTGTCCTGGGCAGGGCCGTGGCTTCCTGTGTCCTGGGCAGGGCCGTGGCTCCGCATGTCCTGGGCAGGGCCGTGGCTCCACGTGTCCTGGGCAGGGGCGTGGCTCCACGTGTCCTGGGCAGGGGCGTGGCTCCGCGTGTCCTGGGCAGGGGCTGTTGCTCCGCGTGTCCTGGGCAGGGGTGTGGCTCCGCATGTCCTGGGTAAGGCCGTGGCTCGCGTGTCCTGGGCAGGGGCTGTGGCTTTTGGTTTGGTCCCCGTCGTCCCATCTTGCAGGGAGATGGTGCATGCTGGGGGCATGGGGGCTAGGACCTTTCCCCTGGGATTTTGAGCAATGCTGCAATGCAAATTTTAACTTCTTTTTCCCAGATATCTGCAACTGACTACATTGTCCTGCAAAGCATTGCCTAGCCTTGTACACCTTCATTTTGCAACCTATGAACTGCACAGCCTCTGGGCCTCACTTGGCAATCTGTGCCCGCCACCCCCCACCGCAGGTGCTCACTGGAGACTGATTTGATTCCAACCCAGCTGGATCCATTTTAGAGTTTTCTTGCGCTTGCACCTCCCATGCTTACGGGTAGACGTCTCTGACCTCAACACTTGTCTGGTGACAGGCGAGGGAGGGAAGCTGGCGGCCAGTTTTCATCCGGCAGAAGGGCCAAGGAGGGAAAGGGCTTTCATTCCACAGGGACAGGCGTCACCAAGGGCCGTCACTGTTCACTTGGAGCACACAGATGGCGAGGTGGAAGGGCTTCAGGCAGCCCCAACATCTGCACGCATTGCTTTCCACGATTGTGGGCAGGACTGTGGGGCTCTTTCTCTCCCGTGATGACCAGGCTCCCTCACAGCGCAGGGGTGGGGGGTTCTGCATCTGTACTTACAATCACAAATTGGTTTACTCGAAGGGCCATTGTCCCTGGTGGGCTTGGCCTAATCAGATGGAAGTCCCTCGAAAGGGAGTCTGGGCCTCCCAAAGGCTCCACTGCTGACCTTGGAAAAGCAATCCAGCCCGACGTGAGCTGCTTGTGGAGGAGGCGGCCTCCAGCGGCTGACAAGCACGGGTGGTAGGATTCCACATCCGCCTCTGGGTGAGGACGCACCCTCGCCGACCCCTGAAGCCCTGCCCAGGCTTCCCACCTGGAGGGGCTGTCAGTTAATAAATGGATGCTGCTTTAAGACGCTAAGTGTGTGGTGATTTTGTTATGCGGCAATAGCTGACCAATACACAGTGGAGTGGATGCCATGGGCCTCCTGTGTCAGGAGAAAAACTTCTTCTACTTCCCTTCATAATTCCAGAAATCTTAAAACTTGGGCAGAACATTAGCTTTTAGTGATTGTTTGTCTTCTATAATTTCTAGAGAAAGCCCTTCATTCTAGAAGAAAGAAAGAACATAAATAAAAGGATTCCTCAAAGCCCTTGGAAAGACACAGGCCTTTTGAGTTCCGTGGCCTCTCTGGGAAGTGCCTTGTTCTAAAACTTCTGCTTGTGTTTTGGGGCAGCTTTGCCCACTGCCACACAGGGGCTGAGTCTCGTCAACAGCTTTCCCTCTCATTATTTACTGTTGCCACGAGGCTAGAAGATCAGTGAATGTGCTAATTCCTTTTTTCCAGTTGACATTGTTCAATGCTCTGTGAGAAATATAGGTGGTGCGGCAGTTTGGTATTATTTATGAATTCCAAAATATTTGAATTATGTTTGCAAATTAATCTGTTCCTCTGGGCTAGTGATACCCTTAGATTGTATTGGATTCAGGGGTTTCACTTTTACTTGATTAAATTATGCTTAAGGCTTTGATTGGGCCATGTCAGTAGGACATTGAGTCCCTGCCCCCTTGGTGGGCAGGGACGCAGGGTAAACCACATGGCATAGGAGTTAGTTGGAATTTTAATGCCAGAGCCCTGGGAAGTAAATACACCGAGAAGCCGATCCATAAGGAAAGAGAGAAGGTTCCATTGGACATGGCAGAGGTCCTAGAAAAAGAGACGAGCCATTCACACACCTGGCCTTGTGGAAAGAGCAGAGCAGCTGAGCCCAGAGAGACATGTGCCCGGGAGAGAGACACAACTTGTCCCAGCCTACAGCTGAGATGAGAGGAAGCTGAGACCACGGAGCTTTAAGAGGAAGAGGAAGCTGAGCCCTCGTGGATGTTGCCCGCCATCTTGCTCCAACAAGTGGGAACAGACTTTGGTGAGGGCAGTAACTTATGCTTAATGGCCTAGTAACTGTCAGCTTCTACCCCAAATAAATACCCTTTATAAAAGCCAACAGAGTTCTGGTCCTTTGCATCAGCACCCCTTTGGCTGGCTAATACAGGTGGGTTTGTAGGATTTTAAGTAGAAAAGAAATGAATGTGCACCCAGAGCTGTGGACTTCCTTAAGTTCTTTCCTCCAGAGTTGCTTTCCTTTTGTCTTACTTTTTGTCTACCATTTGCCAGTGTCTGAACATGTATCTGGGTTCTAGTAAACTGCTCAGCTCTGAGAGTCTCTGCTCTGCCTTAGTACACGTGGTCTGCCGAGCAGTTTTGGTCTCCATGGCTGCGCTCCTTGAGGAGCCCCAGGAGGGCCCTGCCAGCTGCCTCAGTGGCCCGGAGGGCTCTGTGCCCTGAGACCATTGGCAAGTGCCAGGCAGGGGCTGCAGCCCTGGAGGTCTCTGGGGGAGATTCTGAACCCCCAACCCCCACTCCAGGAGGAGAGGCTGGAGGACCAGCCTCTGGGCACGGACCACTCTGGCCATGGTGAGCCCTCCCCGTCTCCAGGAGCCCAAAGAGGAAGCCTGGGATGGACACGGGCTCTCGAAGTGAGTCCCCACATTCCAAACCTGAGAGGCTCTCCAGGTTCCTGGACAGCGGGGAAATGGCTGGAGGCGCCTGGCCTTGGGTGCTGTGACCCCAGGCCCGTCTCCCTGCATAGGCCCCTCTCAGGCTGGCCCCCTCCCCAGCTCCAGTGTCTGCTCCTTGGGGGCTTTTCCTTGGCTTCCTGTTGCCCTGGGCTGAAGCCTCAGCCCCCTGCGGCCTCCCAGGGTGCCCCTGGCCTAGCCTGGCCCACTGAGACGCCACGCTACCCTCACCCCTGCCCTCAGGACCACCTGCGGGCACCCCCAACCCACCAGGCAGCACTCGCTCCACCAAGCCTCTGCCTTGCTGACCCCCACAGACCCCCTCCTGCCAGCCCTGTCCCCCCAGAGCTCGCTTTCCAGGGCCAGAGGCAGAGAGGAGTGAGCCCACGGCAGCCAGGTGCATGGCCGGCCATGGCAGGTGCCCTGCGCCGTGGCCTGTGCACAGACACTCACACTGGGGGTGGCTGAGGACCAGACTGAGCAAGAGCCAGCCATGCGAGGTGCTGGGGAGAGAGCATGCCAGGAGAGGCAGGGTCCTGGCTGAGGCCACGGCCACTGGCTCTCCAGGGGGGACAGGGCTGGGAGACGTAGCCACAGGGGACAGGCGAGGCAACACCTTTTGTCACCGTGAGGGGCTCAGATTCCATCCTGGGCATGGTGGGAGGTCAGTACGATGTTTTAGTTGGAGGAGTTGTAGGAACTGATGGACGTTTTTTAAGTTTTAATTACAGGGAAAGTGGACAAGGCTCATGCAGTGGGACACCCGCCTCCTACAAGGTAGGTCCTGGGTTTGGCCCTCAGTGCTTCCTAAAGAAGATGAGCAGATGATGCAATCAGCAATGTCACAACGAGCAGATGCTGCAATCAGCAGATGTTGTGACCAGCAGATGCTGCAAATAGCAGACACGCAATGAGCAGATGCTGCAACCAGCAGATGACACAGCCGATGGGGAGCGGATATGGCTCAGCCAGTCGGGCACCTGCCTTCCATGAGGGAGGTCCCAGGTTTGGTTCCCGGTGCCTCCTAGAGAAGAAGAGCAGACATAGCGAGTGGACAGATGAGGGTGCCATCTCTAAGCACGAGCAGTGGGAGGTAAATTTTAAAAATTAAATCTTTAAAAATATTTAATAATGAACGATTTGAGGGCAGTTGTAGGTTTACAGAAAAAACGCACGGAATGTACAGCGACCCCACCCCGCCCCTGCATGCATTCCCCGTTATTCTCACCTTGCGTTACTTAGACTCGTTGGGAGAATCGACGAGCCGGTGTCGACGCATTGCTAGTAGCTGGAACCTGCACAGCAGGGTGACTCCTCGGGGCCCTGCGGCAACAGGGATTTTGGTAAATGCGTACCTGGCGGCTCTGGCTGACATTATCAGGGGACGGTTTTGGGTTCTCTGGGGCAGTGATGGGGACTGGCCAGTGACTGGACGTGGAACTGAGGGGCGCGCAAGGAGAGAAAGAGACACGTTGTGCAGTGATCGGAGGGGCCTAGGGTGTTCTGATGGGCCGGGTTGGGGCTGGGTTGGAAAGGGGTCCCCATGGGAGGGTCCCACCACTGCCCGGACGGCAGGCAGCACCCAAACAGCATCCGGGGACCTGCTTCCTACAAACCAAGCTTTGCGTTTCCATTAGGATCCAAGTCAACGTGCTCAGAACTGTTAGGGTGTTTGTGGGCTCAGGGAGGGCACTTGAATCGGGCTGACCCTCGAATGCCCCCCTCACCCCCTCCTTTCTGGAGCTCTCGGCCTAACTGCCCCTTCCTAGGAACCCGTCCACACGGTCCTGCTCCACAGCCTGGACTTGCTGGCTCTGAAGGCCCGTCAGCCCCGTCGGCATCACCTGCAGACAGCATCATCCACGCGTCTCCGCTGGGCACTGGGTTCTGCGAGGGCAGAGCAGGGTCTCCCCTGGCACTTCTGAAATCCACCCACAGCACACACCCATTAGGCACTCAGGGAATAACAAAAGTTATCCAAGCAGCACATAAAATGGATCCAAGTGCCCTGGACATGGAGTGATGTGTGGGTAAGCGGAGTGAGAAATCTTACAGTGCATGATGGAGTCCTCGGTAGAAATTGCCTTTTTAAGCCACAAAATTAAATACTAGGTTTTTGTGTTTGTTTGTTTGTTTTTTCAGATGTGGCTACTATGTTAATATGTGTCCCAGTTCCCACCGTCACCACCAGCCGCCCCTCCTGACCACCTCCCCCCTCCCACCCCGGTCTTCTCGTCTCTCTTGGGCAGAAGAGGCTGAGCATGACCTGGTGCCAAACTCTTTCACGGAACATCAGTAGAAAGAGACTTAACCAATTTTCATTCAAATGCCGGTAAAGGAGGAACTTAGGAAGCATGTTTAATAGCCGCTATCTGGGAATTTCAGATTTGAGGCCGTGATTACACAGTCACCTGTGTACAAGAAAATGTGTACGAAAAACAAAAGAAAACATGAGCTGAGCTGCTTTACTGTCCCTGAGCGCTTCCTGGAGTGGCATCATTTCCTGAACAGGCTGGCAGGATATGCCAGGTCTGGGGCTGCTTCTAGTATTATTAGCTAAAGGCAGAGGCCAGAGGGTGAAGTTATAAAAGCCCAGATCTCATGATAGAGCTGATTTTAAACCACAAACACCCTGCAGAGAAGCCTCCGTTTTCCCTCCAGCCATGCCCCAAATGATGCAGTTTGCACTCCCAGGTCAGTCCAGTTTGTTTTGTTAAACTGTGTGCCTTGTGGTCCAAAATCCTCTGCTCCGCAAACATCAATTAGTAGCGCTGGCCTAATGATAATGATATTGCTGCATATTAGAGTCAGCTGATACCCTCCCTAATTAGAGGATGCTCCAATTATAATTAACCCGAAGGTCGGTGCTCCCGGCTCTCCCAGGGTAGGGTGGAAATGAACCATGGGATGACAGCGCAACGAATGACAGAACCAGGAAGGAGGCTCAGGGTTTCCGCACGATGCGCCCGACCCCTCGCTGTGGCTGTGCAACCCGGGTGCCCCGAAACCAGCAGCCGCAGCGCCCTGGGCTCGCTCTCCTTCTCCACATTCCAATCTGGGTGGGAATCACTCCATTTGATGACTTCATAAAAATGAAAGGGTGTCACTCCTCTGGACAAAGTACTCATTTGGGAGGTTCTTCCCAATGTTTTGCAGCAATTACAGAACTTAAAATATTCATATGTATTTCCCTAATGAAACACTTATCCTGCAGCGATTACATTGCTGACCGTTGCCTTCAGTCTCCACGCAGTTCCCGAGACGGGGTTGATCTTCAAGGGTTCTCACACACCCCTTCCCACCTTCTACTTTCTCCACTAACCAGTTCCCACCGTCACTGCCCGAAACACCTTCCCCAGACTAGGTCAGGTATTTAGGAGATGCCATATCTCGTGGGGAAATTATCCTCTCAAGGTAGCAATGCTATTCTGTCCAACATTCTTACTGCCACAAGAAAACTAATCACAAAAACTGAAATAAGATGCATGAGGACAACTTTTGAAATGTATGCATTTTCTTCTACTTATAAAAGTAACAGCCGCAGTTAAGTATTGGCACTATTGTTTTCAAAGTAAAGTTTTAAAAAAGCATATTTGTTATATAGATATGTATATGGTCAATCGTGCTTTCAGAATAAGACAACTATGTGCACAATTGAGACTCTGTGGGGTTAAAAGTACTCTTGCCAAAGGAATTTTATTTCCATGAGGCTTCTGAATCTCAGATTTAGCTAACAAATGTCATATATATATGTATAAAATCCTATGAAAGTAAAGTAAAATTTGACTTTCTAGAAAGCCAAACACAGATGCAAAATCAGTACCGTGGGCTACTCACCAGAATGCTCATTTTTCTACAACGTGTAGAATAAAAATATGCTAGTAGTCTGGCAAATTTAACCACAGTCAGACACTGGAGCCAATAGCCATGAAGTGCTGATAGAAGACAACGAAATCGCTCAAGGAATTTTCCCAAAGGCATGCTTCCCACGGCTCACACGGACCGAGCACAGAGACCTCGGCGCCCCCAGCTTGCCCGTGTCCTCCAGGGAAGAGTTCTGCCAAAGGAGGGCTCCCCTATGAAGAACGGAGCCCTCTATTCATAGAGAAATGAATCATCCAAACAGAGATGGCCGAACGCGGGCGCCGAGGCTGGGGGACGCCTGCCGTCCCCCGGAGGTCACACGCCCGCAGGCCTCCCCGAGGAGCGCAAGCGGCGGAGCAAGGAGCCCCTCCGCCTGCGCAGCGTCCCGCACCCTCCACGCACCATGCGCCTCCAGGCCCGCTGTGGCCGAAGCCCTCGCCCACCCAGACTGTTCCCATGCGTCCACTCTGGCGTCTGCCCCACGGTTTGCTGACGTGGAAAGAGAGTTCCATGTGGCTCAACACATTACAAACCCATCTGTCCGTCCACTCATTTTTTTAATAGATTTTGTCTTTTAATTTCTCTCCCCCCCCACCCCTGTTATCTGCTCTGTGTCCGCTCGCTGTGTGTTCTTCTGTGCCTGCTTGTATTCTTTGTCAGCGGCACCGGGAATCTGTGTCTCTTTTGGTTGCGTCATCTTGCTGTGTCAGCTCTCCATGTGTGTGCGGCACCACTTCTGGGCAGGCTGCCCTTTTTTTGCGCTGGGCGGTTCTTTGAAGGATGCACTCTTTGCGCGTGGGGTTCCCCTATGCGGGGAATACCCCTGAGTGGCATGGCACTCCTTGTGCTCGTCAGCACTGTGCAAGGGCCGGCTCACCACATGGGTCAGGAGGCCTGGGGTTTGAACCCTGGACCTCCCATGTGGTAGGTGGACGCTCTATCAGTTGAGCCACATCCGCTTCCCTGTCCATTCATTTTATTACCTCCACACTAGGCACTTGACATGATTTGGGGCTGGGAACACAGTCTAGGAAAAGTGGAAATCTTTCTTTATTTTTCTTCCTGAGCAGGAAGTTTCCACTGGGGACAAGCCTAATATATTTTGAGGCTCACACTCCCGCCTGCTCTCAGCTGAGGAGATGGTGAGTGGTCTGTGCCATTGGACGGGGGCTCCACATGCCTGAGCCATGTTTCCAGACGTTCTCCAGAATTAAGTGCCTAGGAAATTTTCTGTAGAAATAAAGAGTTCTCCAAGCAGAAGACCTATTTTAGTCTATAACTAAAGGGGGGTACCAGAGATTATTTTTATGTGTTTACTTGAATTCTGACTGCACATGTCCCGGTTGAAAGGTTCAGCTAGCACATTAATGCTGTGGGCGTTGTTTTCCTGAGCTGGGCAACAAGAGGGACACATTTGGAAGGCCCCTGCTCCCAGGACAAAGTTGGGCCTTTCTGAGCCGGCATCTTGTTTGGAAGACAGACTTGTTTTTGCCGGATGCAGGTTTGTGTCTGTCCCTAATATTGGAGGGAGGACTATGACACTGTGGGCTGACTCAGTGTGCCAAGCACACGGAGCCTCCTCCCTGGTGTGCCCTTGGGGGAGAACAGCACTGCCCCAGCGCCAGGCAGCCTGTGCATCTTCGAAGACCCCGCCCCTGCCACGCGGAGCGGCCAGCCCTCGGAGCGGGCGTGCGCCTTGAGCCTCCGTGGGCCGACTCCGCAGCCTGCCACCTTGCCATGCACAACGGCTCCGGGGACGCAGTGGCAGGCCGGTGGTAAGGTGTCTCCCTGGCATGGTGGCTGCTGGAGGAGGTGCAGCCGGCGCTCTGCGCTGAGCGGCGTTTCTGTAACGAGGGCAAACTCTCACCGTTTCACAAAGCACACACGAAACACAGTACCTTGTAAGGACCAGCAGCCTTCCCGGCACTGCTGCCTGCTGCCCAAACGTATGAGATGGAAAGTACGACACGTCCGGGCTCCATTCATCAGATGCAACAAGTGGAAGACGACTTTGTGGCTGGCACCGTTTCACGCAGCAGCCGGCTTCTGACTCTGCGTTTTCAAACTGTCTGCAGGGGCAGCTTTAGCCGGCATCCTGTACGCTCCGAAGCTCACTTCCCAGCCAGAGCCTTTTCCAAACACTTAGGTGGCCTTTCAGCCCCAGGATGTAAATGGGAGCCGAGCTGTGAATAAATCACCGAAACTCATACGATATCCATAAATGCATGTGCACGCACGTGTATGTGCATCTATTTTTGAACATGCATTTCTATTTCTGATTATTTGGAAAAAATAATATGTTTGTCGCAGGGTTTGGAGGGTGGTCATTAGCAATAGATGTAATCACGTTGGCAGGCATTGTACAATCTGCCTCAGGCTGGCTTTTAAAAGAGTGTGACGTCACATGTCAAAAGTGTAGACGACGTGAAAGATGTATGTTTTAAAATATGTTTTGTGCCTTTTGGGGAAATGTTTCGTTACACTGACTGTTGAAAATCTTGGAGTAGATAAAATGACCAGGGACACAGGCTCTAATTTAGAGAATGGAACTTCTCCAGCTGGTTCTTAACTGCTGAGTAAATTGTCTGAAGATTGTGCGTTATTGCTGGATTAAAAAAACCATAAACAAGAAATTAAGAAAAATGAAGAGAGTCATGAGGTTGAAGTGATCCTTTCCATGCATGTCTCTGCAGCCAGCTGTCGCCAGCTCTTAAAGTAAGTAACTACAGACGCAAGTGTGGCCTGCAACAAAAGTTAGCAGGCCAGAAAAGCTTCAGAGACGGGGCGTTCCTTTACCGAACACGAGCTCCGCTCCTCGGAACTTGGCATTTGTCAGTTTGCAAAGTTCTGGTCCTCGTCATGTAAATAGCTTCGGGGAGAATCACGTCTGGGCCAGGCTGCGCTGGGAAGAAACAATTGCTCCCACGTGGAATCTTCTGGCTCGGAGCGGAGGGGCAGCTGGTCACGGGCCCACTGGAGTCCCAGCAAAGGTGAGAGTGCGCCGGGCGCAGGGGGTGGGCGAGGAGGCGCGTCGCGGGAAGCAGGGAGGGGCTGGGCTGTCTGCTCCTGGGAAGGTGCGCGGACTCTGCGGGAGCGGAGCGGGCGGCCCCTGCGCAGGCGGGCCTGGGCGAGCGACGGTGCGTTTGAGGGACGGCCACAAAGAAACCCCTTCCCCGGGCCAGGGCCAGGAGTGCACGAGGAGGAGGACGGGGGGTTGTGGAAAAGCCCAGTGTGTGTGAGTGTGTGTGAATGTGCATGCCGTGTGTGTTAGCATGTGAGTGAGTGTGTGAGGGAGGGAGCAGAAGTGTGTGTGTGTGTGTGTGAGATTACGTGTGTGCATGTGTGAGAAAACATGAGTGTGTGTCTGTGAATGTTTAGTGTGTGAGTGTGAATGCATGTGTGTGAGTGAGTCTGTGAATGTTTGAGTGAGTGTGAATGCATGTGTGAGAGAGTGTGACTGTGCATGTGCATGCTTCAGTGGGGGGAGTGTGAGTGTTAGAGTGAGTCCATGTGAGTGTGGGTATAAGAGTGTGTGTAGTGAGTGGGTGTGTGCTTAAGTGTGTCTGTGACAATGTGTGTGACTGAGTGTGTGTATATGTGCATTGTGTGTGTTAGCATGCGAATGCGAGGAGGTACAGAAGTGGGTGTGAGCATGAGTGAGGAGGCACAGGCACGTGAAGGTGTGTGAGCGTGCATGTGTGTGTGTGCACGCTTGTGGGTGCCTGTAGAGTGAGTGGGGGGGAGTGTGCGCATGCAGCTGGAGCGTGTGAATGCGTGTGAGTGTGTGCATGGCAGGCAGACCCAGGCGGGGCTCTGCTCCGCCAGGGTGGACGTGGCCGGAGCTGCCCTGGGCTGCGGCCAGCTCCGCCCGCCCTCCGCCAGCCCTGAGCCTGCGGGCACTTTCCCTCTTCCCTGCGGGAGGAAAAGGCCTCAGTCAGGGCCCGGCCTGGCAGGGGGTCCCTGAGGCCCCGCCCCCTCTGCCCTGAGCCCTGGGCTCTCCTTGGCCTTGCATCTAACCCCACCGCCCACTTGCCAACTGGAAAAGCACCCCCGCCGCGGCCTCCTCCACTGGTCAGCGAGTCGGGTCAGCGAGCTGCCCGCTCCCAGGGCTGCCCGGACGACTCGGGGCACGGAAGAGCTGCAACTTGGTGCAGCGCTGCCACCCCAGCCTCCGTCCACTGCTCCGTGCCAGCAGCCCAGAGCTGTGAGACCTTCTCCCCTTTCCAGAAGGTCACAGGGCCTCCTCCTGCCTGGCATTGGCAGTCTCGCCAACGCCGTGTCCATGCGACCCAGGCCATCGCCGGCACCCAGGAAACACCTGCCCTTATACAGCCAGCAGGTGCGGCCAGCTCCGGGGGCTTAGCTTGGAGACCCTCAGCCCAGCGGGCGGTGGGCATTATGTGCTCGAAAGAGGCGAGCCCGGCCTTTCAGGTGCTGCAACAGCAGGGCCATCGGAAGTGGCAGCAAGACAGGAGACGTACATTACACAAGGCCAGAAACGTGCGTGAAGGGATTTCAGGATTTCTGCAAATGCACAAAAAATGGGGCACGGCCTCTGCTATATAATAAAGATGTCACTGCCAGCGGGAGCTGGTGATCAGCACCGTATTGCTAAGCAGCTCATCCAGGACCAGGTGGAGGGGCTCTCCGGGGGTGGGCGCAGTGTGCATTTCATAAACCCAAGGAGAAGAAAACACCACTCTCTGCTTTGGCTTTTTGGGCTATCTTAAATGCTTTATTTTTCCAGGGTGAGATAAGACCTGGTTCTTCACGTAAAACTGGAGCTTAGCTGCTCCTCCGTCGTTGTCTGTGAAGGGAAAGGCCCTGTCTGCGCACAGATGCCGCAGATTAAATTGTATCTCAGGGTCCTTACAGCGCGCACTCTAGATGAGCTGCCAAAAAGGCCGTGGGCAAGAACGGAATTGCTTTGGTTTCAGTACACAGTGCATTTGGCTCAGACAAGCTGAATCAGGACATGAAATGCGAATCCCTGGCAGATTTGAAAAGCAGCCTTTAGCACAATTATTGACGGTGAATGATGCTTGTGTCTAATTGAAGGAGACTTCTGCTACCTGTGGCTCTGCTGGAGACGGGGAGCTGCGGCGAGGCGCGGCCCCCTGAGCCGGGGCTCAGCGCGAGAGCCCCCGCAGCGTGCGCGCGCAGTCGATCCGCTTTAATAAACTTACAGTTCGGCAACTGGGCTGAGGGGATAATTCAATTTTTTAATTCCGGAGAGAAAAATAGCTTCCAAATACGTTAGGCTCTGAGAATGCATCAGCCAAGAGGAGAGGGCGGCCGGGTGGTCTTGGCTGGAACTCGGGCCCTCGGCCCCTGGCTTGGCACCTGCTGGGATGGCCCATCGTGGCTTCTTGGGTGAGGGCCGACGGTCAGCAGGTTTGGGGGGAAACAAAGTTAAGTGACGATTTGCATCTTTTGCTATGGAGCTTATGCCAAGAATCGGGACAAATGGGTGGGTTTCCTAATAGATTCCACCAGCTTGCCCAGACTGGCGCTTCCCCACCCAGCTCTCCAGCCTAACAACCCAAGCTGAGGTCGGATCTCACCCCTCCCCCAGTTATTGATTTTTCTCGGGGAACTAAAGGCAGTTTTCTCTGGGGCCTTACGCTTCGGATCTTACCTTCCCTGTGTTCTTTGACAAAGAAACACGCCACACCAGACCTTGCCAGCCTGTCTTCACTGTGAATGCCTCTTCCCTGAAGTGTATATTTATGCCTGTGTATTTAATATTTAGCGTGCGCTCACCCCTGCGGGCGCTTTCTAGTTGGGGTACATTCACCTGGGTTTGTAAATAAACTCCTTTCCTTCACTGGACTCTCAAAGCCCAGCCATGCTGCCACGGGGACAGATTCCTCAGGCTGTGCCCAATCCTAGTAGCCAGGCCCGTGGGCCAGTCATTTTCCTGGGAGGAATGGGCTGAGGTCCACATGGATCTGAATTGTTACGTTCTTTTAGGTGGAGCATTTGTTAGAGCAGTGACTCTGCAAACAGCCCGGTCAGTGGGCACGCCGCGCCAGCTTCCTGCCAGCGCTGCCAGGCCGGCGCCCGCACCTCACACTCAACACGCTTCCTCAAGGATCCCAGGACAGGTCTCACCTGGCACAGGCTGAGGGTGCGCCAGCGCCCAGCGCCGCGGCTGGTGCCCATGCCTAGGGACCTGCCTGTGTCGTGGGGCAGGGCCGGGTGGGAGGAACCCTACAGCGATTCAGATCCACGGGGTCAGCTCGCACGTCACCCTGAGCTATCAAGAAGAAGCCCTCTCGAAGGTTTGCTCAAAGCTTGCTTAGCTTTGGAGCCAGTGTTTACACTGAAATGAAATACCAAGTCACTTATTTCAGGATGACTGAATCTTGCTTTGTTTCCTCCTCCTTTTTAATCATCATTTGAATCATTGTCTGGACTCATTTGGGGAGTCAGGATGGTGCTCTAAGGCTGGGAGCATGGACACTTGCCAGAACTCTTTAGTCAAAGCCCTTATTTCAGCAGCTGAGGTGATCCCTTAGAGAAGATCTGCCCTGCACGCCATCACAATTTTCACGAAGATCACAAAGCCATATTCCCCATGATTTGAAACTCTCGTGTTGGGTTCCTAAGGCAGTTTGAGTTTATTTATGAATCACCAAAAGAGAAAGATTATGATTTTAAACTAATGTTTTCCTCTGGGTGCAATACTCTTTGATTATATTAAAATCAGGTTAGAGGTCTTTGTTTCGATTACCTGTTAAGATTGATTTTAGGACATTTTGATTCAGCCACGTAAGGCTGGGACTCAGGTTGAGTTCCAGCCGCCTACTGGGTCTGATATAAACAGACTCACACTCACAAAGACACAAAGGAAGAGAGAGCTGCGTCATTTTTGATCCTGCCAAGTGACGGAAAGAAGGCTCAAGCAGCTGAGGCCCCAGGGAGAGAGGAGCCATTTTGCCTGATAGCTTATAGCTTAAATCGGGAAGAGAGCTGAATGGTCGAGACTGACATAGAAGACCTGGAAAAAAACATTCCCCTGTGCCAGGAGAGAAAGGAAACCCTAAGAGATGGGGAGAAAGCAGAGCAGCTGAGCCTGAGAGAGAAAGCCTGGAGGGGAAGGAGAGACCTCACAGAGATGGGCGGCCATCTTGCTTCACCACATGGCAACTGCCCTTGGTGAAAAAGCATCACCAAGGCCTCGATTTAGCCTTGGGACTATAAGCTTTTACTCCCAAAAAAATCCCCATTACATAAGCCAAAATCTCTCAGGCAGTTTGCATTGACACCCCTTTGGCAAACTAATATGTTCTCATTCACTTAGCCAGCAGTGAAGGTTTGCTGAGCACCTGCTGTATCCTGTGCTGTGTTGGAGAGGAACAGGGAGTGGTGCATTTTCACAAGGCATGGCTCCGATGTCCTGGGAGCCCCTCCAAGACTGATGCCCCAAATGCTAACTGCTCCTCACTGCACGGTTCTTAAACTTTCACAGCTGGCATGCTGCCAGGGCCTTTCCTTATCAGGAGTGCAGTACAATGGCTTTTATGGGCTTCGATGGAGATCCAAGTGCTAGTGAGGGAGGCAGGCCCACCACCTGCAGAGCTCAGGCATGCTAGAGTCACAGAGAAGGCAGCTGAGCAATGATGGCTGTGCACACTCTGTGTTTTCCTTCTTTCCCTGCCCTCTTCCAGCAACGTATGCTCTTATCTGGCTCTACTTCCTAGTGTGGCCACAACAAAGGACCACCAGCTGGGTGCCTTGAAACAATAGAATCCTTTCTTTCCCAGGGCTGGGAACAAAAGCCTACACTCACAGTGCCAGCAGGTCCACAGTCTACCCCTGTAGCCTCGAAGGGAGGAAACTTCCTTGCCTCTTCCAGCTACTGCGGGCTCCAGGTCCTCTTTGGCTGGTGCCTGCGTCCCTCCTGTCCTCACATGCTTTTCTGCTGGGGGCCCTGTGCCTGTATCCAAACCCCCCTCCTTTCTCTGGGAAAGGAACTGGCCATTGGTTTTGCAGCCTGCCCTGATCCAGTCTGATCTCATCTGAACTCGATTCCCTCTACAAAGATCCTAATTCAGAATGAGGTCCCACCTGCAGGAGCCCAGGCTTAGGACCTGAGCATGGTTTTGGGGGGATGGCATTCAACCCCCTACATCAGCTAACCCCTATTTTGTTTGAGTGCATGACTGACTGAAATGAACAGGCTCTTCTAGGAGATTTATAGATTCAAGTGAGCCCAGAAAGACAATTTATTCTTGTGGGCGTTGCAGCATACCATGAACTGTTCTCCGTTTGGGGCAAGTTTGCTGATGGCCAAAATCTTGAATTTCTAAGACAGACTGTGGCCTGCTTCTACAGTTCTTCCTCGAAATAGTTTCGCAAGTGGTTTTTAGGAGTATATCTCTTTTTAAAGAGTAGAGGCCTTCGCACAATCGGTCTCGAGAGCGGCGTTGTTCTAATGTGGTCCCTGCAAGACGCGATGAACGCCTAAATTAAGAGGGACACACGTGTGATTTGCCCCAACGGGAGACACGTGTTCTGACCTTCAGCAGGCAGGGGACACGAGGCCATGGCCCAGCCTTCCCCGTGGCCTGGGGCCTGCCCTCCTGACCCTCCTGCTCAGGAGCCCTCCTCCTCGTTGAAGGCAGCATGCCGAGGCAGCGGACAGCGTTGTACGAGCGCATCTTGATCATTATCCGTTACTGTTAAGACTACCTTGCCCTTTTCTTTTTTTTAGCATTTTTTGTCTTTATTTGTTTTTTTAATGTTACATTAAAAAAATATGAGGTCCCCATATACCCCCCACCCCCTCACCCCACTCCTCCTCCTATAACAACAATCTCCTCCATCATCATGAGACATCCATTGCACTTGGTGAATACATCTCTGAGCACCGCTGCACCTCATGGTCAACGGTCCACACCATAGCCCACACTCTCCCACAGTCCACCCAGTGGGCCATGGGAGGACATACAATGTCCAGTAACTGTCCCTGCAGCACCACCCAGGACAACTCCAACCCCCAAAAATTCTTGCTGTAACAAATTGCCACAAATCTGCGGCTTAAAAATCCACAAACTTATCTTCACACAGTTCTGGAGGTCAGAGGTCTGAAGTCTGAGCTGGGCGGAAGTTCCGGTGCTGGCAGGGCTGGCTCCTTCTAGAGGCTCCAGGGAGTTGCCTTGTCCAGCTCCTGGAGGCCGCCTGCTTCCCTGGGCTTGGGGCCACACCTCCTTCTCCAGGTCAGCGGTGCAGCTGCGTCCACACTCTGCCTTCTTCACCCGCCATCTTCTCTCGGCGCTGGCCCTCCTGCCTCCCTATAAAGACCCCCGTGATACCGCTGGGCCCACTGAGGTCCCTAAGATGGTCTCCCCATGCCCATCCCATCTGCAAATCCCCTTTACCATGTCGCATGGTCACAGCTCCTGGGGACAAGGATGTGGGCATTTAGGGAGACTGTTATTCAGCTCAGTGTTGCCGGTCCCTGCCCTGGTCATCGTGACTGAAGCCAGGGCTCCCTTCCCGTGCCCCTCGGGGGCCGGACCCTGCCCCAGGTCTGGGCGCTTTCGTTTCCCAGATGGAACATGGGTTCTGGGACACGCCCATGGCCCCTGCCAGCCTGCGCCATGCCCTTCAGCGAGGTCCATGAGCTGGTGGCTCTCTTTTGTTGGAAGCACTCTAGATGGGAGGAATGTCCACCTGGAGATACAGTGTCTATGTTTCCAAGGTGGGGAGATGCTACATGAGAATGAAGCATCACTGAAGAAGAGAGGACTTGCAGACCACGAGGGAAGAGGCAGTGGGGATACTAGTTCACGCCTGGCGTGCTGGGACCAGCTGTTCCTGAAGCTTGGCACCCCTGCCTCCCCACTAAGGAGCACTGATTTTTGTGTGTTGCTTGAACTAGTTTAAGTTATATTTCTATCCTTCTGATCAGGAAACAAGGCTGTGGCCAGTACGGAAGAGTGAGCCCCAACCCAAGTCGTGGGTCCTTTTATCACGAGGAGGCAGCGCCCCTCTATTGGCAGTGGTCTCGTGGAATACGTCGCCCTGCGTGGCTCCATGGGGCTTCTTGGGAAATGTGAGAAAGTCATTTTCTCCCAGAATGTATTCACAGTGGATCCATGAGCTCGAACTTCACATTTTTTTTCCTTCAAAATGTGGTGAGCCCTGAACTGTGATCGTTCCTGCGGCTTCCTGGAGCAGTTGATCAATTCCTGGAGCCCGGATGCCTCGCCCGTGGCTTGGCCCCGTGGCATGTTCTCAGCCGGCGGGTCCATCCATGAAAAGCACAGTCTGCAAGGCTCCCAGAACAATCCTGAATGACGTCAGCGTCTCATTGAACGCGGCTTTGTTGGTGCTCGGTGTTTTTCTCGAGAAGTGACATCTCCGCAGTTTTGCATTGTTTGTGTGCTCTAATAAGGTCTCCCGGAATGGGTCTCTCTGTGCATTTCTAGGCTGCTTTTGAAAACTGGAATGACATGCAAACATTGCACAAGCAAAGGCAAACAATATGAACTGAATTTAGGAATAGTTTTGGTGAGAAGAGAGTGGTGAAGAAAAGTGGAGGGTTGCCCTTTCTTGCCAGGTGGCTGCCCCTGCCGCTGTGGTTGGGAGGAACCTCAGACTTTTACGGGGAGCACCAAGGTCCTCTCCTGGGTACCGGGTGAGCGTGGTCACATCTCCAATGCAGCGACCCGACCGCGCCGAGGAGGCGAGTGTGCCCCCGGCCTCCCCTTGACTCCAGCCTGAACAGGTGACGTTCAGGATCTACAAAGCCAGAACCCCTTGTCACTAGGGCTGTGAATGATTTAATGCTTGTTACTCAGCATTTGTGTTTGAATGCATCTGTTTTGGGACATGCAGAGATTGTGAGAAAGGGCAAAACTGGTTCTCCTTGAGATTTTGTCTTAGGAAAGAACGAGAAGCCAACAACTTCTCCAGAGCAAGGAGGTTTGGGCCGGCCGAGTCACCTCCAGAGGGACAACGAGCTGCCAGCACTGCTGCTCTCCAGTCCTTCTTGGCCGCCCCTGCTTCATTCCCGCCAGCACTTCCTTGACTCCCCCAGCTCCCAGGGACGTCTCCCCACGGGCCTGGACTGTGGTGGCCCCGTGTGTCCGCCACATGCCCTCATGAAGGAATGGGTCGTGCGTGACAGCCACTGCCTGCTTGTCCGGTTCAGTAGTCTGGGGCTACAGTCACACACGCTCATCAGCCTGGCACACAGCGGAGGGACACGCTGAGCACATGGGCTCCCACGCCTGGGCCAAAGTCCATTCAAGAAGGGCCTCCATGGGAAGCGGACTTGGCCCCGTGGATAGATTCCCTCGATGGGAACCCTACC
Organism: Dasypus novemcinctus; assembly: GCF_030445035.2. Lineage (NCBI taxonomy): Eukaryota > Metazoa > Chordata > Mammalia > Cingulata > Dasypodidae > Dasypus > Dasypus novemcinctus. The sequence goes on from NC_080674.1 coordinate 1,573,965, forward strand.
GTGTGGGCAGTCCCCCGTTCAAACGCCAGGCCTCCTTGACCCGTGTGCAGCTGGCCCATGACCAGTGCTGATGCGTGCAAGGAGTGCCCTGCCACACCAGGGTGTCCCCCGTGTAGGGGAGCCCTACACGTAAGGACTGCGCCCTGTAAGGAGAGCCGCCCAGTGCAGAAGAAAGTGCAGCCTGCCCAGGAATGGCACCACACATGGAGAGCTGACACAGCAAGATGATGCAACAAAAAGAAACACAGATTCCCATGCCGCTGACAACAACAGAAGTGGACAGAAGAAGAACATGCAGCAAATAGACACAGAGAACAGACAATTGGGATGGGGGGGAGGGGAGAGAAATAAATAAATAAATCTTTAAGAAAATAAAAGGAAGGGCCTCGATTGCCCAAGGGTCCTGCTGTCCTCCCTTCCGGGAGGCCCCAAGAGGGCTCCTGCAGTGCTCGGCCCCCTGTGGCCCCACGTGGCAGTGGACAGGGTGTCGGTCTCTGCAGGCCAGGACAGAGGGCCTGTGTCCTGGGCCTACTGGGGATGCCCGAAGGCAGGTCCTTGAGGGGCCAGAGTGAGCAGGGAGAGAAGCTTCCCCACGTGTACACTCTCACACACCCCCACACACTCACACACACACTGCCATCGCCGCAGTACCGTCTTCCGCTATGCAGATAATGTGTGTATTTATATTTTCCTAACCTTTTGAAAGGTGAACTCCCGAGCCTCTTCCAGTGTAAATAATGCATTGGGGTAAAATATGGACTGTCAAACCCAGGAACAATTAATTATCCAGCACATAAATCCTTCCCTGCAAATGACTAACGCATTGGCCCTCGTGCATAAATGTTGCTCTGAGTTTTATTTGGACTGCTAGCCTCATAACATCTGATGGTGGAGTCAGAATAATTTTCATTAGAAAAATAATTATAGGCTAAATATGGTTAATAAAACATTAACTATAAATTTGAATATTTTAAAAGCATGTCTTTCTAGGAGCAGCTTCTAATGAATTTTGATGAAAATACCGTGATTACTTAAGAAAAAATAAATAGACGTGATTATTACGAACAATTATGGGACTGATGAATTACAAAAAACAATTTTAACTCAGAAATAATTATTCTGGGCAAGCTGCTTCCTAAAATTGATGAGCACAAGGAGAAAAGAGAAAGCAAACGCTCTTCATGGATGACAGAGTGTTTTGCCTAATTTTGATCCCATTCTCAGCTCATGCATTGGTAGTTATTAGTAAATCTTCAATCCTTCAAGTTTTAAAGTTTAGAATATAAACTGTAAAGGAATTTAGCATCAATTTAAAGACCCAACCGTGGCTTCCAGTAAAGGCGTAGACCCGACCATGCCCCCAGCCACGCACTCCCAGTCACGGGGCTCCTCTCAGGCCCCCAGGTAACTGCAGGCAGCTGCCCATCTGTGCCCCCAGCCTTCCACCAGGCCCGGCCCCTCCTGCCGCCTTGTGCTCTTTCAGGCTTTCCCCTGGCCAGTGGTAGCCCACTCTACTTCCCTCCCTAAGATCTCGTCAGGCTCTCTCTGCTCCCTGGTGTGGAGATTGACCATCTTCACCTCCCTCTTAGCTGACCTGGGTAAGCAGGAGAATCCATCCATCAACCACGTGGGATCTAAGCCCCCTCTTGATATAGAGGTGGAGAGGACATCACCATCCCAGGGTCCACAGGATGGAGCAATAGAGTATGTATTAGAGTGGACTTATTGATACTCTACTACAGAACTGTTGTGACTCTAGCAATGGAAGACATCGTATCATTGATGTGGAGATGGTAGCCACGGGAGTTGCTGAGGGCAGGGTGAGGGAAGAAGAGGTATGATGTGGGGGCATTTTCGGGACTTGGAGTTGTCTTAAGTGATAGTGCAGAGACAGATGCAGGGCACTATATATACTGCCATAACCCAATGAATGGACTGGGGGAGAGTGTAAACTACAAAGTAAACTATAATCCATGTAGTGCAGCAGTGGTCCAAAATGTATTCACCAAGTGCAATGAAGGTGCCACGATGATGAAAGAGGTTGTTGATACGGGAGGAGTGGGGTGGAATATGGGGTATGTGGGAACCTCTTACATTTTTTAATGTAACATCTTTGTCATTTATATATCTTTTTTAAAAAAGAGGCAATTAAATTAACAAAATTTAAAAATAAATAAATAAATGTAGGGAAAAAAAAAATCACCTCCTAAAACAGCAAAGTGCAATGCAAGATATCAAAGGAGATGTAAATAGAGAACATAGCATTTTCATTTACTGGAAAAATCATTAATTAAAAATTCCTCATCTTTAAAATTTAAAAGAAAAAAAAGGAAAGATCTCTTTAGGGTCCACACTCAGCATCTACACCAGAAATCTCCGGCCTTCCTTGCTCTGGGGCTTCAGGTTTTGGGGTCTCCCTGGGGGGACGGTAGACCCGCCAGCTTCGCAATCCTGGTCACTCTCCAGAAGACAGAGGCCGGGTTGAAGGCAGCTCCCCTCACTCCCCTGCCGCTCCAGCGCCCCCCCACCCTCCCGAGAGGGCAGGGCTCCTGGGGGCGGGGGGCTCGGGCGCCCTAAGTGTCTGGAATCAGCCCCGGCCTCTCTCAGAGGGCAGAAGCCAAACCCCGGCCCGCTTGCCCCAGGAAGCTCTCCTCGGGCACGATGGCCAGGGGGACACGACCCGCGGAGCCCCGCCAGCCGCCCCCCACCCCTGGCACCCACGCCGCGGGGCAGCCGGGCTTCGCTCTTCGCCGTGCCTTGTGCAGATTTCTCCCTCCTGCAGGCTCGTCCCCATCCCTCATGCCCGTGCCTCCTTTCAGGAAACCGCAAAGCCCGCCCGCAAGTGTTACATTTTTTTGCCTCAGAGGGCGGCCCGAGGGCGGGACACTTTGGCCACCCCTGCAAGGGTGTGAGACACCCTAGGGGGACAGACCCCCGGACCTCGCACCGCCTGCGCCACCGTGGCCAAGAGCCGGCCTGGCGGTGCTGTCTGTCCAGGAGATTGCGTCCTCCCTTCCACGCTGGTGTGCATCCCGGAGCAGCGGGGGCTTGTCCCACGTGCCCTGCACAGCTCCCTCGGGGGCTCCTCCTCCCGCCCTCCTGCAGGCCCCGGAGTGGAGCCGGGCAGGCAGGGGCTGAGGGATAAGCTGCGGGAGGCCGGGGCAGGGACCCACACGGAAGCTACCGAAGGCCAGAGGACGCGCCCCCGAGCGCCACCAGCTCCTAGAGGGACCCCGTCCAAAGCCAGGAGCCCCCACAGCGCCGGCTGCTCCGAGGGCCACGGAGACGCTCCCTTCTCCCCGGAAGTCCCCTGGCAGGCGGCGGAGCACGTTAGCCGACGCTGCATGCTGCAGGGCGCTCTGGAGACCTGCACGGAGGGGCGAGTGTGCACCACCGTGCCCGTTCAGCAGAGAGGCCCAGGACGCAGGCCGGAGTGGCTCCTGACCTGGCGCCAACGCCCGTGACTCCCTGCGCGGCCTCCAGCCCGAGAGCCGGCTCTGCTTCTTCTCTAGCCCCAGGTCTCTGGCGCCAAATCGTGACCCGCCTCTCCAGCCGCGCCGAGGCCGTGCCCGCCGGGCGCCCTCTGCTCTCTGCCTCCCCCGGGGCTTGCTGCTGCCACAGACCCCAAGCGTGCCCAGCAGGTCAGGCCCCTGGGGTTCCTGGCCTGGCCTCTGGGCCACGTGACTGTCACTCCCCGGTGGGCCCCTCCGCCCGTCTTCCCCGCCAAGACTCCGCCACCCCAGATTCCAGCGCAGATGAGTCAGAAGCACATGGTCTCGATTTCCCCGAACCGCACATGATTTGACGCATGCATGGAAGTCTGGCAAAAAACATTACGATTCTTATGGCCTAAAAGCTTGCAAAATAAGCCTGAGGTGTTGCAAACCTCTGAATGCGCATTCTTCACACATCGGTACAAGCGAATGATGGAGAGAACAACTGCCCGTAGCTAGTGAGCCAGAAGGGGCCCTTCCAGCCCGATGCAGCGAGTGTGAGCTCAGAAGAAGAAATAGGCCCGCCCTCGGCCCTGCTCCGGTCTGCGGAAGCCTCCTTCCCGCAAGGAGCCGAGTACCACCAAGAAGCTGCAGGCGCGTGAAACGGTGGCCACGGCACAGGCGAGGAGGTGGTGGCCACAGCGTCCCCAGCAGGAGGCACTCCTCCTGCCCACAGAAGGAGCACCCTGGGTGCCTCCAGAGGATGCACGGAAAATGCTCTGCTAATAGCACCTCAAACCCAGCTCCTTAAATAGGTCACACCCCCAAGCTGACGACCTCCTGCCCAGTTCCTTTCCAAGGACACATTTTTTTTTCCCCTCTATTTTTTTTAAAATGTTACATTCAAAAAATGAGGTCCCCATATACCCACCCCCCTCTCCTCCCATATCAACCTCTTTCATCATCGTGGCACATTCATTGCATTTGGTGAATACATTTTGGAGCCCTGCTGCACCACATGGATAGTGGTTTACATTGTAATCTACACTCTCCCCCAGTCCACCCAGTGGGCACGGTTTTAAGCAAAGGGGCCTTCTGTCCATTTGCTTTCCAGGGTCAGGTCACCACGGCAGCACTGGGTGACTGGCACGCCTCTGGCCCCTCGTCTCTGGGCAGGTGACACAGGGAGGGAGGGCCGGTCTCCACGCAAGGTGGGGCAATCATGCCGCGGAATCCAGACCAGGGGCTGAGCTGGGGATGGGGCAGCTGGAGCGGGCGGGCGTCAAGGCCCAGAATTCAGGCCGAGAGCGGGCTGTGGAGGTGGGACTGGAGCGCAGCAGCAGAGGCGCCTGCGGGGAGAGCTTGCTGGCAGCGGGGCCGGGGTCTGACGCAGCCCTTCACTGGCCGCCTGCCCTTGTGCGCCCGGGCCTGCGCTCCCCGCTGCCCTGAGTGCCCCCTGGCAGGTGCCCGCCACCCTCAGCCCTGCCACCACCGCCTCGTGGCGCTCTCCCTTCCTGCATCCTCCACAGGGCTCAGGTCCTCCTTGACCCCCAGTGTCCCCCTCGGCCTACCCTCCTCCTGACATCAAAGCCCTCCTGGGACCCTGCCCTGGCACCTTGCAGCCCCCTCCAGAACCCAGATGTGAATCCTGCTCCACATGCTCGGGGTCTCCCTGGCAACCTGCCCCGGCACCCCTTTAGCAGCCTGGGAGACCCCAGGCCGTGGCTCTCCCACCCCTCCAGGCTGCTTTCAGGACAGGACCCCAGAGGCTTTTTGGGGGTTCTCCCACACGGCATCCGTCTCCAGAAGGGCCCAGTTTTGAGCTCTTCCTCTCTTCCCTGTACATGCACCTTGGACTTAACCTGTAAACAGCAGGCGCCCACGAGTTGCAGCTTTCCCACTCCCTGTGTGGGTATCAGCAGGCCTCCCCAGGCCCGCCGGGAAGGGCCGGAGCCAGGCTGTGGCCGAGGGCCGGGGAGGCGGCCGGAGGGGCCCCGAGCCCTGAGCCAGGAGAGCGGGGAGACGCCAGGGCAGCAGAGCGCGCCCCCGTGGAGCGCCGTCGCCGCGTTCCAGGCCCGCAGCCCAGGTGAGGCTGCAGGTGGCCACGATGCCGAGCTCTTCTTCCCATCACTTGTCACAGGATGAAAACAAGCATGACTCAAAGAACAGAAAGCACCAGGGAGTTCCCCACATACCTGGTACAAAGGGCAGAGGGCTGGGAATTAAGTTCTTGATGCCGTAATTACCACCGACCGGAGAACCGCTCATTACCGGCGGCGGAACAGCTCCAGCGGGAAAGGCCCACCTCGAGACGCGCCCGTGCGCCTCGCTTTCATGGCCCGGTCCCGGGACGTGCCAGGAAGCTTCCTGGATCCTGCTGAACTTCCGCCGAGGTCTGGAGACTCGCAGCCCACCTGAGCAGGCAGGTGAGGGAAAGCTCCTTATGGCACCTGCCCTTGGGGGACAGCCTGGAGATCGAGTTGGGTTTTCCTCTTGAAATCAAAGTGGCTCCCCTAAATTCTGCATTTCACTTCGAGTGTACAGATAAACCTTAAATGCACAGGCCTTTAGGAGACCTGCTGGTTCATCCAAAATGCAGATTCCAAAATTTAGGGTGGGTTTACTGTCAGTGAATCAGAAACAGATGCCTTAAATTACCATAAAACTCTTTTTAGAACAGAATGAACGCTATCTCTGGCAAAGGAATGCTCAGTTTCGTCAGCGAGAAGCCGAGATTGAGACCAGAGACGGAGTTTCCGTTTAACCTGGCGGGACCCTTGGCAAGCTCGGGGGCAGCGGGTGCGAGGGTCCCTGCTCTGCCACCAGGGTCTGGACATGTGCCCCGTGCCCCGCCACACCCTTCCACAACCGCCCCACCGCACCGAAGCTTGCCGCACCATTTCCCCTCACGGAGGTGCGGCTCGGAAGCTCTGTAGCCATGCACGCCCTCTGCCCTCTGCCCCCTACCCTCTGCCCTCTGCCCTCTGCCTTGGGGGGCTGGCATCCGGGGGTATACTGGCCTCTTAGGTGTCTGATCAGAGACAGCGACTGTCAGTCCACGTCCCATGAAGATGAAGGTGACATGGACCTTTACTACTTTTGGAAGTTGGGGCCGAAGTGGGCAATGCATTTTACAAGGTTTATGTAGTTCTCCCCAAACGACAGGGGGCGCAACTTCTTTTATGCTTCATTTGATGTTGTTGCTTTTTTCTTCTTCTTTTTTTTTAAATTTATTTTTTCTCTGTTTTTTTAATGCTACATTCAGAAAATATAAGATGCCCCCATATGCCCCCCACCCCCTCACCACACTCCTCCCATATCAACAACCTCCTCCATCATCGTGGCACATTCATTGCACCTGGTGAATACATTTTGGAGCACTGCTGCACCACATGTATAGTGTTTTACATTGTAGTTTACACTCTCCCCCAGTCCACCCAGTGGGCCATGGCAGGACACACAATGTCCAGCATCTGTCCCTACAGCACCACCCAGGACAACTCCAAGTCCTGAAAATGCCCCCACAGCACATCTCTTCTTCCCTCTCCCTGCCCTCAGCCGCTACGGTGGCCACTTTCTCCACATTGATGCTACAGTTTCTTCCGTTACTAATCACAATAGTTCCATAGTAGAATATCATTTGCTGTTTCAGGAAGCACCGCGGCCGGCTGGAGCAACCTCAGGGCTGCAGGCCCCACTGGTGGCCCCTGCCCAGGGAGCCTGTGCTGCGGCCGATGCCGCAAGCCAGCCCGCTCCGCCGGCGGGGGCGCCCATGGCACCATGCCCCGCCCAGGTGGCACAGGTGGGACTTGGCCGAGGGCCCCGAGCCCTGGAGGGAGGGCTGGTGAAGCGCGGGCACCCCAGGCTCACAGCCCCCTCTTAGCTGCCCAAGGAGCCCAGCTCCGCCCGCCAGCCCTCGGCCTGCTTTCTCCACTGCCCCGGGGGCGGAGGGTGGGCATCTTTTCTTCCTGCTCTCACGAAGCCCTCGGCTAGCCCTGCCCTTGCCTGTGGTGAGAACACGTGCCACCCCTGTCACCCAGCACACCATCACCCCATCACTCACAGCCACTCGCCCAGAGAGGAGCCCCACCCGCCTCTGTCGCCCCATGACCTGGCGAAAGGCACCCCAGGACCTGGGGGTCCGGCACCCTGGACGGGGGCTGGAGGGGCGGATGAGCTTAAGGCAGGGGGCCGCCGAGCTGGCTGGGGTGTACCAGGTCTCGGGCAGCAGCTGGGGTCCAGATGTACCCAGTGGCCCATTTTGTCTTCCTTTCTCCTCCCCTTTCATGCTCCGACCCGTGCTTCTAGAAGGGCTCACAGATCGTGCTGGCACTTTCCACCACCGCACGTGGCGCCGGAGAATCACCAGACGATGCAATACTCCCCATGCCTCTCACACCGGGGAGCGCGGGGCTTGGGGTGCGGCGAGGGTGAGCCAGAGGCCAGGCCTCGCGCAGGCAACCAGGTGGATGACCCTGCCGGCAGCGCACGCAGCCCTGCGCTCAAGACAGCGCTGAAGGAGATCAGAGTGTAGATAAACAACGGTCCTTCCTTTAGTAACTTTGTTTTCAATTGTTGACATCCATGAATGATCCGGTTACACTTTGTATTTTAATTTGGATAGAGGACTTTAAACATTTTAGGAGGAAAGTCACTTGAAGACATGTAAGATGAATACTCTGTTTTACTGTAAAATTCACTTTACGTTTTTTATTGATATATCTTCATATTTCCTATTATTTGTATCAAGCTAAAATTTTATTTCTTAGTAAGTTAAATCTTGGCTGTGGACAGGACATAAAATATATGTACCTCTTGGTTGCAATGGCAGAATGTGAGCGTGTGGAGAGTGGGGTATGTGGGAACCTCTTGTATTTTTTTAATGTAACATTTTGTGTGATCTATGTATCTTTAAAATAATTTTAAAAATTTAAATAAGAAAAAAAAGGACGGCGGTGGACTTGGCCCAGTGGTTAGGGCGTCCGTCTACCACACGGGAGGTCCGCGGTTCAAACCCCGGGCCTCCTTGACCCGTGTGGAGCTGGCCCATGCGCAGTGCTGATGCACGCAAGGAGTGCCGTGCCACGCAGGGGTGTACCCCGTGTAGGGGAGCCCCACGTGCAAGGAGTGCGCCCCGTAAGGAGAGCCGCCCAGCACGAAAGAAAGTACAGCCTGCCCAGGAATGGTGCTGCACACACGGAGAGCTGACACAACAAGATGACACAACAAAAAGAAACACAGATTCTCGTGCCACTGACAACAACAGAAGTGGACAAAGAAGACGTAGCAAATAGACACAGAGAACAGACAACCGGGGTGGCGGGGGAGGGGAGATAAATAAATAAATAAATAAATAAAATCTTTAAAAAAAAAGAAAGGAAAAAAGAAGGAAAAAAGGGGGTCTTTTGGGTGGTGACCCCACACCTCCCCACACCTCCTGCTCTCTACCTCACCTGGCACCTGACTTTTCAGGTTGGGAAGTGCAGGTGGAGCAGGAGCCCATGAGTTCTACCTGCAGCCCCTTCTTCCACAACACAGAACAAGGCTTTTTGTTTATGACATAGAAAAACATCCCTGAATTGCTTTCAGTTCCTTTTTACCCTTTTCTTGATATTGCCGTAAACAAGGCGGCCCCCCCACCCCAATTCCTTCTCCTTGCCTATCTTTGGTCTTATCAGTAGCAACTTCAGGAGGCCAAACTTGGGGCCGCTGCCCCAACCAGGGACTTCCAGAGGGCCCACCCCTCACTCCTGGTGCCCAGAGACCACCCAGCTGTGTCTAAAACATTGGAAGAAGGGGCCATCAAGGGAGTGTGCACTAGAAACTGGGGGGCTTCTGGAACATTCCGATGGCCAGGCCCATCCTGGACCAAGGAATTTTCCTGAAGCCAGCCCTGGTAGAGTGTTTTTTTGTGTGTGTTTGCTTTCAAGGATGGCCAGGCGAGTCTACTATGTCTCCAAGACGGTGAACGTGGCTCTAAACCCCAGTCCTCAGTGGGCGCAGAGTCACCAATGGAGACAAAGATGGTTCTTGGGAGGCAAAACATTTTGCTGGTTTTATTCATAAAGCATGGGTTCACACGCTATACAAACAAGCACCCAGTGTATCCATGTTATTAAAGTTTCATGGACACGGCAATTAGGAGAAAAACGTCTAAAAGAGCTTCCTAAGTGGATGACAATGAAAAACAATATGGCAGCGTGTGAATTCTATCTCAAGAAACCAGCCATTAAAAAGGTCTGAAAGCGCCTGACCCCACAGGGGTCGGAAGGAAGCGTTGAGTGAGCGCCATTCTCCAGCTGCCTGATGGAGTCCTAGTGCAGTAATTGGATGGAACAGGTGACATCATCCCCTTTGGATGGGAAGACCCTTTCCTGGAGGCAGGAGTGGGAACCCCAGCCTGAAGAAGGGTCAGCACCACAGCTACCTGTGGTGAAGGAGAGACTGAGCCCCGAGTCCCCTGCCCAGTGAGGCAGAGGGAAGCATGGTGAACCACTGGCTGCTCAGCTCCCCTGGCCAAGATGACCACCGGCCAGCTTGGAGATGCTGGATGTGGGGAATCTAAGGGCCAGGGCCCTCCCCTGGGCCCCTCTGCCACCTCGTGCCCTCTCGTTGGCCATTTTGCTGATACTTTTCCTCTCTATAAACCGAAAGGAGTTGTCTCCACATCTCCACTGTCTTAGTGACTCTCTCCCATCCTTGACTTTCACTATTCTACTGAAAATGCCTCCTTTTATTTGTGAACGACCCTCTTCTGAAGAAAGCAAATCACAGCACTAATATCCATTCAGAGGATTCTGCAAAAAGGTACAGCTGGCCCGTCGTCGCTGTTGCTCTCGTCGGTCCTTTGTGACTGGCATTCTGTGCCCACCTCATGCAGCATCACGTGACCTCATTCTTAGACAGCATGGAGCTGACATAGGGTGATAACAATACGACATTCTGCAATGGCCTTTGGTCCCTCTATGCCACGTACGCCCACAGTAGGGGTGGCATCTCCCAGTGTTCTGTGTGCCTGGCTCTGGAGAGGCCTCCTGCCACAGCCCCGTTGCCTGGGCTTCGCTTTCCTGGCAGGCCCCTGGGGACCGGGGCTTCAGGAAGCTCTGGGGAGGCCTTTGGCCCAGCTCTTCCAGGGCATCGTCTGCTGTTCATTGTATGGACAAGTGCTGGGCTTTGGCTCCATCCTGGGCGCCATGAGAAGGTGCCCTGATCAGGAACCTGTACATATGGGCCACGGCTGGAGGATTCCGTGGCTCTTAACTACCTATCTGAAATGGGACCTGCTGTCCCCATGTGCCATCCAGTTGCTTACACAGGTCTTCTTGGGCTTTGCTTTTCTGAGGACCTTTCCTGCAGACCTTCCCCACCTGCTCCTTCCACCACGTGGTTGGAGAGTCCTATTTGAAAGTGAAAATCTGTATCTCATTTACCATTCATTTGGGATTATCCCAATAGGTAGAAATTTAATATTTTCAAATCACAACCTCCTGACCTAGACAATAATTTCCCTGTTAATTTGAAATGGCCTTTGTCTTATACTTAATGTATATACATTTCTGTATATTAATATGTATATATTTATTTCTTATATTTGATTCACAAGTATATTGTACTTATTTTTTGGCATTAAATCCAGTTATATTTGTGTAAGTGCATGTGTATGTGAACAGAGTAATGTCTCCTCTCCTCGCTCTTTCTCTCTCTCTCTTCCTTTCTCTTCCTTCTGTATTTTGGCTACCTATCTAGCCTATAAAAGTGACTATATTAAAACTGTGACCACTCTCTAAGCCAAACTCAGCATGTAAATACATTACCTTCCCCCCAGTGTGGGACATGACTCCTGGGGATGAGCCTCCCTGGTGCTGAGGGATTACTACCTAGCACCACCTGATGATGCAACTATAAAAAGACCTTGAATAAAGGGTCTACTCAGACCAGCAGAATATCTCAGCCTACATGTAGTATGAGGTGTTAAAAACTGCCTTTTGACCTTGAATAAAAGGGGGAAATGGAAAGGACAAATGAGTTTATATGGCTATGACTCTCCAAAAAAGAGTCGGATGGTCATCAGAGGGGTCGTGCTTATGCATGTCTCAGCAGGGTCCCAGAGACAGTCAAAGTAGATACAACCCCATTTACTGGTTCTCCTGAGGGCTACAGAGACCCAGAGGTTCTATGGTCATGGCAGATGGCTCTGCAGTTCAGTGCCATGTCAGTTGGCCCTACTTTGGAATTTGTGTTCCTGAGTGTGATGGACTCAGAGCAGACATTTCTACACATGCCTCTTCTTTTTTTTTTTTTTTTTAATTTTTTAATTCATTTTTTAAAAATATTACATTCAAAAAATACGAGGTCCCATTCAACCCCACCACCCCCACCCCACCACTCCCCCCACAGCAACACTCTCTCCCATCATCATGACACATCCATTGCATTTGGTAAGAACATCTCTGGGCATCGCTGCACCTCATGGTCAATGGTTCACATCATAGCCCATACTCTCCCACGTTCCATCCAGTGGGCACTGGGAGGATCTACAATGTCCAGTAATTGTCCCTGAAGCACCACCCAGGACAACTCCAAGTCCCGAAAACGCCTCCACATCTCATCTCTTTATTTTTTTTTTTTAACTGGAAAATACAAATTTATTGGTAAATATTCAAGACTGTGCCAATTGCTTTTTTTTTTGGGGGGGGGCATAATCCTATTTATTCATTTTATTCAATTAATTTATTTTTATTTATTTATTTATTTATTTTTAAAAATTACATTCAAAACAAATATGAGGTCCCATTTAACCCCACCGCCCCCACCCCCCACTCCCCCCACAGCAACACTTGCTCCCATTATCGTGACACATCCATTGCACCTGGTAAGAACATCTCTGAGCATCACTGCACCCCATAGTCAATGATCCACATCATAGCCCACACTCTCCCACATTCCATCCAGTGGGCCCTGGGGGGGATCTACAATGTCCCGTAATTGTCCATGAAACACCACCCAGGACAACTCGACGTCCCGAAACCAGCTTCACCTCTCATCTCTTCCTCCCATTCCCCAAACCCAGCAGCCACCATGGCTACCCTTCCCACACCCATTCCACATTTTCTCTGTGGACATTGGATTAGTTGTGTCCATTGCACATCTATGACAAGTGGGGGCTTAGATTCCATATGGATACTGGATGCACTCCTCCTGCTTTCAGATGTAGACACTCTAGGCTCCATGGTGTGGTGGTTGACCTTCTTCAACTCCATGTTAGCTGAGTGGGGTAAGTCCAATAAATCAAAGTGTAGGAGCTGAAGTCTGTTGAGGCTCTGGGCCTGGGTGTCATATTATCAGTCCAGAGATTCAAATCCCCTAAATATATCTTAAACCCCAACACCAACTACAATTCCTATAAAGTATCATGGAAGTCTTGTGAAAAGAGGTCCCCTCTGAGTCCAATTCCATCACGCAGAAACACAGGCTCCAAAGAAGGGCCATCTGCCATGGCAGTGAAGGCCATCTGCCATGACCATAGAACCCGTGGGTCTCTTTATCCCTCAAAAGAACCAATACCTGGGGTTGTATCTACTTTGTCTGTCTCTCAGACTCTGCTCAGTTGTGCATAAGCACATTCCTTCTGACAACCTCCAGACTCTTTTTTAGAGACTCACAGCCTTATAATCTCATTTCTCCTTTCCATTTCCCCCTTACATTAGGTCAATCAGCATTTTGAAGTCATGTTATTATATGTAGACAGGGATATTCTGCTGATCCGTATTGAACCTTTAATTCAAGGTCGTTTTCTGGTTGTATCTTCAGCTGGTATGTAGTAGTGGTCTCTCGGTGCCAGGGAGGCTCATCCCCGGGTGTCATGTCCCTAGCTGGGGGGAATGCACTGCATCTACATGCTGAGTTTGGCTGTGAGAGTGGTCACATTTGAGTAACATGAAGGCTGTCAGGAGGAAACTCCCAGGCACAGTGCTACTCTAGGCCTTGTTCTTATTGCAGGTGTACAGGCTCAAAAGCATAGCCATTAGTATCAGGAGCCCACTGTTGGGCCCTCCTTCCTTCCTGGTTCTTGCCGTTGCACCTGGGGGACTGCCGCTGCTCCTCCAGGGTCCACGACAGTGACCCCCTGGCCAGGGGCCCGGTACCCCCCAGCTGTTGTTTATAATTGTTTCCACTATGAGTATATCTAGACATTACTATATACCCTGGGCATATGCCCTGTATAACTCCCTGTCAACCCTATATATCCTGTCAATAACATCCTATATCAGTATTCCTCCGCTGCCATTGTTGAACCACTCTGTGATCCAAAACTTCCCGTAAAATGAATCCCAACAAATTGTCAGCTTCACAAGAGTCTTAGATCACCGAAATTCATATATACAATATACAGTACTTCCCCAGATCCACCATAAAACCTTTTCCCTTCCCCAGCGATAATCTTTTAACTTAGTCATATCATATTTCCTGAAACCGATGTAGGGATTCCGAGACAATAGCTTTCAAACAAGGTGACAGCTGTACTTACTATGTGGTCCATACTTTAGGTTGTACAGTTTTCTAAATTTTTTAGTTATCCTATGTTTTGCCTTATGGTTTACATTATTAGTCTACCGTCCCCTATATGTTTTTGGTGTAATATTACATGTTTTATATTCATCCTCGTGTACTCTCACAAAACTCCTCTCTTGCCCCCATATTTACCTTGGTTCCATCCATTCCACATCCATTTTCCCCTTCCCTTGGGGCCCACAACACCAGCCAATCTCCATTTCCCAAGAAGCCATGTCCAGAGATACTTGCAGCAGTATTCAGGGCCTGACTTTCTCATCTCTTCCTCCCATTCCCCACACCCAGCAGCCACCATGGACACTTTTCCCACACCAATGCCACATTTTCTCTGTGGACCTTGGATTGGTTGTGTCCATTGCACATCTATGTAAAGAGGAGGCTTAGATTCCACATGAATACTGGATGCAATCCTCCTGCTTTCAGTTGTAGGCACTCTAGGCTCCATGGTGTGGTGGTTGTCCTTCTTCAACTCCATGTTAGCTGAGTGGGGTAAGTACAATAAATCAGAGTGTAGGAGCTGAAGTCGGTTGAGGTTCAGGGCCTGGCTATCATATTGTCAGTCCAGAGATTCAAATCCCCTAGATATATCTTAAACCCCGGCATGAACTACAATTCCAGTAAAGTAGCATGAAAGTCTTGTGACAAGAGATCCCATCTGTGTCCAGCTCCATCACACAGAAACACCAGCTCCAAAGAAGGGCCAACTGACATGGCAGGGAACCCCATCTGCCATGACCATAGAACTTGTGGGTCTCTTTAACCCTCAAAAGAACCAATACCTGGGGTTGTATCTACTTTATCTGTCTCTGAGACTCTGCTCAGGTGTGCATAAGGGCAATCCTTCTGACAACCTCCAGACTCTTTTTTAGAGACTCATAGCCATATAAACTCATTTCTCCTTTCCATTTCCCCCTTACATTAGGTCAAACAGCATTTTAAAGTCATGTTATTATATGTAGAGACGGATATTCTGCTGGTCCGTGTTGAACCTTTAATTCAAGATCATTTTCTAATTGCATCATCAGCTAGTACTTGGTAGTGATCCCTCGGTGCCAGGGAGACTCATCCCTGGGTGTCATGTCCCACGCTGGGGGGAATGCATTGCATTTACATGGTGAGTTTGGCTTTGAGACTGGCCACATGTGAGTAACATGAAGGCTGTCAGGAGGAAACTCCCAGGCACAGTGCTGCTCTAGGCCTTGTTCTTATTTCAGGGGTATAGGCTCACAAGCATAGTCATTAGTATCAGGGGCTCACTGTTGGACCCTCATTCCTTCCTGGTCCTTACTGTTGCACCTGAGGGACTGCCGCTGCTCCCCTAGAGACCACAACAGAGCATCCCTGGCCAGGAACCCAGTACCCCTCAGCTGTTGTTTTTAATTGTTGTCACTATGACTATATCCAAACATTACCATGCACCCTGGACATATGCCCTGTATAACTCCCTGTCAACCATATATCGCCTGTCAATAACATCCCATACCAGTATTCCTCCGCTGCCATTGTTGAACCACTCTGTGATCCAAAACTTCCTGAAAAGTGAAGCCCAATATAATGTCAGGATCCCTTACTAGTAAAATGGAATATAGCAATGGGTTTAAAGGTTAGATATAGAACACGTGTTGATTTGGAAAAAGTCTACATCCTATCTTTTTCTTTTCTTTTTTCCTAATTATTGAGCTTCTCTTCACAAGAGCCTTAGATCACAGTAATTCATATATACAATATACAGTACTCCCACACATCCACCATAAAACCTTTTCCCTTCCACAGCGATATTCTTATAACTTATTCATATCATATTTACTAAAACTGTTGTACAGACTCTGAGACAATAGTTTTCAAACAAGGTGACATCTGTGCTTACATTGTGGTGCATACTTTAGGATATATAGTTTTCTAAATTTTTAGTTATCCTATGTTTTACATTATAGTTTATATTATTAGTCTGTTGGCCCCTATATGTTTTTGGTGTAATATTACATGTTTTATATCCATCCTTGTGTACTCTTGTGAAACTCCTCTCTTACCCCACATTTACCTTGGTTCCATCCATTCAACATCCATTTTCCCCTCCCCGTGGGGCCCACAGTGACAGCCAACCTCCATTTCCCGAGGAGCCACGTCCAGAGATACTTGCAACAGTGTTCAGGGCTTGACTTGCTCAACTGCCCCAATGCCCTGGGAGCCATCCTTTCTCTGGAGAGATACAGTTCCCTCTATTTGATGGCATTAGTTCTCCCCAGGATGTGGGTCCACCCCAACTCTCACTACTTGGGTCTCTACCCAATGGTACAACCCACCCTGGCAAAATGAGCATTCAGACATTCCCCAGGAGTCCGTCCCATGTCAGACCATCCCCTCTGAGCATCCTAAACAGGTAACCCTCTTAATTATATTTTGATACGGTTTTCTCAGCATTTTACTCTCAACCAACACCTGACACTCTCCTATGTTCATATGTTGCCCCTCCCTCCCCCCAATTTTTTGGCACTATTACTCATCCGCCCAGCCCCAGCCCCCTCAAACCCGCAAAGCCCCACCCAAAGGCAGCCTCTTGCCCCCATTTTATCTCTTCTTTGTGCTCATTCTTACCGCCAGCTCATCATAGATTCCACCCCCACAGACGTCAGCTCACATCCTTCCTCCAACCCCCGATTTCCTGTAAGCCTATCTTCCAGTCTCTAGCTCTCTGAGGGAGCTTGCTTATTTCATATCATTGAGGTCATACACATGTCTCTTCTGTCACTTTTAATGAACCTGTGGTTGGTGCTTGGGTTTGTATATACTCAGGAGACCTGAATCTCTGGACTGCCCATGTGACAGCCAGGCCCTAAGCTTCAGGAGACTTGCAACTCCTATCCTCTGGTTTCTTGGACTTACCCCAGCCAGCTAACAGGCAGGTGAAGAGGGTCAACCACCACACCAGGGAGCCAAGAGTGCCTACAACTGAAAGCAGGAGAATTGCATCCATCATCCATGTGGAATCGAAGCCCCCTCTCGATATAGAGATAGAGTGGACATCACTATCCCAGGGTCCACAGGATGGAGGAATGAGTATGGATTAGAGTGCACTTACTGATATTCTACTATGGAAGTATTGTGAATAGTAATGGAAGAAATTGTAGCATTGGTGTGGAGAAAGTGGCCATGGTAGCTGCCGAGGGTAGGGAGAGGGAAGAAGAGATGTGATGTGGGGGCACTTTCAGGACTTGGAGTTGTCCTGGGTGGCACTGCAGGGAAGGATGCTGGACTTTCTATGTCCTGCCATGGCCCACGGGTGGACTGGGCAGAGTGTAAACTACAATGTAAACCATTATCCAGTGGTGCAGCAGTGCCCCAAAATGTATTCACCAAATGCAATGAATGTCCCACGATGATGAAAGAGGTTGTTGATGTGGAAGGAGTGGGGTGCGGGGAGTGGGGGTATATGGGACCCCATATGTTTTTAATGTAACATTAAAAAAAATAGAATATATATATACACACACACACACACATTATATACTTGATACTTGATTTATATCTCTGCCTTGACTTCCCAATCTATTGCATTTGTTTTTCTGCCACTTCCTGTGCTGGAAGCATACGTTTTGGTAATAACAATTGTGATAAATATGTGTGTGAGGCAAATCGTCACTTATTGCCTTTTTTAATTTATTTAAAATTTATTGAAATATTTCAGTCATACATAAGCATACATAAACAGTAAACGCATAATAGTTGTGAACTTACAAAACAAACATATATAACCACAAACAAATGTATATAACATCTCACCCTACCACCAATAACTTGCATTGTTTTTAAAACTTTTTAACTAATGATTAAAGAACCTTGTCAAAATATTACTACTAAACAAAGTATTTTCCCCTAACCAATCCAATTATTATTATCTTTATATCATTTATATATGAACATACATAAACAATTAAGTGTATAGTAGAAGTTGTGAACTTACAGAGCGAACACACACAACATCATACAGGGGTCCCACACATCAACCCTCCACCAACACCTTGCATTGTCATGAGACGTTTGTTACAAACACTGTCAAAATCTTACTAATAATCACAGCTCTTTGCTTACATTTGGAGTGTTTTTCCCCCAACCCACCCTATTATTATTAGATTTACTGTGAAAGTGTGGAAATGCATAGAGTGGATGGTAACACACAATGAGTAACAGCTATTTTATAAATGGAAATGTGATTAAAAAATAGTAGTCTAGTTATGTAAATGTCGATTGACAGAATGCTTGAGAATAACCTAGGAAATGGGTAGCACAGCAAACCAAGAGGTGGATGCGAATTGTGGTTGATGGTACAGATGCAAGAGTGTCCTTTGGGAGCTAGAACAAATGCATATCACTGCTGCAGGGTGTTGGGAATGTGGAGAAGCATGGGAAAGATAGAGGTTGAGTGACCTATGGACTGTGGTTAGTACTAATAATACAATATTCTTGCATCTGTGCAAAAGACATACTGTGTTGACACTGAGGCGGTATGGAAAATGTGAGTCAAATGTACACTATGGACATGGCAATAATCAGATGATATTATTCTACGTGTAGCAAATGACACACCACACTGTGGTGTGTTGATGGAGGGGTGTTGTTTGGGAATTCTGCATATGTGCAGGATTGTTTTATAAGTTTACAACTTCTGTCGTAAAAAATACATTTTGTCTTTTAAAATATTTTCTTGGCTCTTCTTTTATGTTTTTTTCTTCCAGGTAATCTTTAAAAGTATTACACCAGGTTCCTAGAAAAAATTGCCTGGGATTAGAACTGCATTAACACAGAAGCACTTTGCGGAACTCAGTCTCTTTCGATGGTAAGTCAGGCCTGGCCTCGGGGTAAGAGCTGGGAGGTGAATCCCAGGCTGGGGGTCCAGGGTGCTGGGGGTCAGAGCTCCTCTGGCTCTGCCACCAGGTTTTCAGGTTTGTGCCCTGATGGGTCAAGTCACAGGTCAGTGTGGGCTTCTCAGTTTAAGAAGCGGCGTCGCCAATAGGGCTCCCTCCAAGCTTCTCCTCGACAGTGCTGTCCACTGTTGAGAAACCCAAGCTCCCCATGTCAGGAGGTCACACACGTGACCTGTACCTGCAGACCAGGGCCGAGCAGGGGACGGCTCAGGGACTCTGGGGGCTTGTGCTGGCCCTCTGGAACTAAGGACACAAAGGCAAGGAGGGGCGGGGTGGGGGCAAACGGAGCACAGGGGCCGGGGGCCTGGGAGAGGAGCTGGTGCAGTGGGGGGGAGGCCCCTGGGGTGGGGAGGAGCCTGCGGTCAGGGGAGCGGGTGGGAGAGGCAGGCCCAGTGAGGGGCTGAGGGCAGCGGGAGCACTGCGCTCTGGGTGCAGGGCCATCTGATGGCGGCCTTCTCCTCACGTGGCCTGGAGGGGGAGCGGAGGGCATGAGGACAAGGCCGGCCGCCCCAGCAGGGCTCAAGCACATGCCATGTGTGTCCTGGGCCTAGAGTGCAGGCGGGTGCCTGAGGCTGGCATGGCGCCCGGGAGAGGCAGTCATTACAAATGCGAGGTGGGCAGGTGCCAGCAAGGCCCCCAGAGAGTACTGAGCTTGACCACCAAGCCCAAGCCCCTCTCTTCCGGCCGGATGCCCGGAGAGCAAGATGGCCAGGCCAAGGGCTAAGGAAGACCAGAAGCAGGGAGTGGGTGAGCTGACACCCTAGGGCCCTGGGATGCTTACAGCAGGGAGGGCTGCAGCAGGTGGGTACAGAGGGAGCACTGGTGCAGGTGGAGTGCTTCACCCAGATGGGGGGCTGGACCAGGTGGGAGGGCTGGACCCATGATTGAGGGCTAGAACATGGAGGGCAGGTTCAGGTGGAGGGCTGGTCCAGGTGGAGGGATGGTCCAGGTAGAAGACTGGCCCAGGTGGAGGGCTGGCCCAGGTGGAGGGTTGGTCCAGGTAGAAGGCTGGCCCAGGTGAAGGGATGGTCCAGGTAGAAGGCTGGCCCAGGTGGAGGGCTGGCCCAGGTGGAGGGCTGGCCCAGGTGGAGGGCTGGTCCAGGTAGAAGGCTGGCCCAGGTGAAGGGCTGGCCCAGGTAAAGGGCTGGTCCAGGTGGAGGGCTGGTCCAGGTGGAGGGCTGGTCCAGGTGGTAGGAGCTGGTCCAGGTGGTAGGAGCTGGTCCAGGTGGAGGGCTGGCCCAAGTGGAGGGCTGGTCCAGGTGGAGGGATGGTCTAGGTAGAAGGCTGGCCCAGGTGGAGGGCTGGCCCAGGTAGAAGGCTGGCCCAGGTGAAGGGCTGGCCCAGGTGAAGGGCTGGTCCAGGTGAAGGGCTGGCCCAGGTGGAGGGCTGGTCCAGGTGGAGGGCTGGTTCAGGTAGAGGGCTGGTCCAGGTAGAGATCTGGTTCAGGTAGAGGGCTGGCCCAGGTGAAGGGCTGGCCCAGGTGGAGGGCTGGCCCAGGTGAAGGGCTGGCCCAGGTGGAGGGCTGGTCCAGGTGGAGGGCTGGTTCAGGTAGAGGACTGGTCCAGGTGAAGGGCTGGCCCAGGTGGAGGGCTGGTCCAGAGGAGGGCTGGCCCAGGTAGAGGGCTGGCTCAGGTAGAGGGCTGGTCCAGGTGGTGGGAGCTGGTCCAGGTGGTAGGAGCTGGTCCAGGTGGAGGGCTGGCCCAAGTGGAGGGCTGGTTCAGGTGGAGGGATGGTCCAGGTAGAAGGCTGGCCCAGGTAGAGGGCTGGCTCAGGTAGAAGGCTGGTCCAGGTGAAGGGCTGGTCCAGGTGAAAGGCTGGTCCAGGTGGAGGGCTGGTCCAGAGGATGGCTGGCCCAGGTAGAGGGCTGGCTCAAGTAGAGGGCTGGTCCAGGTAGAGATCTGGTTCAGGTAGAGGGCTGGCCCAGGTGAAGGGCTGGCCCAGGTGGAGGGCTGGTCCAGGTGGAGGGCTGGTTCAGGTAGAGGACTGGTCCAGGTGAAGGGCTGGCCCAGGTGGAGGGCTGGTCCAGAGGAGGGCTGGCCCAGGTAGAGGGCTGGCTCAGGTAGAGGGCTGGTCCAGGTGGTGGGAGCTGGTCCAGGTGGTAGGAGCTGGTCCAGGTGGAGGGCTGGCCCAAGTGGAGGGCTGGTCCAGGTGGAGGAATGGTCCAGGTGGAGGGCTGGTTCAGGTAGAGGACTGGTCCAGGTGGAGGGCTGACCCAGGTAGAGGACTGGTTCAGGTGGAGGGCTGGCCCAGGTGGAAGGCTGGTCCAGAGGAGGGCTGGCCCAGATGGAGGGCTGGCTCAAGTAGAGGGCTGGTCCAGGTAAAGGATTGGTCCAGGTGGAGGGTTGGCTGGTAGGAAGACTGGTCCAGGTAGAGGGCTGGCCCACGTGTAGAGCTGGCCCAGGTGGAGGGCTGGCCCAGGTGGGAGGTTTGGGCACAGGTGAGCTCCTGGTCACAGGGCATGGGCTGAACCAGGTTGGAACAACGGACACAGGTAATGGGGTGCTGGCACAACCCTGAGGTGTGAAGTCCTCCTGCCCACACACCCTGGAAGCTTCTCAGGGATGCAGGAAAGGGGCTTGAGGCTGCCGGCCCCACCTGGGGACAGAAGGTACCAGGAAGATTCTTATCAGAGCTGTGTGAGGGTCACCAGGGGCCCTGGAGCCACCATGCGATGAGCCCAGGGCGTGGAGGAGGAGGGAAGACGGGGTCTCCCCCCGGCAGGCCTCGCTCTGCACCCCACACTGAGGCTCCCTGGGGCACGCGGCTCTGGAACCAGCCAGCGGGAAGGACTAGCCCGCTCTGCCCGCAGGCCTTTCACCCACACTACGCATCACATGCATAATTCATTTAAACTACTTTCCCCCCACGTGATCATTTCCTAATTTCTGCCTTCACATTCACTTGCTTAATTATTTAAATTGTGTAATTTCCCTAAGCACCCCGGCAATTAGGACTTTCAGCTTGCTACCTCTCTCCAGCCTGCGGGGTGGCCTCTGGGTGACGCTGGGTGTCAGAGGCCCCCTTCCCAGGGTGGGGGGCTAGCAGGAAGCAGGGCTGGGCCTGGGGGGCTGGACACCTGCCGAGTTGCTCTGAAGCCTGCTGGCTACGTTTGGGGGGCACGACTGTCCCTTCTCTCTGCTCCTGACGGCCCTCAAGGGAATCTGATGGATCCTCTGATTTCCTGGGATCTGTGGAGAATCAGGGCAACCCCCTGGGGGGTTCGTCTTTGCCCACCTAAGCGCCGAGCTCCCCTGAAATGGCACTTTGAGCCCCAAGGCCCGTGCTGTGGCTCCCACGTGGGTAGAGTGGACCCTGCCTGGTGAAATCCAGCCTCACCACCCCACCAGGCATCACGCCCCAGTGTCGTAGGGGTTTGAAAATTCAGTCTTTGGCTCTGAAAGGAGAACTCCCGTTTTAATTATTTTGCTGGCCGTGGAAGGTGTAACCTCTCGTCCCTCAGGTGTGGGACACTTCTGAGTCACTTCCATTTTCACGCCCCTGGGTTCTCCTGCAGGCGCTGGCCCCGGGGGGTGAGGTGTGAAAAGCAGCACCCGTGAACGTGTCAGGAGAAAGGCTCTGCTCACACTTGGGTGGGTGTTTGGGCCTCACTGGCCACGCAGCATCAATAAATGAGAGCAGCGCTGGGGGGGACAAGCACTAATCGTTTCCCCTCCGCCTCCGAGGCTCGCCGCCTGCAGCACAGCCGCAGAGCCTGCTGGCCGAGGCGGGCCTGGGCTCGGGAGCCACGAAACGGGGGCGCTGAGGCTTTGGGGATTTCAGGGGTCTCCCCTCAGCTTGCTTTGCAAGCTCCAGCACATTTCTACTCTTCTGCTTTCCAGTGGGGTGGTCTTTAGCCTGCGGGGACCCTCATGAGATACGCCCAAGGTGGTGGGCACACGTGCTCAGAAAGATCCAGAAGAGCACATCAAGGGGCAGGGGAGTGGGCCAAGCTGTGTCCCCCAAAAGAGAAGTTTGAACCCCAGCCCCGTCCTGTGCATGTGACCTTACTGGAAAGGGGGACTTGGGGTTAAAAGACGAGGCCAAACTGGAGTAGGTGGTGCTGATCCTGCAGGAAGGCAGGGGTCTCCTAGGCGCCCTGGAGGAAGAGGGGTGTGGGCGCAGAGAAGGACAAGCAGGGGAGGCCGTGTGGAGGGCGAGGCAGAGGCCGGGGGCACGTGGCCACAGCCCGGGGCGCCCAAGGCCGCCGGGAGCTGGGAGAGGCCAGGAAAGGGCCTGGCGGCGCAGAGGATGCCCAGGGCGCCCAGACAGCACGAGGACGCAGCGGCTCGAGCCATCCCGCTGCCATCCCCCGCGGAGCCCGAGCAGTGCGAAGCCCCCGCAGGTGCGCGCTTGTGGCCGCGGCGGGTGCCCAGAGCGGGGTGGCGTGGTGGCCGTCGCCCTGGGGTCACGGACACTCCTTCAAGGTTGACATCTCAGAGCCCAGAGGCCATGGCCACGGACGCTGAGTCGGGGTCTAGGAATCCGCCCTGCTGAGGCAGGCCACCGAGGTGAGCCCCCAGAGCTGCTCTACAAATCACGATGCCATCCCCAGGCCCGGAGTGGTGCCAGTAAGCGAGATTTCAACCTTACAGGTTTTCCCTGTTAACGCAGCCCGGGATTAGCCGGACAGCGAGCGGCCGTTTGTCTCCCTCGTGCCTGTACGTCAAGGCCACACACTGCGCGGGTGCTGAGGGCCTGGGGTGGGGCTGCGTTCCGGGGCCATCTCTTCCGCGTCCCCTCCAGAGGTGCTGTGTCTTCCAAAGAGGAGGGGGAGGGTGGCTGGGGGGGGGGGTGGCGAGCGAGGGGGAGGGCGGCCAGGGAGGGTGGGGGGGTGAGCGAGGCACCCTGGGAACCCTGCTCTTGGGGTGCGGTCCTGCTTTCCATTATTTATAAATTACAGAAAAGCAGCCTCGTACTCTGCATGTGAATGCTTGCCCCCAAGCTCAAGATAAAAGGAGTGTGGTTGGAAGCCACCCAGGAGGAGGAAGTGGGCATCGTCGTGGATGGAGAAGGCACAGGTCCACAGACTGGTGGAGATCGGGGGTCAGTGTCATCAAAGCGGGTACCGAGCTCACCTCCCCGTGGAGCCTGCGTGAGGCCTGGTGCCAACAGATGCTTCCACTTCAGGGCGTCTTGAGGCCCCTGTGCCGTCTACAGCTGCTCTGGAGGGTGGTGGGTCCCGGGCACCTCTGTGGAAGCCTCTGGAATCTCCAGAGAGCAGAGGGGAGCCCCATGCACCCGAGGTGCTTGGCACCCCCCCCACACGGGATCTGACTGTGGGCGTCAGCTCCTCCCCAGTGAGCCAGACGGGTGGGTTTAGAATTGCCGGGACAGGCATGGGACGGACCCCACACCTCATCTCAAAAGCAGCTCTGAGCCCAGAAAGGAATGACATTCTGATGCCCCGGCCACACGGCGGGACCTGGACGACGTGGTGCTACGTGAAACGAACCAGACCCAAAGGGCAGACAGGGTCTGCTCTCGCCAACTCGACGTGACTGGGGTAGGCCCACTCGTGGAGGCAGAATCCAGGTGCCAGGCTGCCAGGCTTCCAGCACGGGCGGGGGGGACAGGGGGCTGCGGCTTCACATCGATAGTTTCTATCTGGGACGGTGGAAACGGTCTGGCAGTGGATGGTGGTGACGGTAGAACCACACTGAG
Source organism: Dasypus novemcinctus (assembly GCF_030445035.2). NCBI lineage: Eukaryota > Metazoa > Chordata > Mammalia > Cingulata > Dasypodidae > Dasypus > Dasypus novemcinctus. The sequence continues at coordinate 1,598,554 of NC_080674.1, forward strand.
AATGTAATTAACGGGCTGACTCATCTGCTGTGGTTAAAAGGGGAAATTTCAGGTTTTGTTTATGTCACCAGAATAAATTTTTTTTTTAATCCATGGAACTGCACAATACAACGAACCCTAAGTTAAACCATGGACTCACGTAGATCGTAGTACAATTATAAATATATGTTCTCATCAACTGTACCACACCAGTGCAAGGTGGTAATAATGGGGAGGTATATGGAAACCCTGTATTTTATGCATGATTTTTTGGTAAACCCACAGCTCTAATTAAAAACAAGCAAACAAACAAAAAACAGAAAACAAAAAACAAAACCCCAAGTCTCTTGGGGGAGAATGAACAGGGAGAGGATGGAAGCTCGGAAGCTCCTGGGAGCAAGTGAGAAAATTTAGCTGAGGAGACTTGGAACAAATAGTGCTAGGAATAGGCAGCAAAATGGTGCTTTGGACTTAACAATGCCTGGGGGGTAAATAGTGTCCCTCCCCAAGCCCTGGTGAAGGACGCAGGGGAGGCCAGGGTGAGCAAGCCCGGCAGGGCGAGCGGAGGACTTCACGGCACCTCCTTCCTCCCAGCTCGCTGGCATCCAGGAGGAGAGCGGCTCCTCAGCACGCGTCTTAGAGCCCGCGTGGATTTCCTACGTCAACCACAGGTAGAGGCAGGAAACAAAGGTGCCTCAAGAACAGGGGTAATGTAACCAATAACCCGTTTGGAAAAATGCATAGAGTTGCTAAATTCTATCGGGCTTGAAAGGGAAGGTTTTAGGAATCTTGGAAGTCACCACTTTGTTGGTCCCTAAATCCTTTTGGCTGCACACAATTCTGGAGCTTAAATTTCCCTTTGCAGGGAAGCCGAGGCATGTCTTCTGGTTGAAAGGCACTTGAAAATAATCAAAATTGATTTTCCCCTGTTGTATTTTATGCAATATTTTGCTATTAACAAGTAAGCATCCCAAAGAAAAGGAAAGAATTGGAACCTAACTGCGGGTGTGTGCTAAATCCAGCCAGGAAAGAGGAGGGCCACGATCCAGCAGACAACACCTGCCCTCTCGGGCGCCACAGCGGGCACAGGAAGAGGCGTCGAGGATGAAGCGGCCACTCCTTCCGAGGATTTTCACGGCTCACTCTCTCTCTCCTGCCCGAGACACTACAGAACAAGACACACTTGGGCTCTCCATAAGGTCGACCTCATTTCTAGGTGATTCAAACTGCCCAGGTTGGTTCAGTAAATCAGGTGTATCATGCGTAAGGCAGATGGAGATGCAAGTGGCAGGAGGTATAAGGAGCCCGTCAGGATTCTCACTCAGTGGCACTTCAATCCTGCCCGCTGCCTCCCTCACCCCTCTTCCTGAAGTTTGTGTTAAAAACGTAACGTTTAATTTTGAAAAATGATAGAAATTAGTAACTCGATTATTCCAGGATTTGGGGTATTAAAATCTAGGAAGAATTACTTCAAATGTGGAGAAAATGTCACAAAACCCACTTCACAGCAAAACCATCCCGTGACCTCTTTAAGGACGGAATGTGAGCCACAAACGTCTTTGGAGTAATACTGCCTCCAGCTGACGTTTGGATCTGAACCAGTGTGCATTTTTCAGACCAACAAACAAGCGTGTCACGGGCCTGCAGGAGCAACACCTTCGCCAGGATGCTTCCTCTTAGGTGACGGCTGAAGAGCTGGGAAAACCTGGGTTCACCAAGGGACAGAGCTCACAGTCACTCAGGTGGAAGGCCCTGGAGGGGCTGGCTCTTTCCTGGGAAGGGGCCTGCAGCCACGGAGCTCCCCCAGACAAGCACAAACTCCGTCCCCACCCCTACGGCCTCCCCATCCTCGGCGCCAAGGCTGCTGGAGCCCCCTGCTCTTACCATGTCGGGGTCCCCCGGATGGTTTTGTGCTAAGAGCGCAGAAGGGCCCCCTGGAATTCTCTACAGAGACAAGGCGGGAACATTTCCATCCTTCAATCTGAGTTCCTCTTGGGACATCTCCAAAGCCCCTCTCGGAGAATTCCACGTGGAACGGAGCCCAGGGCAGAGCCCGGAAAAGGCACTCGCCGATGTCCTCAAACTTCAGAAGGGCCTCGGGGTGCCTTCCCAACGTGGAGGTAGAGACCACCCTCATCACTTCGGTGGGAAGGGGGCGTCACCGTGGAAACAGCTCTCAAGTACTCATCAGTATCATTTATCTGCAGAGGTAATTCAGAAGACAGAGAAAGTTCGGAAAAAAACATGTCATGCTTCCCAATTACTGAAATAATGTGCTATTCGGCGTGATCTTTCAGTTCAGGATTTGCTATCTCAGAGATAATTTCTCTCCTATTATCAGGTCTTTTCATCTTATCTACATCATCCTTTTTAAGAAAAGAAACAAATTCATTTTGCTCCTAAATCACTCTAGTTCCTTTCAATTGAGAAAAGCTGGAATCCCCCAAAGCGGCTTTCACAGCTCTGTTCGTCTAGATAAGTATCGGTGTGTAACTTGAGTTTATTTGATTAAAGCAGAGTTTACGAGACAGTTGTTGAGACAGGACAGGAGGGGTGGCTCCTCTCCCCAGGGGCTCCCCTCTTCCCATCATGCCCTCGAAGCGGCAGTTTAGCCTGTAAGAGGACCTGCTGGGCACGAGCTCCTGAGTGGGCCAGGTGGCCACGGCATCCTCCATCCTGTGACAAGCACATTTTTCTGGAGGTTAGCTGTGACTCCTTAATTGGATTGCTTGCATCAATTGCACTAGAAGGTGGACCAGTGATAGGGAAAAAATGGTTTTCCTTCTTCAAAAAAACCCCACAACAAAAACAGCCCATCATGTAGGAGGAAACGTGTGAGCATCTTATTGAAAGGGGAAAAAATAATTTGAAAAGATGAGAAGTTGGCGTGAGGGAAAAGCTGATATTCTTCTCTTATAACGGATAGCCCCAAGTTGTTGAGGCCATTATTTCTTGCATTTTCAGAGCAAATGAACTTGACAGATGGCTGTGTCACCCAAACCCCCACCTACCAACTTGATTATGCAGAAAACAATACAATAGAAAAGAAATCATTACTGAAGGAACCTGGTTAGTCCACAGAGGGCCGAGCAATGCAGAAGAACAAAATTACAGCAGTGGAATTGAACAGCAAGAATGCATTTAACATAAAGTGGGTTACGGCGAGGCAATCAGTCATGGCTAAAGCTATTGTCTGGGCTTGCTTGCATGGTATATGAAGTAATCTGTCATCTCCCACTGAATTTATGCTTAGTTTCTAGGAGAAAACTACAAAGGTTCTGCCAGGACATGTCTTGGTAGCCTTAAGTAGCTCAAGTGTGGATCCATAGAAATAAAACTGTGGGGGATTTCAGGTTGCTTTTCTGTCTTCTGCATTTCAGAGACTATTATCTTGATACCAAGATGTTTCCATCAGATGATCATGTGACCAGAACATTGAATGTTGCTCCTTGGGGAGGTTCAGGACACAGCTTCCTTCATTTGTGACAAGGTGCAAGCAGTTGACACCAGCATTGGGCACACAGAAAGGGCAGGTAGAGAAGGTAAAAGGCCAAAGTTAAAGCAGGTCTTTACAAAAGTGGGAAAAGAGCATTGCCATCCATTTAGAAAGACCTCTGACCTTCCTGTGCACGAAAGCACGTATTGCAAGGGCAGGGCCAACTCTTGGCTCTACAAATCCTACCTTTATATATAAGTGACAGCAAGGGAATAATGGTTGAAAGTGGGACATTAGCCAGAAGAGGCAAATCAGCACCAAATAACCAGAAAGACTTTTCAAAATTGGGAAGGAATTCTCAAGAATGAGTCCACTGCATGATTCCCTTAATATTTTTGCTGGAATTTTGCCATTTCTCCCATCTGAAAAGCTCTTCCCCACCCATCGCTGCATCTGGAGGTCAGGGCCAGCTTTGATGGCCCAGCTCAAAAGGGCCTTTGGCTAGATCTACTGATCTCTCTGCATGTCCCCACAGGAACCCCTTCTTCCTGGCACTAGAGCTGCTTTGGTTCCATCTCATTTATCCGATTTGACATCATACTCCCAAGGTAAATGGCTGTGGTAGACCCAGCCATCTAAATAGCTATTGTTTATTTAAATTTTGTAATCTCTTTCACTATATAAAGAATTGTATAGATGTATATATCTATTGACATACTATACATCTATATATTAATCCTATACCTTCTATCACAGCATCTTATACACACACACACACATACTTTATAAATGAATTTTGAGTTTGGTTAAATGCAGACTTGTTAAAAATTGACCTGGAAATTATTTTATCACTTTGAAAAAAATGTTTCCCAAGCCTTCACTGTATCTCATTAATTATTTCCATTGCTTTCAGGTCTATATATAACCAGTGACATAGGAGTGATTTTACATTTACTTGGTTTAAGGTAAGTACTTGGCACCTCGTTAATAATAACTGATTCAGTATGTCAAACTAAAGAACAAAGACGAAAATTCATCTTAGATTATTCTGACCTAAAAAACAAAAAAAAAAGGTCCTGGTTCAAAAGTCCCTTCTGCAGCCATCCATAGAAAAGTATTTACCAGCTTCAGAGTCCATTGAGCAGAGGGTAGAACACATCTACCTAAAATAGTACCCAAAGCCTCCCCTGAGATTGTGTTTGCTGGTAATTAGGAAGCTCGCAGCCCTTGGAGAAGGCTGTGTTCCACCTGCCCTGAATGGAAACTGCCTATGCTGGCACAGGAGGCAGCCGCTGCGCCTCTAGAATAGCCACAGTCCCCGCAGCCACGGGGCCCGGGGGAAGCCGCCCTGGGAGTTCCCCGCGGCCTCATGTCCCACCAGCAGGGGCTCCAGGTCTTCGCCTCTAGCGCTCTGGCGAGGTGACGGGCTTACATATCATCAGACATGGTGTCCCCGTGCCAGGGTGTGGGCTCAGTTTGGGGATAGGCCACCTCCCTGATTTCCTGAAGGCTTGGGGCTCATCCTTGGAGCCTCCCAGCCAGGCCTGCTGGAGGAGCGGGGGGTGGGGAGGGCCAGGGTGGAGAGAATTGTCTAGTTTGGGTTCCACGAATGGTGTCTGGGGAAGGAACCAATTGGGTGCAATTGACAGGCAACCGTGTAATGAAGGATGAGGCCAGCAGGTGCCTCTTTGTGTGCCGTGGAGAAGGAGCCGATGGAAAGGCCCAGCTCAACAGCACCGTGGCGACCAGACAACAGAGGAACTGGAGGCCGTGGCACCGCCTTCCATCATGTGCAGAGGGTAGAGGTCTCTGGGACCTGAGGGATGCTCCCTGCAGCCTGAGCCCCTAGGAGGGACCCCCAAATCCCAGGCCCTCAAACCTCCCAGCTTACCGCTGACTCACCTGGTTGGATCTATTGACTACTGGTTTGGGGACACACAGACTAGCAAACACAGGCGGAGTTGGGGCCACACGTGGGCCTCGCTCACCTGGCAGCTGGGCCCCGAGCTAGCCCAGAGGGAGACAGTGTGCAAAGCAGGTGCGTGCTCGTGCGGGAGCAGGTGCTGCTGCCCGAAAGGCAGGTGCGGGCTCCTGTGGGAGCTGGGGACAGCTGCCGAAGGCCACAGGGTCTCCCTGAGGTGGAGGAGGTGGCCGGCTCCAGCAAGGCATGAGCTTCCGGGACACTCACCCAGGAGCATGGCCCAGAATCTTCCGGGGTCGGCAGTGGAGCCACTGCCCTCTGTGGTTGCCTGTGGGCGGAGGGGCCAAGACTGGGTTGGAGTCACAGCTCCAGGACAAGGAGGCTCCTTTCTGTGCTTTATCAGAACCAATCACATGTGACAATGGCTTATGCCCCTGCAGGCAAAGGGTGGGGATTTCATTCTCCCTAGAGCCTGGGAAGGAAGAGGGTCCAGCGGTGGAGCCCCTTGGAAGGTAAGCTACGTGACTCCTGCCTGACGGGGTGCCCCATAGCACCCCCCGTGCCCCACCAGCCTCCTGGGGACTCCCTCTCACTGGTCCTTTGCAGCGCAACTGATTCTATCTCCAGGAAGGAGAGCTGGCCTGTTGAGGGATGAGGAAGGAGCACGGGGCAGAAGGGCTAAGGATTTGGGGGACACAGACCCTCCCCAGGAGCCACGTCTGCACAGGGCCTGAGCCTTTGGGTTTCTGGGTGGGCTTGTGGGAGGGGAGCAGGGGATGCCGCCCTTGAAGGCATGACCCCATCGTCACCTCCCATTCAACGTGTTCCAGCACCGCGGATATGGGAATCCCCCTCCTCGACTCAGATCTGGCGACCCACCAGAAGCCCTGGGTTCCGGGGGCCACGCATGGCCCGTTTCTCCTCCAGCTCTAAGGCCAGAGAGCCCGGGTCAGGCGGGCTTTGCATTCTGGCTCCCTGGACCCTCCCGCCTCAGCCCCACGGGCTCAGACAAATGGGCCAGAATCCCCGGAGCCAAAGGAACTCCACGCAGCTGGCCCATCATGTTCTGCAGCCACAGCCAGAGCCGACCCCTTATGTCAGCAGATGCCCCGAAGACATTAACTCAGCAGCCTCGTCCTTCCTGACACACGGAAGCAGCAAATCGAGTCCATAACGGCGTCCGGGAGGGTTCTGGGAACTGGCTGCCTAGACTTGTTTTCGGGGGGTCCTTGCAGGGCCAAAGGGACTGTGCATGATTCCTCTGTCTGTCTGTTGCCGTAGCAATTGCTGTGCTAGCCCCAGATCCCTGGCACCCCCTGGCCCCTCCCTCCAGACACCAGCTCCTCTGAAGTTGGGCCAGGAAGCACAGCCGTGAGCAGGTGAAGGAGTCGGCACAGACCAGAGAGGCTCGTGAACGGCAGTCAAAGGGGCCTGCAGCTCAGGTCACACCCCTGTATTCATCGGCCAAAGGGGTGCCGATGCAAAATATCAGAACTCAATCAGCTTTTGTAGAGGGTATTTATTTGAGGTAGAAGCTTAAAGTCATAAGGCCGTTAAGCATAAGTTGCTTCCCTCACCAAAGTCCTTTGCCATGTGTTGGGGCAAGATGGCTGCTGACATCCAAAGGCTCAGCCTTCCTCTTCCTCTTAAGGCTCCATGGTCCCAGCTTCTTCCAACCTCAGCTCTAGGCTGGGACAAGCCTCGTCTCTCTCCCGCGACTTGTTTCTCTCCAGGCTCAGCTGCTCTGCTCTCTCCACAAGGTCAGCTGTAGACCATCAGGCTCTCTCTCCTCCCAGGGCCTCTGCTGTGCCTATGGAGCCGTCTCTATTCCTCTGTGTTCTTCTCCTGTGTGTTTACTTCCCGGGGCTCCAGCCTCAAAACTCTAACTCTCTCCTCTGCCTTGTCATTTTCTCTTTGAGTCCCTGCCCCCTCGATGTCCTACTGATGTGGCCCAATCAAAGCCCTAATCATAATTTAATCAAGTAAGAATGAAACCTCTGCGTTTAATGCAATCAAATGTGCCCAGAGGAAAAGACTAACTTACAAACACAATCCAATATCTGTTTTTGGAACTTGTAAATAACATCAAACCGCTACACACTTATCTTTTCAGAGCCAAGGGATTCCAGCCGGCGGCCAGTGCCTTCACCTCTGCCCGCCGCACGGCGACAGGTGATGCACACTCTACCCACCCAGGCAAGATATCTTTCAACCCTGTTCCCCCTGTCGGTGCAAAACTGATTCTGAGACGCTCTCATTGGGATGAAGCACAAGGCTGGCCTCTTTGTCCAGGAAGGAGCACCATGATGACAGGGCCGTGATTTGTTGCCAGAACCTCAACGACAAAGACACATTGAAACTTTGAAGAGCTCAGAGGAGGAGGAATGAGAGCACTGACGCCAACAGCTGATGGCCCTGGAGCCCATTGCTCCTAGAGCAGGCCAGCAAGGCCTTTCCCACCTGTCTGGGAGGACACCATGGTCGGTGGTGTTCATGTCCTTAGACGCTGGTGCTGTCAGCTGGTGGCCTGGAGAGGTGAGTCAGATATCCACAGCTCGTGGAGTGTCTGAGCGCAAGCTGAGGAGCTGCATCTCCATCATCGGGGGTTCCTCCCCCTCAGGTCCTCGCCAGGGCCCTGGAGGAAGTCCAGTGATGGAGCTGCCCCATGCTTCTGGCAGGAACTCCTTCCTCTGCCCTCGTCCCAGTTCCCTGGGCTCCCCGAGGGGCTCAGACTTGACCAGCTGGTGTGTCCCCCAGCTCTGTGTACCCTCTGTCCTTCCTCTCCCCAGTGTCTCGCCAAGGTAACCCCTGTGCCCTCCCACTTTCCCCTCAGTGCTAGGCGGGCATCGTCACTTTCAATGTGAACAACAAAGGCTGGTTGACATGGAGCCGTCTGCGCATCCCGCACAGGACAGGAGCACAGTCTGTGGTGTCCCACAGCCTTCCTCTTGCAACTCCAGAGCATCCTCAGAGCCTGGGAGACAGACCTGCCCGTCGTTGTCCAGCTCAAATGGAGGCCTGGCCTGGCCGGGCTACCACCGAGAAGTGGACAAGGTCACCCACGAGCTGCTGGGAGAGGGCCTTGGGGAAAATAAGAGACTCCTGGCAGCCAACAATCCAACTAGCTTAAGCAAAAGGGAACTGGGGGAAGACAGGAACTCATCAGCTCCCCAGTACCGGGGGTGGAGGAGGGCCGCTTCTCCAGCAGGAGGCGCTGCCACTCCCCTGGCCAAGACCCTCCAACCACAAGGTTCCTGTGCCAAGTGCGAGCGATTCCGAGACCCAGCATGGACTGCAGCTGGCTGGGGGAGCCCAGGTCTCCCATCCGCAGGGACGGAACTGTCTCCTACAGCTGCCGTGGGAGGAGGACGCTGGGGGGCCCCTTCCCTCCAAGACTGGACTTAGTCACAAACGGTGAACCACCAAATGGACAACCCCATGCTTGGAGGAGGGCATTGAGGCCCGGGAGCCCACCCTGGTAAACGTGCACACATCCCAAAGAGGCTGGACTCAGGTGAGACCTGAACTTCTCTAGTTCCTGGGGCTCTGGGGATTCTCCTTGCTGGAGGCCTGGAAGCAGGGGTGTGAATGCTGTGGGGACAGGTCGGTTGCAGATGTCTGTGCTTAACATAATATATCGGATGCTCTGATAATCATTTGTATAGAAACTCAGTCCTTAGTGGCAACTGCCTCATACCCACTGAATTAGAATCAAGAAGGAAAATGACTAAGACCTACATGGAGTAATGACATGAAATTATGTAGGGTGATTTAGCAATGTATGCAGGATTAAAGGAAAAAAGATGAAGTTCCTTCACCTATACAATCATCTCCCAAAGGAAGTGGGGGGTCTTCAGTTGTGGGAATCTTTTAAAATGGAATTTGATATAACCCAGGAGAATGAGCAGTTGAAAGCAATCTTGTTTTGGCAGCAAGTAGACCAGATAACCAAAAATCTAATCTATGCATGTCTACAATTTGGAAATGCACATCTGCAGAGCTCAGGAGCCTGGCTTTCATTTGGAGATGTCCCACTGATGCTAGTGATGATGCTTCAAAGATGCTCTCTTGTTTCAAGGCCGTGCAGCCTTACGTGCACACTTTCTAAAAGAGCAAAAGGGACCTAAGGGGAAGGGCCAGGTCACTTCTGGCCAATGGAAGACTTCAGGCCTCGATCTTAAGTTTCCATCCTTCAACCAGAAACCCAGAAGTAAATTTTGGAGGTCCTGAAACCCAGGAAGGACCAGCCCCTTGGATCCCACTCAGTCTTTAGGATGAGCTGGAAAAGTGGGAGAATTGGAATGCAAATTCTCTTAGCTGGGCCCCTAGAAGTCAAGCTGGAGAGGGATTCTCATCAAAGGATTTATTCCAGGCATGCTTTTGGGGTGTGGGTGAGAGGGAGTGAGGGAAGCAGATGGGGCCAGAGACAGCACAGGGGGGGGGGGGGGCTCTCTGTGGGAGACTGGCTTCATCCTGATAAAGAAAACGTGTTTGTTGGAGTACGTGGTTCAGTCTACTGCACCTGCCCTATTTGTTTCTTTTTTCTTTGCAAAAAATTATTTTGTAATAATGTTAGATTTACAGAAAAATTTCAAAGACTGGACAGGGAGTTCCTATGCACCCATCACCACCTGTCTTCTTTCCCTTCCCATTTTCCTTTTGCATCTCCTCTTTCTCCTTGGAGCTCTCCGTGGAGGTGTGTGGAGGGTGATATAGAACTTGGCTATGCTATGGATTGAACTGCATCCCCCCAAAAGACATGATGAAGTCCTAATGAACCTCCACATCCATATGTGACCCTATTTGTAGATATGATCTTTGAAGATATTATTAGTGAAGAAGAGGACAAACTGGACTGGGGACCCTAATCAGATATGACTGGTGTCCTTCAATGGAGAGGAACTCGCAAGTAGACAGAGAGAAGATGGCCTTGGGACACCACAGACTGTGCACAAGCCAGAAGCATATGGAATGCAGAGGGGGCAACCCTGCCTACACCTCGATTTTAGAAATCTGTCCCCAGAAACATGAGACATAAACTGCTGTTGTTGGAAGCCACATGGTTTGTGGCACTTTGTTATAGACTCCTCAGGGGCATAAGGTTAAACCCCTCAAATCCTTTCTGTCTTCACATCAAGCCCTCAGGCACTTTGAAAGGAAGGTTCAAATCCCACTTTATGTGGACAATCTGCTCCGTGCAATTCCCGTAACTTACAGTCCTTCAGCGCGTCACCGGTCCAACAAGCCGAGGTACGGGAGGTTAAATGGCAAGCCCCTGTGAACATGGTGGGAGATGCCGTCACTCCGACGTGGTTGTGGACTTGCCCTGGGATAGTAGTGTGGGCTCACAGAATCCACCGGTGCCCTGTTTGGCCTGCCTCTTGGCCACCCCCGCAGAAGAAGAGCCCCTCTCCTGGAGATGAGCAGGATCGACTGGAAGCTCTGGTGCTGGGTGTGCCTGTTGGATTAAGCCACCACATTAGACGAGGACTTGGTGGAGAAATGGACTCACTCCGCCCGTCCTCTTCCTCCACCTGCAGTGGCACACGGCTCTCCTGGAGGGACTTTGACACACAGGAGCTTGGGGAGTTCTTTCCCTGGTTCTCCCCATTCTCCAGATGCTGCATGTTATTTATCACCCCTCTATCCTGCCACCCTAACTCTCTTGTGCACACTCAAAACCATGCCCACAACCACTCTTGGTGTTCAAGGGGGGTCTTTCCTCCCCCCAAAGACAAAGCCCACAACCTCACCCTGAGATTCAAGGGCTTCTAGAAAAATGTCTGGGGCCTCTTCACTTTCTTGACCACCTTCCTCCCTGTTTCTTCACTGTGGGTTCATTTACTGCCACTTGGGATCTTCCAGACTCTTGCCCAGTTGAGTTGGAGTGAGTGTTCTTTCTAAGATTGTACCTCTTCTGTTAAGGCACTGTATTTGCTCAAAGAAACAGCCATGACCCTCTATCCTACAAGTTTCAACATGGAAATCCTAAGACCATTTTCTTCATTTCATTCTGGCTTAGCCAAGGAACTCTCCCCGTGTTGAAACATGACCTTCTGCACATTCATTTTCCCCCATATGCAAAATCCCACACAACCCGAAGCCCTGATGGGATAGCTAAGTTCTATTACCAGTACCGCTGTATTGGAGTGTCTTGCTCACAACAGAAACCCCTAAAATACAGATTCTTGCCACAGATCAGCTTCAGATGCTTCCTAAGCCCCCTGATACATCATTCACTTTCTGGTATTTTGGGAAAACTTTTGCTGGTATGTGAATTTTCCTTGGAGATGGTCCAGAACTTACATCAAACTAAAAAATAAAATAAAGTTAAGGCCAAAGAATTAGCAGTATTTTTCTAAACCTACAGCATAACAGCAAGGACAGTTAGCTACGTAAAAAATGCCTCATGAAGACAGTGAGGTGGGAGGGGTTGTGGTGCTTGCTGTTTGTTTGGATTGTTATTATTCAGATCACAGGGAAGGCTCTGGGGGTCTTGTCCTTCTTGGGAGAGCTGTCCTCAGCCAGTTGTCCCCTCATGGCTCCACTGGCACTGCCCGTGGGGTTGGAGTACCTTCGGCTCTCATCCACACATGCATCCCTCCTTGGGACTGTCCGCAAGAAGACAGTGTGGGGAGAACAAAGTGAGAGAAGGGATCAGGTTGTCAGCACAGAGCTGCAGCGCCAGCTCGATGAGGACAGGGAGGCTTGGCCTCTCTGGATCAGAGAGGTAACTTCTGCTGGTTTGGTCCCAAGGCCATCTTCTCTCTGGACCTGGGAGCTAAACCCCAGGCTCTTGGCTTGGAAACAGCTATGTCAAAGCCTCATGATGGAAAACCCTGTGGATTCCACCGTCCCGAGACCTGGCCACCTAGCCGACCAGGCACAGGGGCCATCCATTGGCAGAGCCATCTGGGTAGATGGCTTTTCTCAGAGTCCTCATCCTAGGTCCCTCACCAGGTGGCATTTTTAAAACTTTCATTTCAGGAGACATCTCCCTATGCTGTCTCCAAATAGACTGGACATATTTCATGGTCGTTCACGACTCCCAAGTATGCTAGATTACCTATGAATTTTACTTGTTTAGATTGGAAATGAATGTTTCTGTTACACATAGCCTGGAGTGGAGCATATCTGGAGATTACCTGCAAAGAAAGGAAGGTTCCTTGGCATTTAGGGAACAAGTTGAGTGCTTCACTCTCTGTGCTATATTGCCAAGTTGCCTCCGCACTGAAATGTTCCTTCTGATCGCCGTAATTGGATCCTTTGGTGAGGATTTTGCTTCCAAGACCTGTTTCTTATTGGGGCCCTGGTTTCTGATATCCCATAGGATGAGAAATTCAAATCTCCTGCATTTGTGTGGTTTGAGGGTCCATCCTGTTTTTCACATTGGCTTTCTTGAATGCTGCTTCATTTACAACCCAAAGCGCCAGCAGGCAGGCCATCCACCCAGCCTCTGCAGGCAAAGCTTTCCTCTCCCAAGCAACTTGTGGCGCTCCTTCAAGGGGAGCACTGATGGCAAGACGCACCCGTATCTTGACTCGTGTGTGTATTCTTTCCCCACCCCACGTGTCCTTAACCTGGGGTTAGTGACTTTGGAGTGAGCTTTTAGCTGTAGGTTCTCATCAAAAACTTGTGTTTTTTGTAATCTAGACAGCACTCTACATTCGCTGTGAAGCCAGAGTCTCCTTTGCTTCAAGTTCCAATTTCTGGGAGCAATCTCATCAGGAGACCAGCTTTATTCTGCCCCAGGAGGCAGAAGTCTAAATTCCTTAGTTCATGTCTATCGCTATGCATGCCACTTTCAGCCCAGTGTCTGTAATGACCTCCAGTTATCTCCTTTAAAAAAAACAAAAAAACAAAACTGAAAATAGTACTTTTATCAGTTTTTAGGTTTAAAACATAAAACGTCAACTTTACTGTATAAAACAAAGGAGGTGGTTTACCTTCACTGAGGTTCTCTAGAATGGAGCTTTGCATCATTCCTTCACATGATCAGTTGTTGTTTTAATCATTTAAAATGCTAAGCACGCACTCCCAATTGACCTGGGGAACTTTGCATGAACATTTAACTTATTTGGGACCTTATGCCTCCCCAATCAACAGATCAATTCTAAGAGATGTGCGTTTTTCTTACTACATGTTATTCTCAAATGCAAAGAGGGTTCCGCACATGTCAAATTAGTCAATGGTGCCTGAATCTTAGTGTTTTACTGAAAGTGGACATTCCCGACCTCCAGCCATCATGAAGAAGCCATCATGAGAAACAAGTGTGAGGATGAGTCACGTGCAGATGCTTCCAAGAATGAAGGAAGGTTCACTTGCACCCCTGGGTGCCTTCCTTCTCTGGAAGGCAGAAAGCCTCCCCCGCTTTATTTAAAATTCATTTTGAAATGTCTGGTACCTGGAATGGTGCTTTACGTGCATGGCATGCGTGTTAATTGCATAAATGAATGAATTCCACATGGGGAGAAGCAATTTGGAATAATGACCCTGAGTTTCTAGAGATCTTCAAGACTCAAGCATGGCACTCTGAGCGAAAGAATGAAACCGGGAGTAGTCCAGGTGAGCGCTCCAGAAAGCAGGTAATTCCTTTGGCCAGGAAGTCAGCCACAGGATTGGAAAGGTCTGAGAGAGTGCACTGCTTTCATTAGTGGTGGTGGACCCCAAACTGACCCACATCAGTATCCTCCCAACTGCCCACGTCAAATGTTCCTCAGTCTACCCGCATCGGTGCTCTTCAAACTACCCACATTAATGTTCTCCAAACTACCCACATTGGTGTTTCCCAAACTACCCACATCAGTGTTGTCCAAACTACCCACATCGGTGTCCCCGAAGCTTGCTGGGGCTCTGGGGCTTTCAGAACAGGGCAGACTTGAGCCTTCCCTGGGCCTTCCTGGGATGAGGCGTCCCACCCCCTGCCGCTCTGTCAGGGCCAAGGCTCCAGGGAGAGAGCACCTGGAGGCAGGCCCACCTGAGGGACTTAGCTCAGAGGAGGGGGCCTAGGGAGAATGGAGGCACCAGTGCCAGAGGAAGGGGCCGCACGCCCACCCACTCCACCATCCCTGGCGGGAGCCCAGGCCCTCAACAGCAGTGAGCTCAGTCTCCTGGGAGACCCCAGACCCACTTCCATTCCAAGCACTTCCCATCAGTGGCAGGGACTGTCCGAGAACGCTCCCTCAATCCAGCTGAACTTGGCCTCTGCAGAGTGCCCACCAGCAGGCACCATGTCCACCGTCTTGAAGAAAGGGGAGTCCGCTCCTAGAGGCGAGCGGGCCTGCAGTGACCCCAAGACTTCTCTCTCCAGCGAGAGCCCCGACGCCCCTCCGCAGCTCGCTTGACTCATTCGGTCAACGCACCTTCAGCACACCCCCACCCTGAGCTAAGCCACGCGCCGCGCTCCAGGGTGCGGGAGCAGTTTCCTTATCGTCTTCAGCCTGGGTCCCCGCGTTTGCTGAGCCCATGGACGACAGGTACACTGAATCTGAATCATGACTGCGTGAGGACTCCAAGCACCTGCTGGGGTCAGTGGCCAGGGAGGCCGTCTCAGAAGAGGCGGCGTTTCAGCAGAGACCTCAAGGATGAGAGTAAGGTGGGAGCGGGCGGCGCAGCTGGAGGCCAGCGAGGCAGGGGCTCAAGGGGCCGAGTTAGCGGGAAGGAGGCCCTGTGATGCCCGGGGGCCCGCGGGGAGCCAGGCCAGCCCCCGCCCTCATGCTGCTTGCATGCCAGTCGAAGGAGAGAACCAATCAACACGCGTGAAAACACGCAGGTGCCACGCGTCGGGCGCCCAGGCGCTGGGATCAAGCAGGAGCCGTGGGGAGCTGGCACAGAGGCTGTCAGGGGGGTCTTGGTGGGAGGGTCCTGGCTGCTGGTGGGAGAATCGGTGGCAGGGCCAAGGGCGAGCACGGGGGTTGGTCCCTGGGCTCCAGCAGAGACCCAAAGTGGGTGGCACCGCCCGAGGACCTCACCAAGAAGGAGATAGAGTGCCAGGGCGAGGGGCGGGCGAGGGGCCCCGAGGTACCAGGCAGCGCGAGCAGGGTGAGCGGGGCTCGTGCGGGGCACCTCAACATGGAGCTGAAGACCCCCAGCCCTGCAGCAGGTCTGAGTCAGCACGACAGCTTGGGGGGGCAGCAAGGAAAGTGAGCCCCCTCCCCCGGTTCCTCGTGTGGCCCCCTCTGCTCAATCCCAGGCTGAGAAGGAAAGGGCGATCCCACGGGACCCTCTCCCCACTCGTTGTGCGCCTGCACCCCAGGCAGACCGCTCTAAGTGCCCGCCAGTGGAGGGCAGAGTCTCGGAGGCCGGGGGCCTGGTGGGCTTCTGTGGGGGTGAGGCCCTCTTTCCCAGCGGCCGCCAGGGAGAGGCCAGGCCCATGCCTTGCGGGGGAGCTGCAGGAGGCACACAGAGCTCCGTCCACCCCCGAGATCCAGTACCCGCCAGGTCCAGGGGGCGCGAGGCCAGCTGAACTGAACGGCCACTGTGGAAAGAGACCCACATGGCGTCCTGGGAGGCTCTGGGCAGGGCGCGAGGACACAGAGGCCTTCCAGAAGCTGCCTCCTGGTCACTTAAGACAGGATGCCTCACTGCTCTCATCCTCGGCACCCTCGTCTCTAACTCGGCTTGCTGGGGCCCCCCCGGCTCCAACAGGGCACGACTCAGTCTATGCCAGGCCGCCACAGGCCCTGTTGGGACGAGGGGTGCAGACTTTTCAGGGCAAACCCTCGGCGCTCGCCTTGCTGTGGTCTGCTGGTCAATAGCCCATCTTCGTAGATTAAGAAGAGCACCTCTTCAGCGAGGAGCCAGGGACACCTCGATCAGCATCACTTCTTAGAGTGGTGACATAAGTACCTATCATTTCACTATATATGAATTTTTTTAATATTTCCAATATCTAGGATGCTGAATGTGGAATTTCATGTGATATGAGTCCCCTCAGCCTGGGGGCCTTTTGATTCCTCTAACATATTTTTCCATCAGGTTTCATCAGCTTTATTGGAAAATAGGATGGAGCTTTATTGGAAGAAGGGCAGGGATTTGTCAAACACTTTGCCATGCTATCGGTCTCCAGCACCATCTTGGCTACAGACACAGTTGTTATGGTGAGGTTCAGACAGTGAGAGCTCCTGGAATGTTCTCTCCTAGAAAAGAATATTGGGAAAGAGGGCAGAAGCCCTTCTCTGCCTAGGTAGAGATTAACATGGGGAAACAGAGAGAGAGGAATAAAGGAGAAAGGTACTGCCTTAATACCGTAATCAGAAGCTGCGCTGGGAAAACCACGTGGAAATGACAAACACTACTCCTGTTTTCACACCGGAGCCAAGGAGAGAACCTGAGTCGAGGCTGAAAACAGGAATTATTTCCTGAACAAACACACAGAAGAGTGCTGACTTTTTCCAGAGGAAGGGTGGAAGGTGAAAATGGACTTTCAAGAATGGGTCCATGCTTCAGTGGTGGGGTGAGAATGAGGACCTCAAGTGGCCAGCCGAGAGAAGGTCCAAGGCGCTCACGTGGCTGCAGGCTTTGGGGACCTAGTGGGGATCAGCCGCTAGTAGGACACTCGGCAGAGACCTCACAGGGGACGTGGGAAAGGTGCCTGGGCAGGCTCGTTAGGAGACTGTTTAGGGCAGGGGTTCCCTAAGTGGGTTCCCCAAGCAGCAGCGCCAGCAGCTCTGGAGACTTGCTAGAAACACAAGTACCTCCAGAGAGAGCCAGTCTGGCTGGGCACAACCGTCCGTGCCTTCCCCAGCACCCAGGAGTCCCGCGGCCCGCTGGCCAGGAGCTCCTCTGCTGGAGCAGGACGGGGCACGCATGGGCCAGTTCCTGGGCCAGCACTAGCAGGTGAGTGTGGACTGTGGATGGCAGGAGACCTTCTCCCAGGCCAGGCGCCCTTTGAAGACAAGGCAGGGCTCCGCAAGGGAGGCCAGCCAGGGCGTCAGAGGGGACCTGGAGAAGCCGCAGGATCTCCGTGGGCTCCTCCGGGACTGACTTTGAGAATGCCCCTGCCTTGTTTCAATCTTCCAACACCTTTGCACCCAGAGAGAGGCTTTCTCGGGCAGCAGACTGCGTGAAAGCCTCATCGCAGCTTCGGTGAGTAGCTTTCCTCCACGCAACCAGAAGAGACACGTTCGGCGGGGAGGGAGGGAGCTGGGGTCCGTGGCCCTGCGGGCACAGCGGGGTTTACTGGTATTCTACTATGGAACAACTGTGATTAGTAATGGAAGAATCTGTAGCACTTATGTGGAGAAAGTGGCCACAGTAGCTGCTGAAGGTAGGGAGAGGGAAGAAGAGACGTGATGTGGAGGCATTTTCAGGACTTGGAGTTGTCCTGGGTGGTGCTTCAGGGACAGATTCTGGACACTGTAATTCCTGCCATGGCCCACTGGGTGGACTGGGGGAGAGTGTAAACTACAATGTAAACTATAATCCATGCGGCATAGCAGTGCTCCAAAACGTATTCACCAAATGCAATGAATGTGCCACGATGATGAAAGAGGTTGTTGATGTGGGAGGAGTGGGGTGAGGGGAGTGGGGGGTACGTGGGGACCTCATGTTTTTTGAATGTAACATTTAAAAATAAATAAACAGAACCATAAAAAATAAATAAATTTTTTTTTAAAAAGTCCCATGGGAAGCTGACCTGAGGAATGTCTGCATATTGCCTTCTTGGTAGCACAAGGCCAAGCTTTGTTGTCTTCCCCAGGGTCCCACAGAGCACGGACATGGCGGGGAGCCACTCTCCAGGCAGCAGCCCCCGATTGCTTAATGTGTGGAGACAGAAGACTGAGGCCCAGGACCAAAGAATAAGGAAATATTCCATGGAGAAAGCGGTCCAGGACTCCCCAGGCGTCTCAGAGTCGAGGACATGGGAGATTGCTTTAAGGACGAGAGAAGGGAACGCTCTGCAGTAGGCACCTGCTCCAGAGGCTCAGGAACCCGTGTTCTCCACCTGCAGTGCCCCCTGGGTCAGCTCTGTGCTCACCTGGGCAGGTGGGAACCTGCAGCATTGGGTCTTCATTCACCGACGCAGCCAGCCTTCCACCTGCAAAACCTGTGCGACGAGCGAGTGGGGACGTGAGAAATGGACCGTGATTTTAAACGATGAGCTTGGGGACAGAGTTGAAGGGTTTGTGTAGGAAAAGGAAGTTACTATACAATCAAGGGTCTTTTTTCCAGATAATTGTAATTTGCTCCATAGCAAGTCGGAATGAAATAGAAAAAATCAATTAAAATGGGAAGACGCCCGGTCAAAAGGGAGGAGGGAGTGGAGAGAGGTGTTTGGGGTAGAACTGCAGCAGGTCCAGAGCACGGGGAGGACAGACGTGTCTGCCGGGCGGGGCAGGGGCCACGTGGTCAAGGTCTGAGAGTCCGAGGCTCCCTCCAAAGGCCCTCCCTGCACCCACGCCCTGGCCCCACGCCACGCAAAGCGCTTCTGCAAGGTTCTCAGGCAGGCTCCAGGCAGCCCTGTGAAGCTCGGGGGCACGTCCATGCAGTCTGTGAGCCCCTGGGGTCTTCCTGGTAGGATATGGTAGGCAAGGCCAGCCTGGGGCCGGCGGAACCCTCAGCCCAGTGGTGAGGCCGACAAAGAGGCTGAGCTCCCAGGGGACCCCACGACAGCCAATGCTTTGGAAGGTCCAAATGGTGTCAGTGACCCCAGCCCCAGCCTCCACAGCCACACCACATGGTCCAAGGCCACAGTGTCTCCAAGGGGCATCTGAACGTCAGCCAGCACCCAGCAGTCATCCTCACCTGCAAATCAGTCTCAGAAACCATGATTTGGCTCAAATGATAGAGCGTCCACCTACCATATGGGAGGTCCAGGGTTCAAACCCAGGGCCTCCTGACCTGTGTGGAGCTGGCCCATGAGCAGTGTTGATGCGCTCAAGGAGTGCCGTGCCACGCAGGGGTGTCCCCCGTGTAGGGAGCCCTACGCACAAGGAGTGCGCCCTGTAAAGAGAGCCAACCCGTGGGAAAAAAGTTCAGCCTGCCCAAGAGTGGTGCTGCACACACGGAGAGCTGACACAGCTGACGAGAATGCAAGTGGACACAGAAGAACAAACAGTGAATGGACATAGAGAGCAGACAACTGGGAGGGGGGCGCGGGGAAGGGGAGAGAAATAAATTAAAAATAAGTCTTTAAAAAACAAAAAGCAAAAAACCATGAGCAGAGCAGCCCTGGCCGCCCCTTCCTCGCCCGCGGGCTGGTTGCAGAGCTGTCCCTGTCCCTCGCGGCTGCCTTCCTACTGCGCACAGCCCGGGCCAGCGTCGGCTCACTCTTGGTTTTCCACGTGTGCTTTCAGCCCTTAGAATCCGTCCTTGGCTGCATCTGAAGGGATCTGAAGTGGCCTTTACAGGGTGAAAATCTGATCCCACATGCCTTTCCTGGAAAATTCGTAAGGCAGAAGTCGCACACTGATAGTCCACAAGAAAAACACGTATCCACAGGTGTGCGCTCTTTAGCTTCCGTGGTGGTTTAAAAATATTTTAACTGGTATTCAAAATTTGGAAAATTTCTCATTAAAAATTCAGGCTTCAGTCATCCCTTTAAAAAATCGGTAAACGGGGCACCGTGAGCCCCCAGTCCCAGTGGCACCCGACGTCAGGCTGCGGGCGGTGACCCTCCCCTCACGACCGTGAGCCGCCCACCCAGCCCTCACTGCCCAGTGCTCATCTCATCTCCCTGTCCACCTGCTGCCATCCTTCCCAGGCCTGGCAGGTGGCGGTGCCGGTCCTGACCGGTGGGAGGTGAAAGGGCATGATGACGTCACTTCCCGGAAGAACCCAGAGGCAGCCCAGGTGAGCGTCCCCTCCGCTCTTTCCCTGCAGCCTGAGGGGGCCGTGTTGAGAAGCCCCAGCTCCCAGGTGGGGCAGCCCATCGGCCTGCTCGGCCTGGGCCCTGGCCAGATTGAAGCTCGTGGTGGTGAGGCAAGCAGGGCTGGACTTGATTTGTCACCGGGAGAGAGCCACCGCCTCCTGCTCTGACAGCTTCAGCATGGCTCTGAGGACAGGCTTATTTTCTGGCCACGGCCCAAAGGCCTGGCAGCACCTGGGTCTCCTGAGCACGCCAGCCTCGTCCCACCCCACTCTCGACTTGGCCTCTACAGCATTCTCCCCCCGCTGCGACTGGGCCAGATTTCTCCCTGCCACAGGGCCTCGGCGTCTGGGCCCATCGTCCTGGGGTACACTTGCCCTGACTCCTCAGGCCAGTCCGTTTCTGTTCTTCCTCCCCATCTCACCTCAAGCCTCACCTCTCACCTCAAGTTGATCTATACCTCCTATTAGTACACGGCCCTCTGCACCTCAAGTCTTCCACACTATGACTCCCCATTGCTGGGTGAGGACAGATCCACATCTGCCTGGAACACTGTATGATGAGCTCAGCAAGGCCGGGGACCCACCGGTTTCGTGTCCACCCCAGGGACACAAATGTCTTGCACAGGACGTGGGATTTAGGAGATAGCAAACCAGCATTTGTTGAATACAGTAGTTTTTTGCTGTCTTAGGCTGTCAAATAGTTGTGTGATCCTGATGAGACTATTTAAACTCTCCAGTCCTTAGTTTCCTTGTCTATGTTAAGGAAATTTTAACATTTTCAACTCTAATTGCTCAACAACTTGGGTCTGACTATCTTTAAGAAGATGACGAATGCCCTGAAGGAGGAGTCACATTTCTGTTCTCCTTCCCCAAATGCCTAACACACTCTGTTGCCTGCAAATTTTCCTTTCACTTCCTGGGTATGCGAGATAAACAAATTAACATCTAATTGAACACATTAACAAAACTGTTCATTATTTTGTTTTCAATGATCAGATATAGGAATCTAAATGTTGACAAAAAATTTTGAGCTTATTTTTTTTCAAAATTGATTTTGAAAGTTTCCTTTCCTGACCGTGACAAAATAACTGGTAACAGATGAGCCTGCCTGCCATTAAAAAAAAAAAAAAAAAAAAGGTAACACTGGACAGTTTCCAGGCACTGGGCATCAGAGAGAGCATGACTACAATCCACAAATCTCCGCGGGGGGATTCTTAGCTGAGGCTTGGGCAGGGTATGTGCAGGGTGAAGCTTTTGCTCTGGAGCCTGCCATGAGGTTGAGCGATGACAGTCACCAGAGGTGGCGCAGCAAGGACAGTCCCTGTGTTCCAGCCCAGCCAGCGTGGGGACAGCTCCTGAACTCTCTGCACCCACCTGCGGCCAGAGGAAGGCCAAGCCATACACGTAAGGGCCAAGTTCAGAGCAGGGGTTCTTGACAAGGGATCTGTGAGCTTGAATTGAAATGCAATAAAACATTATCCTTGCAGGTGTGATGTATTTATTAAACAATACACAGTATAGTGTGGCTTAGTAAGGGAGTCACAGTTTTCACCTGACTGGCAAAGGGATCTGTGAAACAAAATAGGTTGAGAACCCCTGGTTTAGAGTATGGTCTACTCTAGACCCAGATTAGCAATGTATAAAGCCAAGCATAACATCATCCATAGGGTATGGAGATTAAATTGTGCAAATTAGAAGGATTTGATAAACACCATGGATCTAGTCTAAAAAAGAATAACACCAAGTCTAAAAAATTCCACAATAATCAGGCAACAAATGAACTGTCAAAAGATGAAGTCTATATTATTTAATACTCTCCAGAGCAAAATAGCAAAATCCAGAAATTTTAGAGTATCATCTACAATAAAACCATACTTCTTATGGAAAAAAAAAACATGAAAATATGACTCAGGGTCAAAAAAAAATCAGACATTAGAAACAGAACCTGGGATGTTACAGATATTAGATTTAGTGGAAACTGATTTTTAAAGCAGACATTACAAATGTGTTCAAGAACATATTTATAGGAGAAAAATGGAAACTGCTTTTAAAAATGGAAAGTCTAGACTGAAAAGTACAATATCTAAAATGAAAAGTATCTGGATTGAATTGACAGCAATTTGAACATGGCAGAAGAAATGGTCAGTCAACCTGAAGGCAGAACAATAGAAATTATCCAACCAGAAGAACAGAAACAAAGAAATGGTAGAAGAAAGATGTATAGAACCTCACTGATTTCTCAGATAATATCAAATGTTCTAAAATACATGCAATTGGAATCCTAAAAAGAAATCTGAGAATGAGACAAAAAAAATATTCCAACAAATAGTGGCCAAAAGATCCCCAACTTTGATGGAAAAGAATGTTAACTTACACACTGTGATGGTTAGACTATTTTGTCAACTTGACCAGGTAATTGTGCCCAGTTGTTTGGTCAAGCAAACACTGGGCTAACTGTAATACAAAGGCATTCGTGGACTTTTGTCACCATTGATTTCACTGCAGTGGTAAAGCATAGATAGCTGGTTATAATTACATCAATCAGGGAGATTGCCATCAGCAGTGAGTGACCCTTAACCCAATCAGTTGAATGCCTTAAAAGGGGAAGTGATTCCAGCACTGAGAGAGAATTTCCCATCTAGCCTTTGGACAGCCAGCATCTCCCAGAACTTGTCAATAACCTTTATTGGACTTTCATTGCAGCCCCTGGTTGCATCCTGCCTGCAGAACTTGGACTAGTGTATCCCCATGTCTGTGTGAAAGACTCTGATAAAATCTCCTACTATTGACAGATATCCCTTGTTGATTCTGTTTCCCTAGAGAACTAAGGTGTGTGGCTTAGGTGTGTGACTAATTCACACACCTAAGAAGACTAGCCAAATCCAAGCTGGAAAAACACAGAGAAAACCTCTCCTATGCATATCACAGTCAAAATGTTGACAACTAAACATATAGAAAAATATTGAAAGAAGACAAAACACATTATACAGAAAAACAATGACACAAATTAACATGAGTTTTGAACAGAAACACTATAGGCAAAGAGGTAATAAAAGGAAATCTTTATTTAAACTTATAAAGGGGAAAAATGTTAACCCAGAATCCTATTGTCAACAAAATTATTCTTCAAAAAGGGGGTTAAATGAAGATGTTTTCATTTAAGTGAAAGCTGGAGGAATTTGACATCAGGAGACGTACCTAACAAGAAATGCTAAAGGTCATTCTTCAGGCTGAAGGGAAATATTTTCATATCATAACTCAAATCTAGAGAAGGAAATAAAGGGCATTCAGAATGGTTTTGGGGGAATGTATTTAGAGCATTTAGGAATGTATTTTTGAAATTACCTTCATTATGTTAACAATTCTAAACAAAACCGTCAATTTTTTAGCTCTAAAATAAGGTCGATAGAGATTATCTAGCCTAATTCTCTAGTTTTCAGATGAGAAAATTAGAAGTTATTCCTTTCCAAAGTCACCAAACTAAATAGAAACATTGTTTATGTCAAAGTTCTATAAACCATTGCACACAACTCATGCTGCACACGGGGTTTTCCCATTGTGGCATCAAGCAGTGGAAGATGCTTCAAAGTTTTGACAGCAAGTCTCAGGTGAGCCCCACATGAGACCCTGGGACCATTGCTCTAAAATCCATCTCTACTATTGATTGCCAATTACATCCCACTCAGGGTGCCAAAAATCCTCCTTGACCTCCTATATTTCACCACCTCTTCGTATCTATTCATTAACACATTCTTTCATTCAACAAGCATGCATGGGGCGCCTTCTGTATGCAAGAATGGCACTGGGTAGGGACTGGAGGAATGTTTGCCCTTCTGCAGACACAGGTGTCTGAGGAGGAGTCTCCTGTGGCTGTTTCACTCCATCCCTCCCAAGCCCCCCTCATGTTTGGGGCTTCCTTTCCTGAGATGTCCTGAGTGATAGGAATGTCGTGCCCAGCTTCTCTCCAGGAGAAGGAGGAGAGGAACATGGAACCCAGCTTCCACCTTGGGTCAACTTCACTATGAGTCTCTGTAGCAGGCGCAGTTGGGGCTCCACCAATTTCCCCATGGCACTCAAGGTTTCTCTAGACCTTGAAGGTTCTGTACTGTGAGAACCTGTGTGTGGAATTAACTCCCACTTCAAACAAAGGAGGTGCGGGTTGTGGGATAATTCCCCATCTTCTGCACACCCTGGTGGGATGTCCACCAGTGTGCTCAACACAGGGTCCAAGGTCTGAAACACAGCCCCAGTTACCGTGGCATCAACCTGTGCGTTGGGACATCCTGGTTGGTTTCCTTCCCCTTCAACCTCGCAGCTTCCCTTCTCACTGATGCTTCCTGCAATCCTCCTCTGTTCCTCCAACCTACTTGTGTGCAAATCCCTGCCTCAGGGTCTGTTTCGGAGGGAACCAAGCCAGAGGAGCCTCCATGTTGGTGGGCTGGCCCCCCTAACCCCCACCCCTGCCTCTGCAGGGCTGTGGCTTCTTGATTCGGTTGCTGTCATGGGAGACGCTCACCCCTGCCTTGGCCTTCCCTGGCAACCTGGAACCGACGCACGCCCCCCAGGGACAATGGTCGAATGCTCTCTCTCCTTTTAAACTCGGAGGTGCTAACCCCCAGCCAGACCCGAGCACAGGATGCCCTCTTCCTTCCAGCACATCCACCCACCCGCACTGCATTGCCCTGTGGTGCAGACAGTGGCCACTGCCTCTGGGCTGCTTACAGTTGTAATCACATAGTCAGACCCCGGCCGCAGAAACCAAGCCGCGTCGCCCCACAGGCTGCTTTACTTACATCCAATTTATAACCGCTGGAACCGGCAACGTCAGATCCTCAGCACCGGCTGCTTCATCTACTGCCCAGAATCCCTTGCACACCTTTTGATAAGGCCCTAAAACCCTGTGAAATTTGCCTAGTGGCTGCAATTGGATATACATTTGCATATTTGTCAAGCTCAGCCCAGCAGCACGGTGCAAGCGAACTGCAGGAGGTGGAAACGTTTTCTTTAATTTTTTCCATCATTTCTGTGTATTTATTTCAGTGTTTGCAAAAACTCTGTAATTCAGAAAAGGGCCTCTGGGTGTACATGAAATACTTAAACATCACATACTCAATATCAGCCAAACTGGAAGCTGCCCAACAAATCAAATCAGCCCCTGTGATTTTTCAGAGAACCACCTGGGAACACACTTCTTCAGGTGATTTCCCTGCTTTCTAATCAATTTGAGTACATTTCTGTTATTCAAAGTCTGGAGTCGTAGAGGTTCAGTTTCCGAGGGATGGAACTTTAGATGGAATTGGATGACATTTCTCACACAGTATCAAGGCCAAAGAAAGGTTTGTGTTAATTCAATGAGAAGAAAAACACATGTTTTAATACATGTACTTTAGACTTCCTTTGGTCAAGTCTTAGTTATTGATAACTGTAACAAATGACTCCAAATAATTCAGTGGGCTTAAAAACACGCAAACGTGTGATGTCAGAGTTCTGTGAGGCAGGCACGGGGCTGCGGGGCCCTCGGGCTCGGGGGCTCGGGGGCTGGGAGCATGGGTGGGCCAGGGCTGCCATGCAGTCGGCCCCCCTGTGCAGGGTGCATTTCCAGGCTCAGGCCGCGGTTCTTGGCAGGCAGAACCTGGTCCTCGAGGGCAGACGGTTTTTCCAAAGTCGGTGTGCGAAAGCGTCCACTTCTGTTGCAGCAATTGAACGGGGAGCTCTATTATTTCCATCAAATCATATTCAACCATGAATTACTTAAAGCTAACCTGCTTTCACTTTTAAAACATGAATTCTGTGGGAAACAGATATGACTCAACCAACTGGGCTCCCGTCTACCATGTAGGAGGTCCAGGGTTCGATGCCCAGGGCCTCCTGGTGAGGGCAAGCTGGCCCACACAGCGAGCTGGCCCACGCGGAGTGCTGGCCCACGCGGGAATGCCGGCCAACGCGGAGGGCTGTCGCAGCAAGATGACACAACAAGAGACACAGAGAAGAGAGAATAAGAAGACCCAGCAGAACAGGGGGGCTGAGGTGGTGCAAGAGATAGATCAACTCTCTCCCACTCCAAAAGGTCCCAGGATCAGTTCTCAGAACTGCCTAATGAGAATACGAGCAGACACAGAAGAACACACAGCTAACGGACACAAAGGGCAGGCAATGCGGGGAATGGAGAGGGGAAATAAATAAAAATAAATCTTTAAAAGACAAACATGAATTCTGCTCCATGATTACGTTCTTAACCCACCTTTGCTCTGGCCTGGGCTGTCGGGTGTCCGCTCAGTTCGCACCTGTGCAGCCACAGGTGACAGAGTGGGTGGGGACAGTCACGCCAGAGAGCACACCAGCTGGCTGACCAGGTAGCCAGGAGCCCTCCGTGGAGCCGTCTGACTGTGCAGCCTTAGCACCCACCGCTGTAAAACCTGGAGGCCTGAAATAAAGGGTCTTCTGAGCCCATCTGCAGCTTACATTCCACAATTCATTTATTTATTTATTTTAAAGATTTATTTATTTATTTATTTCTCTCCCCTCCCTCCCTGGTTGTCTGTTCTCTGTGTCTATTTGTTGCGTCTTCTTCTTTGTCTGCTTCTGTTGTTGTCAGCGGCACAGGAATCTGTGTTTCTTTTTGTTGTGTCATCTTGTCGCATCAGCTCTCCGTGTGTGCGGTACCATTCCTGGGCAGGCTGCACTTTCTTTTGCGCTGGGCGGCTCTCCTTCCGGGGCGCACTCCTTGCGCATGGGGCTCCCCTACATGGGGACATCCCTGCGTGGCACGGCACTCCTTGCGTGCATCAGCACTGAGTGTTGGCCAGTTCCACACAGGTCAAGGAGGCCCGGGGTTTGAACCGCGGACCTCCCATGTGGTAGACGGACGCTGCTTGGGGAGGGGAGCAGGGGCGCTGCCCGCCCGCCGTGTGGCATGGCGATGGAAACGTGGTGAGCTCCCAGCTGCACCTGTTGGGCGGGGAGCAGGGCTCAGTGGCACCTTGGCTGTGTCTTGGGTAGGAAGCTTAGCTCAAGGAATCACTTGAGCTTGAGCCCCTACAATTAAAAGGCAGGTGTGGGGGCCGGAAGAGCAGGTGCCTTGAGAAGAGGCCAAGGAGGCAGTCCAACGGGCACGGGCAGGACGTTCACTGTGGACATCCAAGACGCAGGCAGCCCGGCGCTCCGGCCACAGCAGCCCCTCCCCCACAGGTGCCTGTGTCGCTGGGACCCACGGCTTCTCCCCCCACCTCACCTCGTCGCCAGGGGCTGAGACCTGCAGGGAAGCAAGGGCTCTCTGCCTTTCGGCTACTAACACGCAATATCCACACTTGCCTCTTCCGATTGAATCAGAAATCACTCTAAATCTATCATTCAATTTCAGAGCAAAATGCAGTTAAATCAGCAGGCTCTGAGCGCAGACATTGTTTCCATTTGTCGCCTCTGCCTCAGCCTGACCACAGCTTGGTTTTAAGAAGTGCAGTTCTCATCTGCCAGCAAGGAAAAGGAGCTCAGCTGCTCATGCTCACTTGCTCTCTCCCAAAAATTATATAATAGTTTAAGTTTATGGAGAAGTACAGAAAAAATACATTCAATGCTTTGTATCAACCATTCACTTAATTTTTTTTTTCTTTTTTTTCTGTATTTGCTTCAGGATTCTTAAATATCCAGAGAACTTGGCCCAATGGACAGGGCATCTGCCTCCTGCATGGGAGGTGCAGGGCTCAAGCCCCGGGCCTCCTGGACCCGTGTGGAGCTGGCCCACGTGCAGTGCTGATGCGCGCAAGGAGTGCCCTGCCATGCAGGGGTGTCCCCCGCATAGGGGAGCCCCACGCGCAAGGAGTGCACCCCGTAAGGAGAGCCGCCCAGCGCAAAAGAAAGTGCAGCCTGCCCAGGAGAGTCACCGCACACACAGAGAGGTGACATAGCAAGATGACGCAACAAAAAGAAACACAGATTCCTGGTGCCGCTGATAAGGATAGAAACGTTCATAGAATAACACACAGCAAATAGACACAGAGAGCAGACAAAGGGGGGAAGGGAGAGAAATAAACAAAAAATAATAACTCTTAAAAAAAATCCACAATTCTTAATAATACGTTGGAATTTCCCTTTGTCACCCCACCTCCCAGGGCTGGCGGCCTGTTGACTTCGAGTCACCCAACAACTGGAATATCCTGTCCCTCCTTCCCACTTGTGCAATGTCTGACTCTTCCCTGCTGTAAAACTTTCCCACACCCTCCTTTTCCAGGGCGTAGAGCTGGATCCGCCTGCCGAGGGCTTCCGAAGCCGAGCAGAACCTGCGTTTCCAACCGCATCTCCTCCTCCACTCCCAGCCCCCCAGGGTCACGCACTCGCCTCAAGCAGCTACTCAAGAAATTGTGGGGCCTACGGGTCCCAGAGTCTGGGAGAGGGACCAAAGGACGAAGCAAGGAGGCAGTGGAGGCTCGCTCTCTGGCTACAAAGAGCCACGGAGGTTTGCACATTGTCTGGCATCAGGGCTCTGCTCTCTTTGTTTGCTTGTGGAAAACTATAAAATCAATACAGCTCTAAAACAATCAAAATTCTGTGAATGTAGGACTCAATGGTACTGCAAAATCAGCGAATTGTGCCTGCTTTCACCGTGATTTATGCTAAGTATATATTACACTCACAAAAATAAAAATAAAGCTTGGCAAAATGCACAATGGCGTTTTGTTCAAAAATTTAAGGAATCATATAAACTTTGTGAAAAATGCATCAGCCTCCTCCTCCTCTCTTGACACTGAAAAATGGGCTTTCTCGGCTCCGTGGGGGTGAATTAGCATCTCCCTTCACTCTCTAAGGAACGGTTTGCCCACATTCACTCTATTTTCCTACGTGGTTCTAAAGACATCTGTAGTGGGTTGGATGGTGACCCCCCAAAAGATAAGTCCACATCCTCGCCCCCCAAACCCCTGAATGTGGCACTGGTTAGAACAAGGGCCTCTGAAGATCCGGTCTTGACATGAGCTCGCACCAGGAGAGGGTGGGCCCCAAAACCAGTAGCAAGTGTTCCTAGAGGCATGAAGCAGAGGGTGATTTGAGACCAGAGACCCAGAAGGAGAGCACAGCACCGGGAAGAGGGAGGCAGCGGCCGAGGAGCAGGGGCAGCCCCCAGGAGCTGGGAGGACATGCAGATCCTCCCCTAACCCTAGGGGGGCATGACCCTGACCACACGTTGATTGTGGACTTCTGGGTCCAAAGGAGCGAGATAATTTCTCTTGTTTTCATCCACCCAGTTTGTGGTGATTGGTTATAGCAACCACAGGAAGCTAATGAAGCATCTACAAGCATCCTTGGCATCATAAACCAAAATAACAACAAAGAAAATGGTGAGCGGTGGGTCCAGGGCACCCAAGATCGCCAGTCCTCCCCACCCCAACCACTGCTCAGAAGACCTCTGGGGCAACCTTTCTAGAACCCTACTGGCCTCTAGTCAGGGTTTGGGGCCTCTTCTTGGAGGGTCACACCCCGAAGCTCTAACCCACAGGCCAAAACCCCATCCCCAAGAGCAAGCCTTGTCCAAGAGGAGCTCATCTCCTCAAGCATCTCATCTCACAATACGGCGTGACTGCCTTGGGTGTGCACGGGGTTTACACTTAACACTAATTGTATCACTGATGTGGAGAAAGTGGCCAAGGTAGCTGCTGAGGGCAGGGAGAGGGAAGAAAAGATGGGATGTGGGGGCATTTTCGGGACTTGGAGTTGTCCTACATGATATTGCAGGGACAGATGCTGGACATTATATATCCTGCCATAACCCACTGAATGCACTGGGGAAGAGTGTAAACTATAATGTAAACTATAATTTATGCAATGCAGCAGTGCTCCAAAATGTATTCACCAAATGCAATGAATGTGCCACAATGAAGAAAGAGGTTGTTGATGGGGGCGGAGGGGTATATGGGAAACTCTTATATTTTTTAATGTAACATTTTTTGTGATCCAAAAAAATATAATTAAAAAATAAATTTTAAAAAGACAGAAATAACTTAAATAACTCAAGAAAATATATTGAATTTTTATAAATTGGCTTTGAAATAAAGTATAACCAAAATCTTGAACGCCAAATAAAAAATCAAAAAAAGAAAGAAAGAAGATAGGACCAGTGAAGCATTTGCTGTGTGCTGGACTGACCTCAGAACAGCACACCAGTCAGGTCTCCCAGCCCGCGTGTGAAGTGGGGCTGCGCAGAGAGTGGCGTGTAAGGCAAGCGTTTGCGTGCGGAGCCCAGGAGCAGTGACAGGTGACAGCGGGGTTGAGTAGCTCCCCTCCACATGTGGTGGGATCTCAAGCCTTGGGGTCTCCCTGCAAGGAGCCTGATGATCTGTACTCGGGCCCACCCATGGGGAGTGGGGGAAAGGGGAAGCACGAAGCCCCTTGTTTCCGCCCGTCAATGATCTATCCATAGACAGTCGACACCCCGTCCTTGGCAGAACACACGCTGCTCCCAGGTCGAGGCTGCGCTGAGCCCTGGCCGAAGGGGAGGCCTCAGTGCCCTGCAGCAGGAGCCACGTGAAGCCTCGGAGCTTGACGTGGGGAACAAGGCCACGCAACACACTCTTCCGAAAAACTGGGCGGAGACCCCTGAATCTCCCCAGAGGCCTCCCAGACCCCTCAGCCTGTGCTGGTCTGGAGCTGGGGTGGTGGTGAGAGGCTGGGGGTCCAGCCACCCAGGACTGGGGCATCTCTGGCAGGCCCCCAAGCAGCTAACCTGTGCTGGTCTTACGCCTGGCGTTGGCACCGGATGAAAAGGCAGAGGCATAGCCTGGCCTCACTGAGCAGCGGCCTGCATGGCTGTATCGATTTATCACTGGTCTAAGAACTTGACCAATAAAGCCAAGTTCATCACAAAGCAGCTGAATGACAGAGGTCCCGTAATCAGGTCCATTTACAGGGGAAACTGCCCAGGGCCGCACAGCTGGACCATGCTGGAGCCGGGTGCAGGTGCAGGCAGCTGGACTGTGGCTCCTTGGCCACAGCAGGGCTAGTGGATCCGCAGCCCGACATTCAACGTGAGGGGAGACCAACGCCATGTCTCCAAGAGAAATCAATAAAATGCCAATGGGAGCAGCACAGTCTCCTTCTGAGACATCCTACGGGTGTGCCAACTGGGCACAAAAGAGCCACAGACCCACACATGGCGATCTGCCCCCCGGTACCTCGCCATGGACCCCGTCACTCATGAGATGCAAAGTGTCTTTCTGCCCAACCGAGGAAGGACGCACGCTTTCGGGTGACGCACCCCCACCTGACACGCCCGTCTCACCATGGTCTGGAGAAGTTCTCGTGTTGGATGGTGGGAGCCTGACCTAATGAAGCATGGTTCACGAAATCCCCGTCCATGCTGATTGCCGCCTCCTGATTCCCATTTATGGTCACTCTATTAGTCAGCCAAAAGGGTGCTGATGCAAAATACCAGGAATAGGTTGGTTTTTATAAAGGGTATTTATTTGGGGTAGGAGCTTACAGATACCAGGCCATTTGGAGCAAGATGGCGGCCGACGTCTGCGAGGGTTCAGGCTTCCTGGGCTCCTACATTCCTGGGGCTTGCCTTTCTCTGGGGTCAAGGTTCCTTTCTTCCTGGGGCTGGCTTCTCTTTCCTCTGTGTGCTCACTTCCTGGGGCTCCAGCTTAAGGCTTCAGCATCAAACTCCAACAGCAAAACTCCAACATCAGAAAACCTTAACTTTTTTCCTTGCCACGCCTTTTATCTGTGAGTCCCCACTCACCAAGCGGTGGGGACTCAACGCCCTAATCATCACTCAATCATGCCCAGGTACAGATCAGATTACAAACATACACCCATACTTCTTTTTGGAATTCATCGATAATATCAAACTACTGCAATCACCTAGTCACAAACACCCCTGAGACGAAGCTGCGCCACTGACGTTCTTCCACGAAGGGGGACGCACACTCTTCCAGGGAACGTGGTTCCCAAGGCACTTCCGATGACCCTGGAGAGGGGTTGCCTGGTCTGTAAGTCATGACAACGCTGACTCCGGCCCAGGGCACGTCTAGCACATGCTTTCCTCCGCACACAAGCAGACTCTGCTGTTGGTCTCTGTGATATCTGAGCAGGCTCAGAGCGTTGTGGAATCAAGAGAGAGGCGGGGTCGAGGGTAGCGCTTAGCCGCCCCTGAGAACGAGCACGTCGAGACCCAACTCAGCAAGGCTGAGGTGCCAGGACCCCACTTTCACCTCCCCCGGAGGAGCAAGGGCTTGGCAAGCCTGCTTGGCAGGGCAGAAATCCTTCAAGGGGACACCCGGGCATTTCTCCCCCAAATGGGTACATGGCAGAGGGGAGCGAGAGGGCAGCCACATCATTGCTTCCAGAATTTTAAGGTTCAGGACCACAAAATCACCTCTTTCATTGTTTTCAGACTGGAAGGGAGGTAAACCATTGCCATGCACTGAATTGTGTATCCCAAGAAGAGATGCTGACGTTCTAGCCGGTACCTCAGC
Source organism: Dasypus novemcinctus (assembly GCF_030445035.2). Lineage (NCBI taxonomy): Eukaryota > Metazoa > Chordata > Mammalia > Cingulata > Dasypodidae > Dasypus > Dasypus novemcinctus. The sequence continues at coordinate 1,631,165 of NC_080674.1, forward strand.
ATGTGACCTTATTTGGAAATCGGGCCATTCCAGATGGAATGATCTTAATTAAGATGAGGACATGCTGGAGGTGGGTGGGCCCTTCGGATGCGACGAGTGCCCTTGTAACAAGGGACAGACAGACAAAGGAGAGGAGACAGCTGCCTGGCCATGGAGGCAGAGATGGCAGCGGTGCTGCTGCGAGCCACGATGGCCGGGAGCCCCCATGGGGAGCCGGGGGAGCGCGTGGCCGGTGGGCATCCAGCACCAGCCCCGTGGGACACTGACGTTCGGTGGTTTTGAGCCCTCTGGTATGGGGTCCTTGTCCCGGCATTCCCAGGGACCGAGACCCATCACCTGGCCCAAGTGTCCCCATTGGACAGTCCATTCTGGAGCAGCAGCCATGGAGGTGGATTTTGTCCACATCCCTGGGGTTTTTGTCCCTTCGAATTGTGCCAGCCTATAAGGGTTGAAAAACATTAATGTCAGTTCCCAACATTTAACAGTCAGATGTCGTGGAAAAATCTCTCTTTGCAGACGGCCTTGTGGATATGAGGTCAACCCAGAGGCCCAAAGGCCTGCAGAGTGATGGCTGTGGCGTGGAGCATGGCACCCCTCTGCACAGCCCTCCTGCCTCCTCCTCATTTACACCCAGGCCCTCCTGGGTGGGGTGGCAGCCCGTCCGGCCAGGCACCCTGCTTCCTCCCTGAACCTCGCTTTCGTCTTCCTGCCCTTCACACTCCCTCTCCTCCCACCACCCGAGCCCCTTAGAGGGTGTCCTTATGCAGCACCCCTGGGGACTCAGGGCTCCCACGCCTTCCACCGACGGCTGCCGTGGCTCTGAGCTCTCTCCATGGAAATCGTCTAGAGACTGGGGACCTCGTGGCCATCATTGTCCTAGAGGGGTGGGACAGAGCCGCTCCCCTGTAAGCCTCAGGCCAGCCATAGGTGACCAGCCAGTGGCTCAGAAATGACTCAAAGTGCCACCCGGAGCTGGACAGGGGTCTCCTGACCGCACCCCCACATGGGGAGCAAAGGTCCGTCCTCTCCACCCTTCTCTGAAAAGGTCCCCAGCCCCCCTTCCCTGGCTGTTCTGGGTTGAGGGCAAGTTCAAGCCCCTTTGGAAACAGGGTCTTGGAAGGTGCTCTTGGTTCAGAGCAGAACACCCTGGAAAAGGCTGGGCCCGAATGCAATGGGTCGCGTCCTTCTAAGAGAGGGACACGGACAAAGTCGCAGGGGTGAGGCCGCGATAGGATGGGGCAGAGCCTGGAGGGGCAGCCGCTGGCCGAAGATCACCGCGGAGGCTGCAGCCCCCCAAGCTGGAGGGGAGGAGAGAAGCCAGGCCCCAGGTCCAGCGGCTCGGAGGAGCGGGGTGCTCAGGCGCCTCAGCTTCAGACGAGCAGCCTGCGGTCCGGTGAGTTTCCTCCATGTCCAGCCGCCCAGCTTGTGGCACTCCCCTAGATCCCGGGACACTGAGTCGCCCCCAGCCCGCCCGGCCTCCGTGTCTGATGGGCCACGCTCTCATCGCAGCCCGCGGCATCCTCGCTTTTTAGGCTCTTAGCCTGAGAACACAGGGGCGACGGGGAACTGGCCTTCTCAAGGTCAAAGAGGTCAACGGGGCCATCCCACCCGCACGCCCGCGCCGTGGGCCCCAGGCCGCTCGCTCCCTGTGCGTGTGCAGGCGACGCTGCTGCGTCGACAAAGGCCTCCTTCGGTTTACTTTGTGACCTTACAAGACTCGCGGCCACGGGCTCCAGTTCCCGGGCGCAGATACTCTTACCTGTTTCCACACCAGGATTGTGAGCGATCAGCAGTTTTGGGCCCAGCTTGCCAAGCAGGTGTTGTAAGGAGGAGAGCTTATGTTACCAGTTAGAACATTCTGTCCAGGACGTATCTACAGATTCTGCTGAATTCCGGTGTCATCCGGCTCCAGCCTCGTGCCCTGTGGCACAGGATGTTTCAGCTGGAGACACACAAGTGTCATCTAGTTTTAACTGGGGCACAGCTGATAAGATCCTGTTTGTCCAGAGCTCCTGGGTGTTCTTGTCCCAGCTACTGGGAGTCCTGAGCCAGGACACGGTCTGCACAAGAGGAAATACGCACCATAAGGCAAAAGCAAGGAGGGGAAGCGCTCAGAGAGCAGGAGGGCATTTGGAAGCTGCTCCAACCCTGGAGTTGGGGAGGTGTCAGCTCCCCGGGGACAGCAGGGAGGCTGGGGAAATAATTAGCAGAAAGTTTCAGCTTCCGAGGCTATCAAACAAGGATGCCAATCTGGGGAAACCAGGGAAAGAAAAGTGAGAGGAAGAAATGGGGAGGCAGAGGCTCCCTCGGATGGCGGGTGGCAAGCCTGCACATTGGTACGAAATTTGCAATCGTGAGGGACAAATTTTGGAAATCCTGAAGTTAAGAGGCATTGACTGAATGGTAAACTTGCTTTCGTTATTTATAAAATCAGTGAGTAAGACTGCTTTGCAACAGAAGGGTACACACCTACACTAAACCTAAGTGGAATGTAATCCATTATGTTATGAGTGGGATGGCTAGGGGATCTAAAACCACGGAGTGGGAGAGCTTGAATCAAACTGCTGTTGAAGACATTCTTTCTTTCTTTTGGATCCCAATAAACCTGTCTAAACCCTAGATGAAGTTCTCCATTCGATCACCCCATCTCACCTCCTTCTCCACTGAAGCGACCAGAACAGAGAACCATTTCCAGGCTTGCCAGTGGGTGCTGAGGTGCTGGTCCTCGCTGGGCCCTCCCCATCATGCTGTAAGGCATGGCAACGTGAGCGTCTTTCCTTCCCTGCCGCCCCTTCTACCTGCAGAGAATGTGCCTCTGACACTTCCTGCCTCTTGGCATTGGAAGTGAATCCAGCAATCCTAGAAAACGGGGCTCTTCTCTCCCGAACCGTTTCAACCCACGATCCCACAAAGGGATCCTTAAAGTGCTACAATATGTAGACATGCCACCCCTTCCCTAGTTCCCACCCCATTCCACAGGCGGTTTCCTGCTGTATTTGACTCTGCGAGGCACTTTGAGGTCCATGTGGGAGATAAGGAGGATCTCTGTGGACGTGTGCAGGTAAAGTGGAACTGGGGGCTGGCGTGGCCCTGCTGCGTGTGCAGGGCATGGAGGGACAAGAAGACCAGTGTCCATGGGCCATGGAGGGGTGGAAGGGGAGCGGGCACAGGGTCACTAGCTTCCAATGGTCCCCAAGCACGGCCACCAGCCTAGCCCCCAATCCCGGCCGACCCACTATGCAATCCGATGTGTCATTTCCTAGGACTTGAGAGTGCCCGCTTGAATCCCATTCCCTTCATTCCTAAAGAGGTTATGTGTGGGTTTCTTTGGGCGTCTTAGGACGTTTTCATAAAAAGCTTGTACTCTATTTATGAACTTTTCCTCCATGATACTAGCCAACACTCCTTCCCTTCTCTGAAACCACAAAGGCATTGAAGCTTTACTTTTTCCTTTTAGGTGCTGGTTCCATTCTATAGAAAGGAACTCACAATCCCTGCATAAGTATCGACGGGCAACTTCCAGCATCGTTTGTGAGAACTGGAGACAAATTCTGCATCCGTTTAAACCGTGGATTCACTTGGTCTGTTGCAGTCTGGAGTGCTTGGCAGTGATGTACATAAAGGATCCTGAGCCGCGGGTATCCAGAGAAAGGACTGGGGAGGAGGTGTCCCTGCAGAAAGCTCCAGAAGCCCTGCCATTGCAGGAGGCCATGGCCAAGGGGGATAGCCCCCACTGGGTGTCGGCACGACTGAGCGGCTGAGAGGAAAGAGGTAGAGTCACCACTGCTGCCCCCCAAGAGGACGAGCTCACGTGTGAGCCTCCAGGTTCCACGAATGTGACTTTATTTGGAAACGGGGTCTTTGGAGATGTGATTAGTCGAAAAGGCCAAACTGGGGAGGGACAGGTCTGGGGCTCGTAGGACTGAGTCCTTCAAAGAGGGGGAGGTTTAGACACAAAGTAGGAGCCACGTGATGCAGAGGAGGAGAATGGGGGGCGCAGCTGGCAGCCAGGCCACCCCAAGTAACCGGCAGCACCGGACGAGCCCCCAGCAGGAGCATGTCCCTGCTGACCCGTGAGGGCCCTCTCCTGGGCTCCAGAGCCTCGTGGGAAGCGGCTTTTGCTTTCTAAGCCACGCAGCCAGTGGAGCCTGTTAGGGCAGCCCCAGCAGCAGCCACCTGTGCTCCCGGATTGTGAAGAATAATCTCTAGACAGTTCCTAGATTGTAGCGCTCCTTTTTATGAACTGATTTTAGGTATGCCTTTCTTACTGATGCAGAGTCATGGACGACTTTTCTTACAGATGCAAGACCAGCAGAACAACCAGAGCAAACTCTTAAAGAAAGTGCCTTCCATTTTCCTAGGTGAGCAGCTAAGTGCCACGTGAGATGCAGAGTCCACCTCGGCCCCTTCTGCGTAAAGCATCGTTGACAGAAGAGAATCACCTGCCGCAGCAGCCTCTGTTCTAGAAAGAGTCTCAGAAAGCAGAAAATGTCACATCCCAGCGTGCGAGATAAACAGGCAGCGCGGGGAGCAGCGGGCGGGCACCCTGCAAACCCCGTCTGCAAATGAATTTGATCCCCTGGAGTGATGAATCGCGGAGGCGCAAATCCTTTTTAGCTAATTGCTATCAGCTTGTGAGATTTCTCCTTCCATGTTCAATATCAATTTTCATGGCCATAGGAGATAGTGCTGCTCCCCTGGGCCTCCTGGCAAGCGGCCGATAAAACGGCAGCAGCACTTAGCAGCCGAGGGGGAGCCGGCGCACAAACAGCTGCTGCTGGACGGGGAGGATCGGGGGCCACGGCTCAGGAGGCGGGCCTCACTAATGCATCCACGCCCGTGACCTTCCCAGAAAATCGCCCTTCAGCGTTGACAGACGCTCCGCGGGCTTTGCGACGGCGCGGACTCCGCCATGTGGACATGCCAGTGTGGGCTTCCCGGAGAGGAAAACTGGGATCCGTGTCCGCTCTCGTGCTTTTAGAGCAACACAGAAAATAAATTCGTTTACACCAGCAAGGGGAGGTGTGCGTTTTAAGGGCGATGTGTGATGGGGACGCCCGCTGTGTTCCTTCGGTGTGTACGTCCAACAAAAGGGATGAAGGGATGAGCTGTGACGTTCCGTCAGGAAACGTAGGCTACGCGCACTGACAGTTACTCCAGCAAGTGTAAGAAAGCCTCAACGCCGTTCTGGGAACTGCCCTTTGGAGTCTTCAGAATGGTTAGAACTTTCCGGAGAGCAAAGAAGTGTTCTCCGTGATCATGTCAACAAAAGCACATGCACTTAGCATGAACACGAGCACGCAGGCGACGCACCACCCAGAGCTCTGCGAGGCCTGCAGATGTCAGGAGCTCGATGAGGGCGTCCAAAAGGGCAGGACAGAAATTGTCAGACAGACTTTCTGATGGCCTGAAATGACAAATGTGTCTGCTCCTGAGTGAGGACTGGGGAAACGCACATTTCAGCCCTGTTTCCAGTCCTGTTGCGCTCGGGTTGTGTCGCCACGGCCTGGGTCCCCTGGCGGCCACGCCTCAGCTGCGTTGTGTAAACCTGTGACTCCTGCACCGCCTGCCCAAGGGATGTGCCACCGCCGCCTGCCGCTGACTTTGGCATTACTTAGCACGGGGTAGAACCGTCTTCGTTGTCGGGATTCTGTCCGTGAGTTCTTAGGAGGAGGCAGGCAACCCAGCTCTTTGCTCCACACACACCAGCCCATTTAAGCTTCAAGTTAGCCAGACCCTTTGTGTGTTGTCACTACCGTTGCTTTGCAATAAGGAAATGCCCGCTCAGACCCCCAAGGGCTGGGCTCGGGGCCCACTCTGATTTTGACCCCATGCCACAGGGTGAAACGATTGCCCATTTTCATCAACTCGTGTCCCCGGCCACACTTTTGTGTAAGTAATAATTCTCAGGGAATGGACCGGCTTTCACGCTTGTTTTTGTTTTTCCTGTGGATGTGTTCACCGACAATCAGGAGGTCCAAAGGTTAGGGGTGGGGAGGGGTCTGCATGCTCAGCCATCAGCAGGTTGGTTGGATAATCAGGTGGATGGCTGAAAATCATTCAAGGATGGCTAAGCCACTGAACTCCAGAAGGATCTAGAAAGGGAGCGATGGAAGACGTCTTGGAATGCTTCGGGGTCCTCCGTCCCCGAGTGGGTAGATGTGATCCAGTGAGGTCCTGAGAATTGACAAGGGAGGGACCCCTGGAGTCTGGCACCAAAGCCGCTGATCTCTGAAAGGCCAACAGGCTATTCCCATAACGGGGCTGGGAGGTCGCAAACGAGATTTGATCCCTTGTCTGAGAGGTTGGATGCAAAAGTGCACATGGGCGAGACGGTTTTACGTCCAGCACCAAGCCTGATGGCACTGGGTCAGCTAATGAACATTTCTGAGGTCCACTTCCATTACATATAAAATAGAATAATATTGCTTAATTCTTACGGTTGGCTATGGGAGGCTATCAAGGAATCTGGTTATTTTTATGACGATACATTTAAATCCGCATGACAAGAACTCTGTCTGGCATGGTCTCCTCTTCAAGAAGAAAGCTTCCCTCTGCACTGGGCGGATTTGGCTGGCCCTCAGAGCTACCCAAGCTTGAGCTTCTATTTTAATATAATGTTAAGTGGAACCCTGAAAAGAGGAGACCATTTTGTACTTTCTTTCTTAACTTTCTTGCTTTAATCAGTTAACTGGACCCCTCTGAGCATCTGTTTCCCTAGCTGTAAAATGGAGAATGTAAAATGCAGGCTCCGACTACTTCACAGAGCTGCTGGGGGAATCAGAGTCCAGGACCAGGAAAGAGGAATTACATGACACACACAGCCTTGTGACATCAGAGATGACCCTCTCTCCAGGAGCAGGTGCAGTGGCCCAAATCAGCCTAAGCTATCCCGTCTTTTGAAAGGAATAGCAGTGGCCTGAAGGAGGGAAGAGGGCACCGTGATTACTGGGAAAGAGGAAGACATTTCCTTCAAAAGGAGATCATCTTGCAGGGTACAGCATGCACAGTCAGCCTGGGACTTTTGGACGGAACCCAGCAGGATGCCCTGAAGTCAAAGGGCCTCATGAACAGGTCATGTGAGTGGGTGGGGAGCTGCCCCAGTGACCCTGTATAAGAGATTCAGGCCCACCTGCTCTCGTCCTCCTTTTCTACAGCTCTCTTGGGTACAGGCCTTGGTCAGGATGGGAGGTGGCTAATTCATCTTTTGCCTATCTTATTTTGAAAATATTACTTTCTAGGATTCTTTTCTTTTGCTTTTTACAATTTAAATCAAAACTTTTTTTTTCTGATTTAAATATGATGTCAGTCAACAATTAAGAAATCTCTGATAAGCCACTGATGGACTTAATGCACGTTTTCCTGATTGCTTAATGCAATTGTATTCTGTTGATTCAGTTGGGCTTTGGAGTTTGGAATTTTATTTGGAGAAAATTGGGAAAGGTGAGCACTGAGTATCACATTCAGGCATTTGACGAGCATCCACTGAGCAACGTGATACATTAGTGTGTGCTGGGCAGTGGGGACTCGGAGGAACTCCAGGACATTTGGGAGATGAAGGAGACGGGCGGAGCCCATCTTGGGATGGTGGGGGGGGGGCGAGCCCGCCAGCCTTTCCGGACAAAGATTCTTAGAGTTGCGAGCCATGGGGAAGGAGGCTTTCCATGAAGAGAGAAAGAAAGGCATTCTTATTATAAGAGCATGGGTGTGCATGGAAAGCACATTAATAAATGTAATTGTTAGATAATTCTGGCTACGTAATACTTTTTAATTATTGAGTGTCTACTGTGAGCCACGACGAGGCTCGGTATGGGACAAGCGCTTGTTTACAGGGCACCAGAGAGGAGGGCTTCCTCCTGGGGCGTCCACAGCAGGCCTGGACAGGCTGGAAGGCTGCCCCAGCAGGGTCTCCTGTCCCACGAGGTCCCTGCGCTCGCTGCCCGGTCCTTCCAAGTGTGGCCCCTTACCTCCACTCCCAGGGACTGGATGGCTCTCCAAGGGCAGTACTCTGGTCTCACGCATCTTCTTGCCCAAGAGAACAGCTACAATACAGGTTCTAGGGACAGTCCTGGGGCCATGGCCCTCCTCTCGGTTATTTCCTGGGACAGGCCTTGCGCCGTGAACATCAGAGATCTCTAAGAAAGCCACTGCACTGAAAGCACCCCTGGCAGGCTCATCCCGGAAAGCACGCTTGGCCGTGGACCTTAATAATTAATCATCCAAACACAACTGCTATCATTTTCTTTGTCTGTTTCTAATAATGTGATCTGGGAACATAAGGCTGATAAAGTATTTTAAGTTCCTCAAAGAGGAACAATGAGCTTATTTAATAAATATGCGGTTTCATTCTTTTAATGTGTGCCTGTTCCTACACATTTTTAGGTTCCACATTGTTAACATTATGTTTTCCTTTGATTTGTATCACTGTCTTCGTTTCACATTGAAGGCTCTGCATGTATTCACATTTGTTAATGATTAAATGTTTCTCACTATTTGAAAATTATCGTGGGCTCTTTTAAACTCACTTCTCTTTGTAAAAACGCCTCTGGCAGATTGGTCCTTGGGTGTACACTGGATTTGTCTACATCACCCAAAGGTCACCCCTGGGTGGAAGAGCTGAAGGAGGCGCAGGGAGCTAGTTCTCCGTATCACTCCAGAGAGCTGTGGTCTCATTCTGGTCACCCCGTTGGACCTGTCAGGACCCTGCATCTGCTGCATACTCTCGGTCATCCGAGTCCCAAAGGACAGCCTACAGTGCCGGCCACAAAGTGGGAGGACCGAGGATGGAGCCACCAGCTGGTAGACTCGTGGACTCTTCTGGAGCCAGAGGGCCTTCCCTCCAAAGCCTGTCCCTCGGAAGGGAGCGGCACAGCCTGCAGGACCTGGAGGGCGCCCGGCCAGCCGTGCTCGCAGGCCCTCCTGCCCTCCCGTGACTGACCGTATCCTTGAGGTTCCTCAAGTCCAGCACCCACAGGGTGACGGCCTAAAGACAGTGCTGAAATCCTCAGGGGTCGGTCTCCATCACTTCATTAGTGGCCCCACGCCAAGGAAGTCTGCTTCCTTAAATAAATGGAAAAGAATATGAAGGGACACCTGGTGTGCTGAACGCAGCTCGGTGCTCTAGGAAATGAGGAGAAATCGTGGCTGGGCGAGGCTGCCATCTTGATGTTTAAAGTGTCCACCGCGCCTCAGGCCACCTGGCAGTTACTCAGAGAAGAGCTTTCTCTGTTGGGACTCCACATCTCCCGAGCAGAACTGTGAGAAAGGCTGACAGTTGGCCTCTGGGTCCCTGGTCACCAGCATCTCCAGCTGCGGGTGAGAGGGAGTGGAGGGCGCTATCCAGGTGCTATGCCCAGTGGCTGTGCCAAGTGGCTGCACCCAGTGGCTCTGCCCAGAGGCTCTGCCCAGCTCCTCTGCCCAACGGCTGCACCCAGTGGCTCTGCCCAGCACCTCTGCCCAGTGGCTGCAGCTAGTGGCTCCTCTGCCCAGTGGCTGTTCCCAGCAGCTCTGCCCAGTGGCTGTTCTGCCCAATGGCTCCTCTGTCCAGTGGCTCCTTGGCTCCTCTTCCCGGTGGCTTCTCTGCCCAGCAGCTCCTCTGCCCAGCAGTTCTGCCCAGCTCCTCTGCCCAGCGGCCCCACCCAGCATCTGCGGCCGGCTCAGGCAGTGTCGCTCACCAGCCTGGCTGTACCGCCTGCTTTGCGCTCCTCGAGACCTTGTGTTCGCTGGCTGAGCTGAGCTGGGATCTGCCCGGAGCCAGAGGAGGCTGCTGAGGCCACAGAGGAGAGCACCTGGAGCGTGCAGGCTGGGGCGTTCCGGGCTGTGCACAGGCCACAGTCCTGACTAAAGGTCCGTTGCCAGGGCGGCTGGAGCTTGCTCTCGTGCACACAGGCTCACACAGGTGCGCACACACTGGGTGGACGGAAGGAAGGCCGGCTCTCTGAGCACACCTGCCTGTGGACTTGAGAAGGAAGCCTTGACTCTGAGGAGTTATCAACGATGAAATCTCCCCTTAGGCCAAAACGCGCATGCCCCTCTAGTGGAATTCCTCTTTCAGTCCTTACCTAAACGGCCTTTGTTTTCACCGAACATCGCTGGCACACTGATGAGCAGCGCACCCCTTCCTGGATATCTGACGAAAGCAGAGCCACGGGCTGCTCCCTGGTCTTCTCTCCTCTTGCCCCAGCCAGGCTGGGTGAGTCACCAGCCCAAAAATTTTGAGAGTGCTCGGCTCCTTGTCCAAAACCCCCAAATGACGCTGACCCGTGGCATACCAGCTCCCAGTCTCGGGGCACGGAGCCCTCAGAGGTTTTCCCTGGGAGCCCTGCCAAGAAATGTATTCGTGCTGCCGCACCTGCCCCCCCAAAATCTCCTTTACAGCTGGATACAGGGAAGCAAAGGCAGGGCGGGAGCATTCCGACCATGCCTTAGTTTTATTTCAAACTTTTATCTGCTCAGCTTTTCTCCTATTCTCCCCTTCCTTCCCACCACAGAAGTTTACCTCATGCAATTCTGTCTTCAACTATCTAAAGCCCTCTTGAACTTCTTAACCCCTCGTTCTCAAAATTAGTTCCATCTGGAGCTGGTTTTCCTTATTTCCCATCATTTGCGCAGAAGAAAAGCATGCCCAGATTGATCGGGAACTGCAGCGTGCCAGCGTCCCCGGGAGAAACGCAGCTGCGGCCCCGCCGGCCCCTCGCAGGCGCCGAGAGCGAGGGAGGACGCGCAGGGACCCTGGCCGTCCTCGCCTGCAGCTTGAAGAAGTCTAATACGGGCGCATCAAAGCCAGCATGTGCCGCCAAGGAGAGGCGCCCGGCGCCGGCTCCCTCGCCCTCGTCCCGGGGAGGGTGCTGCTCTCAGTGGTTCAGTGTTTTCATGGCCTCTGCGCCCCCTTCCCAGGGGCATCTGCGGGCTCCGGCCCCTGCCTTTGAACATCCTGAGCCAAGCATCCAGAGGAGGTGAGGCCGGCTCCCCGCCCCCTGGGCAATTATGGCCACCTTTCCAGCAGCCGGCGAGTGAAGGGCGCAAGCCACAGGGCGCAGGTCAATAACGGCGTCTGCACACAAACGACGCGCTCCGCGCTCTTCACCTTTTATCCTTCCCAGCATCAGGACTTAATCCACTCTAATGAGGTGGGCTTTCGACTGCCAAGACCCAGCGGCCACGCCGCGCTTGTCTGGCACCACTCGGGGTGCGTAAGACACTGAGAAAGAAGTGATTTAGTGACCCTTCCAGGGAGGTATCCGAGCTGCCCTAGCCTCCTTGCACATGGGTGAGCATCCTCCACCCTGCCTGGGGGTGCCCGAGCCGCCCTGGCCTCCTTGCACAGTGGCCAGCGTCCTCCACCCTACCTGGGGGTGCCCGAGCTGCCCTGGCCTCCTTGCACAGCGGCCAGTGTCCTCCACCCTGCCTGGGGGTGCCCAAGCCTCGCTGGACTCCTTGCACACAGGTGAGCGTCCTCCACCCTGCCTGGGGGTGCCCGAGCTGCCCTGGCCTCCTTGCACAGTGGTGGGCGTCCTCCACCCTGCCTGGGGGTGCCTGAGCTGCACACAGCGCCTTCACCTTAGGGGCCCTCCAGGTGGCCGCCTGCACGGCTAACCTACACGATGCCTGATTCTCCCAGCCTGAAGGACATGGCTGGTGGCCACGAGTCCCTGTTTACCAACAGCAGGTGCCTGCCAGCAGGACACAGGGCGAGTCCCTTTTACTCCCTTTCCCTCATCCATCTGTCCGTGTGTCTTGAGTCCTAGGGACCCAGGAAACAAGTGCAGCACTTGGAACCACGGGGACGAGATGAAGAGGCTCACCTCCTCTTACCTGACACAGCAGCATGTTTACAGGGGCAATTGAGAGTCTGCTTAACTGGCAAATCCGATGCGTTCCCCTCATCCTGTCGCCCAGCACAGAGCTCCTGGCTATGCCAGGGGTCCAACGCCAGCCTCGCCGCTCGGCGCTGCCCATGGCCGGCCCAATGCCATGGCAGCCTGGACTGAGATCAGCCGCTTCTCTTCGCCAGCCCCGCACCTTCTCTGCGTGTCTCGCTCCCTGCCCCTTCCCGGGGTGGACGAGCTCCGGGCACAGACGCACTGAGGGACGGCTCTAAATGTAACTCCCCAGTTCTCGGGGCTCACAGCTCATATTTTTATAATCAAGATAATATTCAACAACTTTACCTGGCAGTGTTTGGTTGAGAGAACAGGGGGAACAAAAATCTAAGGAAATATCCTGAAAGCTCGTCGATTCTACTACCTGGTCTTAATAAATGTATATGCAACCAAGGCAGGGAGGGGAAAAAAATTGGCCTTTTGGCCGCCTGCACCTCCTCCCTTTTCCCCAGCCTTAATCTGATTTTTGCCCATTCCTTTTGATCTATCGGGGGCAGGCAAGTCAGGTCTGCGAGTACAGATGGACTAAATATGGAGATTAGCCCCTCTCCTCCTGCCAGGGCTCCTAATACCTGATTAAGTCGAGAATGGCGCAATTGTCTCCCGGCCTGCTATCAGTGGCCGGGCTCAGAAGGGGGCAGGATGAAGGCTGATTTTGTAATGGATACTTATTTTATCCCAGTGCTCTAAGAAGATTAGGCCTGGGGGTGTCACATTAGCCGTGATCTCGGGGCTCCCGGTCGCCTCTCGCCATTTTCAAACACCCCTGCCTCGGCCTCAGAACAAACAGGCGCTGGACCGGCGGTCCCATGTGGAGGCAGGGATAATCGCCCACTGCAAACTGTTTGAAGATCACAAAGTGCTGTGTAAATTACCCCGTTTGGGCTTTAGTCGGGGTGATTGGTGGTGACTTATTGAATCTTTTCACAGGGCAGAATTAAACTTTCTCCACCGCTAACTGCAGGCAGCAGAGAATGAAAGCTGTCTCCACTGACAGTGCCCCCCCAGTCAATCTTTGCAAACGCCCGGAAGAGTCAGGGGCTGGCGGCAGCCTTCCTGCCCTGGAGAGGGGCTGGGAACGGCTATTCTGAGCGGCGACCCCGAGTTTCGCCTCTTCAGCACACAACTTAAAACAGCTATTGAAACCAGAGGGAGCAAAGGGGGGGCTGCTGCTTGTTTCGGGGCACGCACACGTTTGCGGCGAGATCTCTTGGGCGATTTTGCTACCAACATCATCAGTGTGTTTTTGATTGTTTTCAAACCTAGCACATTTCTTTAATTTACAGAGCGTGAATAAGGTAGAAACGGGGAAAAAAGCTTACAAATTCTAGACTGGGAGAAAATGCCATCCAACACTGTTCAGTTCGAGGAAATTAGCCAGGCTGATGGGTTTCCATATGAGTTAATTGGGCAAGAGCCTGACTTAACCGGCATGTTTTTCTGGTCTCGACCCAGCACCACTGCTGGTCAGTGGAAGGGGGGAGTGGACTGCGTCTGAGTTTTAAATGCATTTATGCTGCGGTTCTCTGTTAACTGGCATTTTGCCTGCCCTGCTACTGCCCAGGAGGCTGCGTTTTGAAACGAATTCATTACTGCACGGTTTTTCTTTGTGTCTACCTGATCTAAGTTGTTTTTGATAAATAATAATTATAATATCAAAAACAAACTCTATAATAGCAGAAATCACGATGATCTTAATCTTGCCAAATATGTTGGAAATGATGTAAGAATACAGGCAATTGCTCAAAAGGACTTTCACGGTGAAGAACCCTAAACAGAATGTGTAGGTTGTTCTGTTCTATCAGAAACTAATACTTTTAACAATCAGTTTTCTAATTCTCAAGAACTTTTTCATCAGACGTCTGAACATTTAAGTATATTTTAAAACATTTATCATTGGGAAAAATCTGAATTAAAATATGGAAATAGTCAATTGTCTATATAGTGGAAAAGGTTACTGTAATTATTTTGGATAATTACATAGTCTCCGATTTGTTTTTACCATGCTGTGTTTTTTAGATAAATACTGATTAGATATCGGTAGGAATTAAGATTTTCGGTGTTCATTTCTGAAAATGTAAAAGAAATGTCATTCAGCAGTCTAACGATCATCCTGCATCTACCACCTAGTAAAGGGTAAGAAATAGTGACAGGCCAAGCTCCAAATGCTGTGCTTTGTTGTTTGTGTTGTTGTTTTTAACTGTAAATTATTATGATTTTTATTTTTTAAGATTCTCAGAGAAGTTGTAAGTTTACAGAAATATCATATAAATATATGATATGTATCATATAAATATAAAATAACTAAATACAGTATTCCCATATATCATCCTATTATTAGTGTGGTACATTTATTGTAATTCATGAAAGACCATTTTTATAATTATATTACTAAATGTAGTCCATTTTTACAATAAGGTTCCCCATATTGTACAGTCCTATGGTTATTTTTTAAATTTTTATTCTGGTAATATTTATACAATCTAAAATTTCCCCTTTTAACTTCATTCACTTGTATAATTCAGGGTTGGCAATTATAGTCACAATGCTTTGCTACCATAACCATCATCCATTTCCAAACTTTATTATCAATCCAAATAGAAATTCTATAAAATTTAAACATTAGCTCTCCATTCCCTTCCCCTAACCCAGCTCCTGGTAACCTACCTTCTAGATTCTGACTCTATGGGCTTGCTTATTCTAATTATTTCATATCAGTGAAATCATACAATAGTTTTCCTTTGGTGTCTACCTTATTTTACTAAATGTAATGTCTTCTAGGTTCACCCATTTTGTTGCATGCATTAGAACTTCATTGATTTTTAGTGTTTAAACGGGTTTTGAGATATGTGGGATACATCCCATGCCTATCCTCAGCTGTACCAAATCTACCCATCTGAATAACTAAAAGGGTAAATGCAAAACCAAAGAGTACTGGATTCTCAATATCTACAACTCCATAATTCCTGTAAGGGTGAGGATACAAATGAACAGGAAAAAGTCATTTTTCCTAGTGATTTTTGTGTGTTGATCTTATACCCCACCAGTTTGCTGAATTTATTAGCTCTAGGAATTTTGTTGAAGATTTTTAGGAGGATGTTCTATATATAGGATCAAGTCATCTGCAAGCAGTGAAAGTTTTACTTCTTCCTTTCCAATTTCTTTTTCTTACCTAATTGCTGTGGCAAGACCTTCCTGTACAAAGTTAAATAACAGTGATGACAGTGGCCATCCCTGTCTTTTTCCAGATATTAGAGGGAAAGCATTCAGTATTTTGACTATGATGTTAGCTATGGGATTTTACATATGCCCTACATCATGTTAAGGAAGTTTCCTTAAATTCATAGATTTTTAAGTGTTTTATCAAGAAACAATGTCAAAACTTGTCAAATGCCTTTTCTGTGTCAATTGAGATGACCATGTGGTTTTTCCCATCACTTTGTTAATGATTTTCTTTTGTGGAACACCCTTAAATGTCTGGGATAAAACCCACTTGAGTATGGTGTATAATTCATTTAATATTCTGTTAGATTTAATTTTCAAGGATTTTTTTGAGGACTTCTGCAACTATATTCATAAGAGAAATTGCTCTGTAATTTTCTGTTCTTTTAGTGCCTTTGCCCGGCTTTAGAATTTGGTGATATTGGCTTCACATGAGTTAGGTTGTGTTCCCTTCTATTCAGTGTTTTGAAAGAGTTTGAGTGGGATTGATATTAATTCTTCTTGAAATGTTTGGGAGAATTTACCTGTGAAGCCATCTGGTACCTGGACTTTTCATTTTTAGGAGGTTTGGGATGATGAATTCAATCTTTTTACTTGTAATTTGTCGGTTAAGATCTTCTACTTCTAGTCAGTGTAGGTTCATCAAACATTTCTAGTAATTTGTTCATCTAGTTTGTCTAATTTGTTGGCATACAGTTGTTTTTAATATCCTCATATGATCTTTCTTATTTCTGTAGGGTCAGTAGTAATGCCCCCCTCTCATTTCTGATTTTATCTAATTTCATCTTGTCTCTTTTTTCTTTGTCAGTCTACCTAAATTTTGTCCAATTATATCAATCTTTTCAAAGAATCAACTTTTGGTTTCATTGATGTTCTCTATTGTGCTTTTATATTCTATTTCATTTATTTATACTTTAGTTCATTATTTCTTTTCTTTTCCTTGCATTGGGTTTACTTTGCTGTTCTTCTGCTAGTTTCTCCAGGTGTGAAGTTAGATTTCTGATTTCAGTTCTTTTCTTCTTTTTTAATGTAATGTTTAGAGCTATCAATTTTCCTCTCAGCACTGCCTTCACGCATCTCATAACCTTTGATATGTTCTGTTTTCATTTTTGTCTCAAGACATTTATTGATTATCCTTCTGATTTCATCTTTGAGGCATTAATTGCTTAAGAGTGTGTTATATTTTTTAAGAGAATGTGCAATTGGTTTTCAAAACATTTTTTTAAACATTTATTTTTCTTCCCCTCCCCCACCCTGCTGTTTTTGCTGTCTGAGTCCATTCACTCTGTGATCTTCTGGATCTATTTCTCTCTCTTTTTTTGGTCTTCTCTTCTGTCTTTCTCCTCTAGGATTCATTGAGATTCAATCCTGGGGACCTCTGATGTGGAGAGAGGTTCCCTGTCAATTGTGCCATCTCAGTTCCTGGCCTCTGCTGTGCTTCACCTTATGTCTCCCCTTCCTCTCCCTTCTGTTGCATCATCATCTCACTTGTGTGAGCACTGGTTCACTGCAAGGTCACTCAGCTTGCTGTCTGTGCACTTGGCTCACCATTTGCATACTGGTTTACCACGCAGGCACTGTCTCACCATGCAGGCACTCACATGGGCACTAGGCTCACCACATGGGCACAGCTTACCACACGGGCAATCACATGGATCCTCAACTTGCTATGTGTGCACTCGCACGGGCACTCTGCTCCCTGCACAGGCACTCAGCTCACCATGCGGACACTCAACTTGCCAACTTGGTTCACCATGTGGACACTTGGCTCACTGTGCATGCACTTGGTTCACCATGCAAGCACTGGCTCGCCATGCAGGCATGATTTCTCTTCTTCTTTTTCACCAGGAGACCCGAGGGATCAAACCTGGGTCCTCCCATAAGGTAGGTGAAGGCCTTATCACTTGAGCCACATCTACTTCCCAAGAGTATATTATTTAACTTCCATATATTTGTGGACTTTTTAGTTTTCTCTCCGATTTCTAGCTTCATGCCACTGTGTTGAAAGAAGATGCTTTGTATAATTTCAATCTTTTAAAATTTATTGAGACTTGTTTTGGAACCAACCTGTCTGTCTTGAAGAATGAGCCACTGTACGTGAGAAGAATGTATATGCTGCTGTTTGGGGGTGCAGTGTTCTGCATATATCTGTTAGGTCTAATTCATTTATGATATCATTCAAGTTCTATGTCTTACTTATCTTCTGTCTAGATGTTCTGTCTTTTGATGAGAGTGGTGTACTGAAGTGTCTATTATTATAAAGGTGTCTATTTCTCCCTTCACTTTTGCAAGTGTTTGCCTCATGTATTTTGTGGCACTGTGGTTAGATGCATAAATATTCAGGAATGTCATTTCTTTTTGGTGGATTGACCCTTTATTAATATATAGGTTCCTTCTTTGTCTTTTGTAACAGCTTTTGACTTAAAGTCTATTTTTTCAGATATTAATGTAGCTACCCCAGCTCTTCTTGGTTACTATTTGCATGAATATACTTTTCCATCCTTTCACTTTCAACCTATTTGTATCTGGGTCTAAGGGAGACTCCTGTGAAAAAAAAAAGTATAGTTAGATTATGCTTTTTATCCATTCTGTATATCTGTGTCTTTTGATTAAGAAGTTTAGCCCATTAATATTCAGTGTTATTTTTGTAAAGGCAGTATGTCCTTCATTCATTTTTTTCCTTTTGTTTTTGGTTACATGTTTTTTGTCTCCCTTTCCCTTTTTCACAGCTTCCTTTCTGTATTGTTGATATTTTGTGATGTGTCTGACTGATTCCCTGCTCATTTCTGTTTCTTTATGTTTTTAAAATATATTCTTCTTTTATTACCCTGGGATTTATATTATACAACCTATGTCTATAGCATACTAATTTGAAAAGATACCAACTTAGCTTCAACAGCATACATATTATCTGCTCCCATATTCTTCTATTGTCCTTCTTTATGGTTTTTGCCCCATATTAACTCTTGGTTGCCCAGTATCAGGAAATACGACTTTTTCTTTTTACATTGTATTTGGACTCTTACAGGAATTAAAGATTAGAAGTGGATATTGAGGATACAATGTAACTGGTTTTGTATTTACCATTTTAGTTATTTCTACTGAAAGGCTTCATTTCTTCACACTACTCAAAACCACTATCTCCTGTCTTTACCTTTCAACCTGAAGAACTCTCTTTAGCAATTCTTGTAGGGTATGTCTTTTGTTGATGAATTCTATCAGTTTCTGTTTATCTGTGACTTTTTAAAACTCTTCCTCATTTTTTAAAAATAGTTTGCCAGAGAAAGAATTTTTGGTTGGCAATTTTTCTCCTTTAGTATCTTAAATATAGCACTGCCTTCTCATCTCCATGTTTTTTTTTTTTTTAATGAGAAATTGGCAATTAGTCTTATTGAGGATCCCTTGTATATGATGAATTGTTTTTCACTTGTAGCTTTCAGAATTCTTTATCTTTGGCAATTGACATACTGATTAATATTTGTTTTGGAGTCGGTTTATTAGGGTTTATTCTGTTTGGAGTATGTTGAGCTTTTTGGATACATTTATTCTTGTCTTTCATGAGAATTGAGAAATTTGGGGCCATTATTTCCTCAAATATTTTTTCTGCTCCTTTCTTTTCTCTTCTCCTTCTGGGACACCCTGATACATATGTTTGAGTGCTTCATGCTGTCACTCAAGTCCCTGATACCCTGCTCAATTTTCTTTTCTGTTATTTTCTCTATCTGTTGTTTCTTTTTTTTCTTTTTATTTTATTTCTCTACCCCTTCCCCCCCCCCCCCCCGTTGTCTGTTCTCTGTGTCTATTTGCTGTGTGTTCTTCTTTGTCCGCCTCTGTTGTTGTCAGTGGCACGGGAAACTGTGTTTCTTTTTGTTGCATCATCTTGTTGTATCAGCTCTTCGTGTGTGCAGTGCCATTCTTGGGTCAGCTGCACTTTCTTTCACACTGGGTGGCTTTTCTTATGGGGCGCACTCCTTGCGCGTGGGGCTCCCCTATGCGGGGACACCCCTGCATGGCACGGCACTCCTTGCACACATCAGCATTGTGTGTAGGCCAACTGCACACGGGTCAAGGAGGCCCGGGGTTTGAACTGTGGCCCTCCCATGTGGTAGACGGACGCCCTAACCACTGGGCCAAGTCCTCTTCCCTCTATCTGTTGTTTCTATCTACTGTTTCTTCTGTCCAAATCTGCTAGTGTTCTAATTTCTAGTGTGCTTCTTTTTAAACTTTCAAATTCTTCTTTATGCTCACACACTGCCTTCTCTAGATACTTTAGCTTTATATCCACCATTAGTTTATTTCTATTTCATTAGTATATTTTCCTTCCTCTCCTTGAATTGATTTTGTAGATTGGTTTGAACTTGCTTGACTTGTTGTTCCAAATTCTTAGTCTTCTCTTAAATTATTATTTGTTCCCTTGGCTGTGTCATATCTTTCTGTTAATTAGTATGGCTTGTAATTTTTCACTGATTTCTGGGCATCTAATTATTTTGATGTATTAACTCTGAAGGTCATTTCCGTTTCTTCCTTAGGTCTGGGATGTACATCTCCTACCTGATTTTGGTATTTATTTCCTTTTCTTTGACTCAGCATTTGTAGAGTCCCTCTTCAGTCTCATTAATCCTCCAGAGATCCGAGGAAGTGGGGTTTGTCCTCTTATTAGTTGATTCTGAGAGCAGACTTTACCAGGGGATGTCTTATGTCTTCATATTGAAAACATTAGCTGTGTTCATGAAATTGGAAGACTCAATATAGTAAAGACGCCAATTCTCCCCAAACTAATTAATGAGTTAAATGCAACTCTGACCAAATTCTCAGCAAGGTTTCTTAGGACATCTTCATCATTGTTCCAAGGGTGGTGGAGGATATTGTGTTTGCTGGACACGCTGCAATAGACAGACCGTGGGCAGTGTGCAATGAGCATGCTGCTCTTCCTTGGTGAGGATCTGTTTCAGGATTGAATTCCTCACAGGTAGTCTGACTGAGGCTTCAGTTCCTCACTTACTCTTGACCAGAGGACTGCCTCAGTTCCTTGCCACATGGACCTTATAATTGTAAAGTTGTAAGTGGGACAACTTACAACATGGCAGCTGGCTTCTCACACAATTCCTGAGGCTCAGGAGTCCAAGAGTGGCTTAGCTGTGGGTTTCTGGTCAGGGTCTCCCATAAGGCTTCATTGTAGATGCAGGCTGGGGTTACAGTCTCTGAAGACTTAACTGAAATTGAAGGAGCCACTTCATTACGTTATTGGCAGGAGGCTTCCATTTTTTGCCACATGGGCTTCTTGTATGGTAGTGAATTGTCGCCTGCTTTGCTTTAAAATAGGATTAGTAAGTGAAAAAATATCAGTACAATGAAGGAGCCTCCACTGCAAAGGTAGGTAAATATCATGAGGCTTGTCTGAGCTGGCATGGTTAACTTACCATCAACCGTAACCTTGACCTAAATTACAGGAACAACTGCAACATTTACAAGGATAAGCTGATTTCAATTTTATTCTCATGCATTTTACCAGACACATTTTTGCATTTATTGCAGACTTACAGCTCCTGATAAATATGCAAAGAAAAAAATAACCATGTGTTTGAAGAAGAGTAGCTTTTTATTGGTGGGAGTGAGGGGGAAAGAATACTCTAAATAATTCATTTAGATAATATCTATCTAATGTAGACCAGGTGATTCCTTGTAGAAAGACTAAATATTTCTAAGTATTTCAGTGTCCAAAACATGTGGTTAATTGCACAGGGCAGCTTTGTAATATGCAAGTGAGAAACATCTAGAAACTTCCCACCTCTGGTTACACAGAAAACCAACGTGAGGCAACTTACCCAAAAATCATGCCAAGTATTAACTGGCAGAGCTAGGATAGGACCACCTGTTCTCTGAATTCCTTTTTCTTGGCCTCCATATCAACTGCCTTTGTCATGAGATATTTAGGAAAAAAAACATGTTGGAGGTTCAACTGCAAGGGCTTTTTAAGCATGGCAGCATTTGAGGTGAGCCTTGGAGTACTTTCATAGACAGACTGGGATGGGTGATTTCCAGGCTGGAGTCAGCTTGACATTTTGAGGAAGCAATGAATGGTTTCATCACTGACTTTGGCTGAATCATAGGGCTGGTGAGTAGAGTAGCTATAGATGAAGCCAGAAGCAGAGTCAAGGTCAGACCATAGAGTTTTCCAGAGGCAGTTGGAGGCACTCACCTTCATTCAATAGGCAAAGGCCAGGTCTGAAGGAATTCACACAGTCATAAGCTTGAAGTTCAAATGAAATCCAGTTAAAGCTGGATTAGAAGTAACTCTAAGTCATGTCTATATCCATGCACCAAAAATGATTGAAATTTATACACCAGTTTTAACAATCATATCCTGGTGAATCTAGACTATGAATCTAGTTTGCTTTCATTTTGTTTGTGGTGGTTATTTAGCCTTCTCATGACATAGATTAGGAGTCTTTTTAGTCTTGGCCCCTGGGTAAAGGTCCATCCAAAAGAGCTCAGGGATCCCCTGCCTATCTGTCTCCAGGAAATGTTCAAATACCATAATGGTGGCCATTGGAAGCAAGTGCCTTGATTGCTCAGGAAACTCAGGATGCAGAGAAGAGGAAATGAGGGGCCCAAGCTTTTAGTTCTCAATTGAAAGAAGCCTGTGGGAGGCAACTCAAGAGACCCACTTGCTCACTTGCCCAGTCCAGAGCAGTTTGGTTTAGTTTCTAAGGACATGGCCGGGCTTCCTGCAATCCAGACTAAGAGCCCTTCAGGAGAAGATGGCAGTGCTGTCCATCTTGCTGCATCATCTTGTGGTTTTATCACTAAAGTGAGATGACGGGACCGACAGTCTTTGGACAGCAATTCATGGCAGGTTCCTGTGGCTTCAGTGTATTCTCAAATGACAATGAAGGTCAGCTGCTATTTATTCTTATACAGGCAAGCTTGGTGCTATTGAGACCCAGGCCCCATATAGTCCATTTTCGATTCTGGTGCTTTGCTCTAGTTCATGGGCACCAGTGGGACGGGATGTCTTCCCTTGGCCAGGCACATGAGAAAGTGCTGCCAGTTACAAGGGAGTAGGACCATGGTGGGAAAACTTTCACACTCAGGCTCTCTTGAGGTGGGACGCATTGTACACTTTGCAGAGAAAGATGTTAGATACACACATGACACACTCAAAGTTTTGCAGATGCACTCAAGATTATCAGTGACTCAGTGCACATAAGGAGGTTGGAAGACTAGGCTCTGGGACAGATTCCCAGTTCCATAGATTTATCACCATAAGATCTTAGACAAACTATTTAACTTCTCTGGGTCTCAGGTTTTTTCATCTTTCATATGGGAATAATAATAGTGCCCAACTCATAAAGTTGGTGTGAGTTTTAGTGCAAGGAACAGAATAAGTTCTTATAAATATTAACTGTTATTATGTGTTAAATGCCTACCATGCATAGTCTCTGGGCTAGATGATATGGGAAATGTAAAAGAAATAGGCAGGTCATGTCATCACAAATAGTGGAAAGGCAAGGGAAAGAATTGGGAGAGTAAATAAGAGATAAGTAGTTCTCAAAAAATATGAAAATTCTGTCCTGTGGAATATTGTCCAGTGAAGAGGGAGACAAAGATGGTTCAATCCTGGGACAACATCTCAGGAAAGGCCAGGCTGAGGAAACCTGAAGAGTGGGAGCACTTGGGAAGAGAGGGGTGCTTCTTTTGATGTTGTAGTCTATGTTAGAACCTGGAAGACTAACTGTGAGGGGATGAGTGTCTGAAGCTGAAGATCAGATGGGTGGATTTCCAAAAGGTCTGAAAGTCCAGAATTTGTATTGCAATGATTGTTTTTTATGCTGTGCCCAAAGATGGGGAGACTTGAAGTATTAAAGCAAGCAAGAAATTCAGCAAATGCTATAGAGATGAGCTAAGGTTAGCTCAGCATCAGGCATGGGTCGATTGTTTTGCATGTGCACAACTTGCTAGCTGGAGGATGGCAAGCTTGATGAAAACAAACAAGATGGTTCAGGTAGCAGACACTAAGAGATGATGGGACCTTAAATCAGAGGGCAACAGTGAGAATGGAAAAAAAAAACTTATCACAATAACTGTGATAACAATGACAATGGCACTGCAACATTGATTGCCTACCCCAAACAAGTACACACACCACCTCAGGGAATTACACATATAAGTGTCTGATTCCACTGTGCATGCCTTGGCTATTACATTATCCACTAAAGTTCATTCATTGAGCCATTTATTGGTGCCAGACCCTGTGAAAGGCACTTCTCATACTTACACAATCTTTTCAGTTCCTCCCAATAACGCTGCATGCAGAGCTCGCATGGACGAGAGGTAGGAAGTTGCTATACATTTCACAAAATAAAGCTATGTATATTTCATTTCCATCAGTACACTGGGGGAGCATCTGTGGATTACCTGCACCATGACTGTACATAGAGCCAGACAAAGAAATGTAATAATTATTTCAGCATTTAGTTATTTATCAAGTTTTGACCAGTATACTTTAACTAAATTAAATAAATGGTTAAATAACCTTTGTAAATATTAGAACTATAATCATTGACCACAACTGAATATCTCTAAGTGTGATACGATCTGTTCTAATTAGCATTTCTCATCTGGGAAACATCAAAAATATCTTGATTACCAGGTGCCACAACTAGAGAGTCTGATTCAGTAGGCCTGGGGCAGGGCCCTGGAATCTGCCTTTTAACAACTCCCTGGGTTATTCTTACATACAGAGAAGTTTGAAAACCCTGATAACTGGCTCAGATTCTGACCTGAATCTTCTCTCTTGTTGGTAAAGCTCACTGAGAAAAACTATTACGGAACCAAGAGTAAAAGAACAAGACCTTTGAGATGAAAAGGCAGGTACTTTGCTCTGTGCTTAGTCATCCTGCTCTTTAGGTTGAGGCCTGAAGCCCCTTCGTTGGGATGTTTCCAGGTCTGCCCCACCTCTCACCCTTGGCCTCTCTGTAGACTGCACGGTTGACCGGGCGTCTCTGTGTCACATCTCTACCGCTGTCACCAGGGCACACTCCTCTGGAATCTTTGCTTCCTCATGTACGTATTACTGTTTCGAATAAACCAACAGATTTGACACAGCTATTTTCTGTTGCATTGCAGAATACGGGACGATTTCCTTAGGTTACTTGACTGTAACACCAAGCAATTGACTTAGCAATTAGGTGTTTCTTTATTTCCTTATCTGGGGAACCCTCCCAGTCACCCAGGACCCAGTTCTGCTGGCCAGCACCGGGGGCCTAGTGCTGGATTTAAATCTCTAATTCGCAGCTCCATCTTTTATGCCCCCAGTGCATGGGAGCGGGAGGCAATCCAGGTTCAGATTCCACAAGAGCATTTCCCTGGGCTTGGGAAATTGCTCCGAGGAGCAGTAGGCAAAGGTCAGATCCTTTAAAGGCAGTGATAGTCCTTTGAAAACTGCAAGGGTCAGTTCACTAATTACCCAGCTGAAATGTCTGTGCCAGGCCCCTGAGTTTCCAGCCATGCCACGGGGCTCTTCGGTCATGAGGCATGCGCTGACGGGTCATTTGCTGTCCCCTAACAGCCTCTGAGTCACACCATGCCTCAATCCTGCGACCGTACTAATAGAGATTGATCAATCAAGATAAATGCGGGGACTCCTTGGTGTGGCGGGCAAGGTCAGAGTTCTTCAGGGCACAGCCAATCTCTTACTCAGCCCCTGTCCAGGAGATGCACCTGCTGAAAAGGTGACAAGAAGAAAGGTCTGATCCCAGCTTCAGGTCACTCTCTTAGGTTAACAAGGGAGCAGCAATGTGGGATATCCGGGGACTGCTAGAAGCCCCTGGGTGCCCGCCTCCTGGGACAGGTAGGCAGCTCCTGGGAGATCAGCAGCTCCTTGACTACCATGTCAGGATTTTCACAGGATCCTGTTTGTTCAGTTTCACCTACTAGGTCCTCCATTCTCTGTCAGCCTCTCTCCCATCAAGGCCCACAGTTATGTTTTTTAAAGGGTCACAATGTATATTTTTTAAAACTAATTTAAGATGTTATGATAATATTCCTTTAACTATTGTATTATTTATATTGCAAAAATGGAAGTAGACAGTTTTCATTTCAAACATGTCTTTTTAGTCCTTTTATGCATTTTTTAAAAATAATGAATTAATACAATATTCATTGAATATGCCTTTAACTTTTTTCTTTTTAAATAAAGTTTTATTAAATTATCATACATAGATGCACTTATGTAAACAGATAGTAAAAGTTGAGTGTTTACAAAACAAACATGCACATCATCATACAGAGCTCCCATACAATCACGTTTTTTCTTGTTTTGAGTATTATATTCAGATTTTTTTCCTCTAATGAGAAAAAGCTTATGCTGCATTTTTAACTTGTCTTTGCTTATGTATTGCATCTTTCTTCTTAATGCTGTTTTCTTTCTCTTTTCTTTTTCTCTCTTTATTTATTTGTTTTTTTTAATGTGGGAGCCAACTAGATGTACAAATGCTGCAGCCCCTACTTTTCTCTGTTGTACTCCTCTGTAAGTTTCCCTGAACCAGGAGGATTGGGTCAAGGCCAGATTTTACTCTTATAAACAAGACTGAGACAACTATCTCAGCTTCACATTGTTGACTCTTTAAGAACAATAATGTGATAAATCCATTACATCTTATTTCTCCATTTAGGATGTGTCTGATGTCATGACTTTGGAACACTTCCATTGCTAAATGTGTTTAAAATGGTTCATTCTTCTTATCAGGTGTATTAGCCAAGGGGTGCTGGTGCAAAATACCAGAAATGGGTTGGTTTTTATAAAGGGTATTTATTTGGGGTAGGAGTTTACAGATACCAGACCATAAAGCAGAAGTTACTTCCCTCACCAAAGTCTATTTTCACATGTTGGAGCAAAATGGCTGCCGACATCTGCGAGGGCTCAGGCTTCCTGGGTTCCTCTCTTTCAGGGTCTTGCTTCTTTCTGGGCTCAGGGTTCCTCTCTTTCTGAGGCTTCAGTGTAAGGCTTCAGTATTAAACTCCAAC
Organism: Dasypus novemcinctus; assembly: GCF_030445035.2. Taxonomy (NCBI): domain Eukaryota; kingdom Metazoa; phylum Chordata; class Mammalia; order Cingulata; family Dasypodidae; genus Dasypus; species Dasypus novemcinctus. The sequence goes on from NC_080674.1 coordinate 1,657,297, forward strand.
ATCAAAACACCAACATCGAAAAACCCTCACCTCTGTCCTTTTCCATGCCTTTTATCTGTGAGTCCCCACTCAATGCCCTACTGGCACAAGAGGTTTACATGATTACTTAATCAAGGAAACTTATGAATCCAATATAATCTAATATGCCCAGAGGAAAAGATCAGTTTACAAACATAATTCAATATTTCTTTTTGGAATTCATTAACAATATCAAACTGCTACATCAGGTAAAAAAATATTGTATTATTTATAGTAATTAGTTAGTCTATTTGAAAAATACATATTTCATTTTTTTCAAGTACTTACTTTTGGAAACTATTTTCTAAATGTTACTTCCTTCTTCATTTCCTGTGGTGCATTTGGGGCCATGTAACAAGTACTGAACTCAAGAGCTCTGTCCTACTCTTAGAATCATCAATTAGTACTATTTGGGTAATTACTGTACAATAACAGTGCCATCAAAAATCGTAGATGAGAAGATCCCACCCACCACACTTATTTGTAAATATGTTCTCATTAATACTTGTCTATTTATAATTCAAAGTGAAGTTTAAAATCTTTTTTGTCAAGGTCAAAAAAATCTGCCTGATTTCAATTTGGGAACAGAAAACGACTTAGTCTGTGTCTGATTGTAGGATAGCTAACAGTTTAGAGCACTTTCTGAATAAGTATCATACTAAGTGTACTGTCTGTGGTGCTATACCTTTACTCACAACAACTCTATTATCATTGTTTTTCAAAGAAAACTGAGACACAAAAAGATTCTGTAATCTGCCGGAGTTCCACAGTTAACAGAAAACGGAGTTCAGGTTTGTCTCTGGAGGTGTGACGCCATGCCCCCACTAGGGCCTCTGATCAAGAACAGAGTTCAGGAATTTACCACTTTTCTATCAGAACTGTTTTCAGGCTTTGTGTTTTTTTCTTTTTGTTTTTCATTCAGAGCCCCATACTCAAAGGACAGAGTACCACTGGATGGGCTGTGTTTTAGGGACTTCAAAAAGGGTTTACACTTACTTATACATTGCCTGTAAATTTCTTAGTCATACTTTTATTTTTAGATAAATTAGAGTTTCTGTCTATTATAAAATGTATTTTTTTTTACTTACTTTGGTGGTATTGGGGTATATATGATGACCATTTTTATTACGTTGGTCTTAAACAATCTTTGTGAAAATTCTGATAGTTTGCTAGTGTTTGCTATTTCCTTGGATTTTCAATATAGATAATAAAATCTTCTATAAATAATGAACATAGTGTCTCATGCTAATAAATACCTATTAACAATTATTTCTTTTTCTCACAGCACTGTGAATGTTTGGGAATTGTACAAAACATAAATAGATGCCTATGATGGGTGTCCTTGATTTCTTCTTGTTTTCATAAAAATGCTTCCCATCTTCCATTATCAAGAATGGTATGGCCTAGGTATTTTTGGCAGATAACTTTTTTGGAATGAGCTAGTTCTCTAAGACTTTCTTTTTAATGAGTATTGAATTTTATATTTTTTCTGCTTGTAATGATATCATGTGTTCCTTTTCTTTTCTGATATATTAATCAGAAGTGAATTTGACTGATAGATTTTCTAATATCAATTATCCTCACATTCCAAAGATAAAAAAAAGTTACTTGGTAATTATATAATATATATGTATGTATGTATGTATGTATATATATATACTCCCAAATTAGTATTTTTTAAAATTAATCAAGTATTATCTTATTTCACTTTATTCCCCATGTTTGCTTTTTAATATTTCAATATCATTCTTTTAATGGTCACCTTTAAAATTAAAAACAGTATCTTTAATCTATTAAAAGTACTGTCTTCCTTAAATTAGTATTTTTATAAATCCTAAATAACGAAAACTCCTAAAGTGAGTTTGACTCCATTTAACATTACCTGATATTTTGTTCTTAACTGTCACATATTTTATTTCTATATATACTATAAACTCCTTAAGACATTGTTGTTGTTTTTGTTTTAAACAGACAATATCTTTTATATTTTCCTTTTTGGAAGTTCTATGCTTCTTTCTGGAATCACTTTCTCTGAGTCTGAAGAAGGCCTTTTAATATTTTTAGTGTGTGTCTAATGGTAACAAATACTCTCAGTTTTTATTTGTCTAAGAACATGTTTATTTCACTTAAAATTTTGAACAGAATTTTTTACTGAGAATGGAATTTAGGATAGGGATTTTTAAATTTAAATCTTTAAATGACCTTTCCATTGTCATCTCTTTTCTATGTTGTTGCACGTAAGGAGTGCTGCACCTCCCACCCCTGACTATTTTCACTCTATGAGCCAATGTCTTTTATCATTTTGGAAGTCCCTGATCATTGTTTCTTCAAATACTGCTTCTGTTTCCTTTTCTCTAACTAAACAATGCCTCATATCTATCTCATGCTCTAGTCTGCTGTTTCCATTCTTTTCACACCTCAATTTGGATATTATATGCTGACCTTTCTTTAAGTTTACTAATTTTGTCTTCTGTGTCCAATTATTAAATCAATGTGTTTTCTATTTTAGATTATATTCATTATATTCATTATATTTTGAAGATCCAAAATATGTATTTGAGTATTTTCTGATCATTCTTTTTAATTCACTTTTTATAGCATCCTCTATTTTATTTAACATATTAATCATAGTTCTTCAAAATCCTTGTCTGTTAATGCTGTGAATTCTCTATTGGTCTGTTTTGGCTGACTATGTTACTCTTGATTTTTGTCACTTCTTGTTTTTTAAATGACTAGTGTTTTTTAAGGTATGCTGGAATTTGTGTGATACATTGTAGAGACTCTGGACTATGTTATCTTCCTCTAAATAGTATTGATTTTTGCTTTAGCTAAATTTGATTTAATATTATTTTTATGTAAGATTTCTGCATATGTGTTTTTTACTCTAGTGTGAATTCCCTTTTAGATTCTGGATTACAAATGGGTTGTTTGATTTTAAATATATCAGGATGGAAATTTTTTACATTGTTAACTTCCAATTTTTTAACATGATTTTCAATGTCCAATGCAAGAAGTAGGAAGATGACCATAAAGCACTTTCTTCTTATACATCTCTTCTTCATCACAGAAGAAATCTTTTCCAGAAACCCTAGGATATGTCCTCTTGGATCTCTTGTCAGAACTTGGTCCCTGTACTAATGACTGGAAAAGGATCATTCTTTAGAGCCAACTACACAGTCACTCAAATTGTGGGAAGCCATGGTAATGGACCACAGGGGGTTTCAGCAAGCGTGCGCGAGGCAAACTGCCCGCCTTATGAACGGAGAGACCATGCCTGTCAACATGGCGACCGTCCCTCTCTTCTTCCTCTTCCTTGTTCTTCTTCCACTATAATCTCCCGGGCAAAAAGCGCTGCGCCTGCGCAGTACTACTCCAGGGCCACAATCGGCGCGAAGATGAATAACCTATGACAAGCAGCCTAGCGACTTTTCATCGCCTTTTATGGAAACTTGCCTTGCACGCCAATCACACCCTGCCACGTATTCTACCCTCAGTATAAAGTCTGATGCTCCACCCTCAATAAAAGAGACTTGATCAGAATCCTGTCTTGTCTCCATTCTTCTCGTCTCTTGTCCCCCCAATTCCCACTCCCTTTTTCAGGTCTTGGTTCGACTGGCCCACGGGATGGGTCAAGTGGCGCCCGGAACAGGGACCTGAAAACGAGGGATCCAGTGAGGAACGTCGATAGAAAGCCCAGCCGGGTCAATTCTATGAGTCAAGAGTTAAAAGCTGAGAAACCAGATCGTTACTGAGAGGCCATCAGCCCCCGTATCGACATCCTCAGCAAGCAAGAGGATGCGGAGAGGGAACCTGCCACCCGGTCAAGGCCTCGGTAAGTGATCGGCGCATATGGGACAAGCAGTGAATGAGCATGAGGCGTTAAAGACGAGGGGGGTAAAGGTTAAAATAAAAGAGTTGCAAAAATGTTTTACCTTCCTAAAAGAAGTCTGCCCCTGGCTTCCCACAAGAGGGAACTATCGATGAAAAATGGTGGAAAAGAGTAGGGGATGCTTTACAGGACTTTTACAAAACTTTTGGCCCTGAAAGAATCCCAGTAACCGCATTCTCATATTGGAATCTCATTGATGATATTTTAAGTATTCGCCATAGGGACGCGGTGGTGGCAAATGTTATTAAGAAGGGTGAGGAAATTTTACAAGAAGGGCAGGGGCTGGAGGCTCTAGCCACCAACCCTAAGAAATCAGCAGACCCCCCAAAGTCCAACCCGCCTGGTGCATCTGGAGCATCCAGTCCAGAGGAGGACTTAATCTCGCTAGATAGTGAGGAGGACAGGAAGCCTACCACCAGGTTAAAGCAGCCGTTAACCCATGCAAACAAAAGATCCTGTAAGGAGGATAAAAATAAAGGGAAAACTAAAGCCATATCTAGTAGGAACCTGTACCCTGACCTCAGAAAATTAAAAGTGGAAACTGATGATGAATCTTATAATATAGAATTGGGTGAATCTGAGGAGGAGGCGGTAAAGTCTCGACCTCCGCCATACGTTCCCTATCCTGCAGCCCCACCTATAGTTATGCCGGTAGTCAACCCAAGGAAGGGGTTGTTAGAAAAAATAGAGAAACTAAAAATACAACAGCAAAAAAATCCTGTAACCCTGCTGGGTTCCCAGTAACCGAGGCAAATGGGGAACCATCAGGTTTTTCCCCTCATCCTGATATTAACCCTTTCATCAACAAAAGCTCAGTGAAGTGTCTTAATGAAATACCTTCTGTGTATCCAGTACAACCCTCTGCACCTACTGAATTGCCTTCTGTTACTAAGCCTAGATTAGAAATGTTTTCAGATGTTGCCGATGCTTTGCCTTATGTTAAACAATTATTATCTGCTTTCCCGGTAACATTACATGCTATTATACCACCAGATACAAATAATCTGCAAGGGGTGTTGAGTTTCATCCTGAGCCAAAACCTTTTAAACTATTGAAAGATTTAAAACAGGTAAAAATACTAAATAAAGTCAGCGAAATCAGGCTTGTAAGAAAACTCTGTTGTTAAAATGTTAACTAAGATAAGGAAACTATTCTGGCAGCAACTCTGCAAACCCCCTGCTGTCTACATAACAATGTAGCTGTGGGCTAGTCAGGGCCAATATAGCTAAGTCACTGGAAAGAGAAAAACGTGGCAACATTTGTGTTTTGTTTTGTTTCCATACTGATTCTGATTGGGCTTATTTAACCAAAATAATAAAATTAGTACCAAATTTTTATCAAAGTCTAAAAAGAATTTTCAGTTTTAAATCAATAATTTTCTCGAAAACTTCAAGTCTCAGTATAGTCTTACAGAGTAATAATCCAAAAATGTGTGTTAATGGTCTGTCTAAACTGCAAAATAAAAACTTAACTACATTTATGCTGCTCAAGTTATCTTAACTGATTGCTGATAACTAATAAAAAATGTTTCCAAGCACAAGCTTGCATGTTACAGGCAACATGCATTCCAGAAGAAATATTAAGAAGTACAATCTAAGATGTGATATATAACAGAGGACTTAAAAGCAGCTAAAACAAGAAAGTAAGAATTATGAGTCGATTGTAAACTATGTTTTTGTTAATGTGTCGTAATTGTTTGTCTGTTCGTTCAATGTCAGTGTATACTGTGATACCTCCAGATGGTAAATATAAATTAATAAAATTTTTAAAAAGAGCTCTATTCAAATGGCCAAAAATTAAATAAGCGCTTATACTAATACTTAAGTTTATTATATTAATACATAAGTTTAAATGTTAATAAGATATCTACAATGATAAAAATTGTAAGTCTTGATTAACAAAATTACTATGGCTTTTCATAAAAAATGGTTCTTGCCTAGATTGAAATGAAAAGTTTATTTTCCTTCACAGGTTAAAATGAAGGATATAAAACTTAAATGAATATTAAAGAAGGTTAAAAGTTTGTAGGAATGCTGACTGAAATTTAATAAGTTTTTTCTAAAAGGTGTGTTTTGTCATAAAGTAGGATGGCTAATTTTCATAAACTCTTGGAACCTAAATGCTTGTGGCAAGTTGTAGAAGGTATTGTGGTAATTTTAAGTAAGGGAATGTGTTCTGTGAAGGTAAAATTTGTCTTAAAATAATAAGATTATAGTCTATATGGTTATAAATAAATAATCTGTATGGTTATAAATAATTATAAGAAGTTTAATGAAACATTGTTTAAATTAAGGTATTTAAATGGCTAATTCCAAAAGGTCATTATTAAATACATATAAAACTGAATTGATAACGATAATAATAAAAGGTAATTTTATAACAGGAAAACTTGTTGATAGCTGGTCTTCCCTGCAAACTGGCTTCTAGGGTACTGTTTCTGGTATTACATGCTACTAAGTATTTAAAGTGAAGAAAAGTTCATTATTTTAACAAGCTTGTTAGTGTTGATGGCAATGATATGTTGTAAAAGTTTGCTTGATAACTTCATATGTAGGCTATATGGAATGTGTTTTTATTGTTAAGGAAACAGAAGATGATTTTGTCCTAAGATAAAATGATTGATTATTGGAAAGAGTAGAGTGTGGGACCTGAGTAAATACTGAAAGTGCAAAAGGTTAGTGGAAAAAGAATTTTTATGGGTAAAGTTGAATAAGATTTGATGAGTCTATCTATAAAATTTTAAAAGCTTTAGTATCAAGTAGTATGCTGATGAAAAGTTAAAAATTTTGTTCTTTCTCAAGGCCTCTCAAATCAATCAGTTTTGGTAAAAGTTTTTATCCTCAATAATCAGTATACAAAGAAAGTCTGTTTTATCAAAATAGCTCCTTGTGCTTCTTGTGCTCATCATTTCCTCAGTGTTCCAAAAAAGGAAAGTTTTCTCTCTTTAAAGGAACATAATGTTCAAAACTGCTTTCTCAAAACCAAATCCTGAACAGTAGCCTTTTATTACAAACTAATTATAAGAGATTTGTTCTTTTACCTTAAAAGAAAAATTAAAGTAATAATTGAGTTCATTTAATATGTTATAAGTTGAATAAAAGGTGTTTAACAAGTTTTTTCTTTCCTTTAACCTTCTGTTAATTAAAGTTGTGTGAGTAAAACGTTTCTATAAATGCTTAAAAGTGTATAAAGCTACCAATATTTCAGCATAATATTAAAGAGAAGTACAATGTGGTTATTTATAGTTTTAATTATAATAAAAGAGTATATGTCACAGAAACAACCTCTTATCATAGATTAAAGTAACAACACTGTAGTATGCAGCAATCCCAAACGCTGCTAGTTTATGGCAAGAGGTTAACGTCCAGCTGTGTTGCTGTCACTTTGTTTTAAAACTTACTAAAACTGTCTTTAGTGTCTTCTTAAACAACTCAAGCCAGCTGCATTCCTCTATCTGTAAAAAACCCAACAATAGACTTTTGCAGTGCTTTTCAGGGCTGTGTGCATAGCCCAATCATCTTGTACAGTATTTACTGAGAGTGATAGTAATAAAAAAGCAGCATACACTACTTCTCAAAAAGAACAGGTTTGGCAAACTCCTTATTTGTCTGCTCAATGCACGGAGCTTTCAGCTGTCATTAAAGTTTTACAAATGTTTTAAGAGCCCTTAAACATTGTCTCTGACTCTAAATATGTAAGTCTTACTGTCAAGCATATTAAAACAGCTCATATCTTTGCTACTGATGAGTTATCTTAACTTTTCACTGACTTGCAACATCTCATCAGGTTAAAACAGCATCCTATTTACATTACTCACATACGCTCTCATACCTCTTTGCCTAGTCCTATGACAGCAAATAATGCTCAAGCTTATTTATTAGTAGGGTGTTTACAAAGTGCTCGTGATTACCATGCTTTAACTCACACTAATGCTAAAGGCCTACGAAATAAATATCAAAAGTTAACAAGACTACAGGCACAAGAAATTATTTGCACTTGTCCTACTTGTGGACCACTAACAGCGGTGCCTTTTCAAGCTGAAACTAATCCCAGAGGCCTGACTCCTAATCAATTATGGCAGATGGATGTTACTCACATTCCATCCTTTGGTAAACTACAATATGTTCATGTTTATATTAACACTTATTCTCATTTTATGTGGGCTACTGCTGAAAGTAGGGAATGGTTTCATCATGTTTGTTCACATCTATGGTCTGCTTTTGCTGTAATGGAATGCCCCTTGAAAATTAAAACTAGTAATGGCCCTTCTTACACTAGTAAGTCTTCTACTTCTTTTTATTCTACATATGCTGTTAAGCATATTACTGGTATTCCTTATAATCCTACAAGTCAAGCCATAGTTAAACGCAGCCATCATACCCTAAAAACTATGCTTTTAAAACAAAAAGGGGGAGATGATGGTATTATAACACCAAAAGATTAATTAGCAAACACTTTATTTACTTTATATTTTCTTAATGTTTATAATTCATTAATACCTGCAGAATGTCACTTTGGAAAATGTCAAACATCTACAGTAGACACAGGAAATGAAGATCAACCAATACTCTAGAAGGATCTTTTAAGCAATGAATGGAAAAAAAAGGCAGGATTAAAGTAAGGGAGTGAGGCTATGCTCTTATCATTTCAGAAAATGGAGAACAAATTTAGTTACCTGCGAAAAGGATTAAACCCCAGAATGAAGAGATGGAGTCTTCTACAACTTCTGATGATGGTGATCATAAGTAGTAAGGAAGCTGCCGGTAATTACACTTATCGGGCCTATGTACCTAACCCCCCATACTTAGAGTGTTAACCTAGAAAGATCCATTCTTTCATATATATCTAAATTAAACCCATATATTCCCTGAACCAATTAATAATCCACTGCCAATTAAACCCTATGAAAAAAGACAAAGAATCGATAACCTCATATTACCATTTGATTATCAACCCTTATGCATTGGTAACCATATTTCCTGTATGTATGTTAAAAATCAGGCCATAATTACCTTCAAAAATAATAATACTCAGTTTATTGTAACTTTGTTTCCCTCTTACAATTTAATTATAACCAAAAATCCTACTTATAATTGTCAGAAAATTAACTATAACCCAAAAATGCTCTATTCTATAAAAATAAGGCCTTGCCTCCTAGTAACCACTACCCCGCAACTAACATACTATTGAGAAGGCAAACTAAAAATTTTACTATCCCCATCTGCATCAAAGAGAGCCGCCTTCCTCCCTATATTGGTAGGAATTAGCCTCACAGCTTCAGTCGCTGCAGCCGCCACAGCAGGCGGCGCCCCCAGTCATGACCTGGCTTGCGCCTTTAATCAGCCCCTTTATCATAATCATTATGATCTGTGCTTTTGCACCCTGTCTTCCTAAGTTCTTACAGAAACGCATGGAAGCTGTATCACCCTATGCCGTGTACATCGCACATGCGTGCCGATACCAACCGATCGCAACCAAAGAGCCCGCCCCTTTTTAACCTCTCTTCAACTTCTCTCTCATTATCTCACCTCCCATGGTCGCTTTTGGCCCTCCGGTCTCTAGGCCGCTCCACTTCCCCCATTTTTGCTGTGCGCCGTTGGCCACCAGTGTGAGTCACTGCGCCTGCCTCACCATTACAGGTGGCTTATCAGTCTCTCACACCCTGAGGAGCTGAACTGGATAGCCAATGACGGGCACCTGGGCGTGAATGGTTGTAAGGTACAGCCACCTAAGACAGAGACACGGCCTTTTGCTGCCATTGCATTCTCGATGATGGGTAGGCCAACCGTTTGCACGCCCTGACCTAAGACAGGCACAGTTCCCCCAGGTTCCAAACGGTGGCCACAAAATATAAGAGAAAAGGGGGACCTGTGGGGAGCCATGGTAATGGACCACAGGGGATCTCAGCGAGCGTGCGCGAGGCACACCACCCGCCTTATGAACGGAGAGACCATGCCTGCCAACATGGCGACCGTCCCTCTCTTCTTCCTCTTCCTTGTTCTTCTTCCACTATAATCTCCGGGCAAAAAGCACCGCACCTGCACAGTACTACTCCAGGGCCACAATCGGCGCGAAGATGAATAACCTATGATAAGCAGCCTAGCAACTTTTCATCGCCTTTTATGGAAACTTGCCTTGCATGCCAATCACACCCTACCACGTATTCTACCCTCAGTATAAAGTCTGATGCTCCACCCTCAATAAACGAGACTTGATCAGAATCCTGTCTTGTCTCCATTCTTCTTGTCTCTTGTCCCCCCAATTCCCACTCCCTTTTTCAGGTCTTGGTTTGATTGGCCCGTGGGACGGGTCATCAAATAAAGTCATTTTTTGGCAAAGAAAGAATGAGTGGACATTATAAGGTCATTAGCCATCTCTGTCTGCCACAGATGTTATAGCTGCCCAGCAATGTGCTGTGGCAAGCCAATGGACAATCCTCTGATGTCAGCCTACCTGGCTTATTAAGAACAGCTGACACAATTGATCACCTGCCCTTCTTAAAAAACACCTGCTTTGTTGGGTTCATGGAATTTCACTTTCTCTGTTCTTCTACTTCACTGAGTTTTCTGTTTGCTTTCATTCCTTAGATGATAGTGTCTAGTCTATTCTTTTAATATATAATGATGACTCACAAATTACACATACAGTGCAGACCTCTATTCTAAACTGTACTCCAATAAATCCAACTGCTTTCCCAATATTTTCTCTTGGATGGCTAAGGAACATCTCATTCTTTATATGTCTTAAAACTAGCTTCCAATGTTTATCCTTCTCCTCCCACAGTCTTCCCCACTCCAGTAAAGTATAACTACATTCTTCGATTTGCTTAAATTAACATTCTGACAAATGGCACATTCTGTCACTTCTTCCTTCAATACATATTCAGATTTCAACTAAATTTTCACCACTTTTGCCTGCTTTACCACCTGCTTTTCTAGTTTATTTCACCTGTCAAGACTTGCTTGATTTTTGCAATAATCTCCCAGGATGTCTTCTTTGCCTTTGCACATTCTATTGGCAAAGAACAATCCATACACTCCTTTAAAATTATGTCAACAACTAATATAAAATAGAATTTATTTATAAATGCCAATTTGTAATAGTATCAAATTTAACTAGTAAAATTATTTAATTCTTCTACTAAAGCCAGTAGTAAATATTATTGACTCTTTTTTATAAAACTTAAATAATTTGAAATGCATATGCCATGTTCATATATTGGAGTACTCAATAATATAAAAATAACAGTTTCCCCCAAATTTATCTATATATATTTATATATTTACTGCATTCTCCAAACAAATCTAAGAAGAATGTGTCTGTGTGTTGTGTGTCTGTAATTTGAAAAGTTTGAATAATTTCACACCATAACATAAAAAAGTTTCATATAACTTGTGAATATATGTAAAGTAAAAGAATTAAGACTCTAGGAGATAATACATAAAAAATTAATGCATGAACTTAGAACAGGAAAAGATTTTTTAAACAGGGCACTTGTGTACACACATGCACACACACTACCTATAATGTAAATGATGTGTAAATTGCACTACATTGAAAATGTATTTCTGTTTATCACACAAAACTTACTAGAAATTTTTAAAAAAAGTAAGAGAAATAGAGAAAAAGAGATGGGGGATAAGAGTGATAGAGATGTAGATAGGTAGGTAGGTAGATCAATCAACAGATAGATTTGCAAGTCAAATTACTGACAAAGGGCTTCCATTTAGGATATATAAAGAATCTCTACATATTAAAAAAGGAGAATTAATCTAGTAGAAAATTCATCAAGATACTTTAAGAGATACTGTATAAAAGAGGACACCAAATTGACCAAGAAAAGTTTTGAAAAGTCACTGCCAATTATTTGCATCTGAAATTTGATAAAGCTACAATGAGTTACCACCAGACCCATCCAAATGGTCAAATCAGAGAGACTGAAAGTATCAGAAGGTATGGATCAATTAGAGTATTCATGTACTGCGGGTAGGAATATCTGTATCTACTGAAAGTGAATGTGCATGCCCCATGATTAGGCAATTTCACACTTAGGTCAATATTGAACTCAAATGTAAATATTTGTGCAACAAAACAGGAGTAGATGTATGTTTAGAGCTTCATCACTCTTAATAGGCAAAAACTGGAAACCACCCAAATGGCCATCAAGAGCAGAGTGGATAAATTGGGGAATGGTCATAAATGGAACACGACAGAGCAATAAAATGAATGAACCACAACTACTTATGAAAACATGGGTGGATCTCACAGATACGATCTTGTGCAAAAGACCCAAAATGACACCCCTCATGGGGCTTCCTAGCCACTCCACTTCCTCTCTGGCCTCCTCACCTGCTGTTCTCTCGACCCATCTCCCTGCTCCCCCAACACTACCTTCTTCGTGTCCTTGAACTTGCCAGGCAGACCCATCCCATGGGCCCTTGCTATCTCCTTTGTCCAGGACGCTTTCTCACCTAACATGACCCTCCCTTGCTTCTACAGGCCTCTCCTCAACAGAGAAATAGAAAATTCCCCATGTTCCACACACCTGGCCCTGCTTTGTTCTTCTCCACTGCTCTTACTGTCGCTTGTGTATTTATCTGTTTGTTTGCCCACCTCTCTCAACAGAAAGTAAACCCCAAGGGGACAGGGGGTCATTGGTTTCATTTATCACTGTATCCTAAGAAGCACAAAAGAGCACATGCCAATCATTAGTGCTAGAAAAATAACTGTCACACCTAGATGGATGAATCTGTTGTATTTTATGTCTCTTTGCTAATGACTAGCTTGAGTATATTTCCATGTACACATTTCCTAACCACAGCTCGTCTTGTGTGGGTGACCTGCTCATACTTGTATCCATCTTGACACCTTGATATTGTTCTTTTCATTCTCTATAAAAGTCCCACACAATCTAGAATGGCCAGACCAGAGAAATACCAGACTATCACTTTCAGTAGACCACTGATTCCATCCCAGAAGATTTACGACCTCTTTAGCAGTTTCCTTCTGCCTCCTGCTCATATTGCCCCTTGATGAGCCAGTCACGTCTGGGGTTTTAGCAGAAGTTTAAACAAGTTTCATTCAGGTTTCTTTTGCACCAAAGATGCGGCATTAATGTTGAGTCTGCAAAGATGGCTCCACATCATTCCCCTCAGTTGAGGCAGCTGAGTCTGTCTTGAGACTGGGTGCCAGGATCTGTATCCCATGAGCTCACTGTTGGTTTTGCAACAGCAGATCCTAATAAACCACCTATTAGAGCAGAGGCTTCAATCCCAGGCACCCTAGTGAGGTGTTTATGATTTGTTCAGGAACATTAGTGAATTTTACTCAAATGTGCATTGGACCATGTTTCTGCACATTTCATGAATAATTAAAAATGAAAGTCTAAACATTTCATGCACAGGGATTTGTGCGTGAGTCTTACAATGAAGACAATCACCCAAAACCTTAGAGCCTAATGAGGAATGCAGGTTGTTTCCACAGCACTGACACAGTTCACAGTGGGAGCTGCACTTGGGAAATTCAAATATCCCTCTTTTTAAAATGTGATTTATGGGACCGGCATACTTGAGGATGGCAAATCAAAGTGAGTTTTAATAAAAAGCAAAGCAAAGAAAGCTTTGAAGTATTTGGGTTGATGAATTCCCATTGAGCCTACTGAGCCCAAAACACATGGTTATAGGCCAGTATTTTAAATGGTCAGTCTTCATCTAGGAGATAATGTCAGTGTTTTTTTACTGTATGATACTTTCCAACATTATCACCTGGACCTCTCTGCCAGGAAACAACAAATACAGAAGGAAACAATGGGAAGCAAATAACAGGAACTGCTGTGGGACACTGTCAACTGAAGCATCCACTCCCCATCTCTCTGCTCGCCCCACTTAGAGTAGACCTCCTTGAGGGGCCTCTAGAGGAGAAACCTCTCTGGAGCCTTGGGGCTTCCAATCTGGCCACCTTTCACCTGTTGGCCCCAGTACTGCCAGGACATGCTCATGGTCACATCATCTCCCTGGATTGCTTCTAGACCTCCCTGGGGTCTTTGCAGCAAGACAGACCTTGACATACATCACTCAGACCAGGCCCCTGTTCTCACCCACTCAGTGGTCCCCATATCACCCAGAGGAAAAGCCAAAGTCCTGACCAAGTTCTTGTGGAATCAGCCCCCCTTTGGCTCCCAACCTCCTTCACGACTCTCCCAGCTCACATCTCTCACCGCACCCGCTGCTTCAGGATGCTCAGACATGTACCGGCTCCAGGACATGCCCTTCCTTCATCAGGAAGGTCCCCTCTCCCTCGCTGTCTTCTGCCATCTGCCCAAACTTGTCCTTGTCCAAGTTAACAGCTGTAACTGACTCCCCACCCCCACTCCTCCATTTCCTGCTTCCACTGTCAGCCCACAGGGAGGAAATGGAAGCAAAGAGAATGACCTCCTTCCTGGCCTCATTCCCCTCAGAAGGCATGTGGAGGCTGGGGAAAGGTGGGCGTTTTCTGGAGCTGTACCGTGAGGACAGAGAAGGCAGAGGAACCCCCATTCATGCTTACTCTCATGGTAAACCTGCCTGGGACAAGAGGGCATATTCATTCCAGAAGCTTTACTCTGTGAAGGGCTGGGAGAGTAGTTGACCAGAAGGCAAGCAGGTTGCCCTTTTTAGCACATGGGAAGGAGATGTCCCACGTGGCGCACAGCACCACACATGGAAGATGACGCACAAGGATCAATGGGTGGAAATGTGGCCACAGCCATGTTTGGTAGAGAAAAGTGTCATGGATACCGGTATACACTTTCAGGGCATAATGGAAAAATAACCAAATGTAAATCATGAAAAAAATAACACTTTGAAGTCATGAATGGTACTGTCTGTGTAGGTCTGAATTGTCTGATCTGTTCTCCACCCCTGCTGGCTGAGGTGGCCATAGCTGTGGCTGTGGCCGTGGTCCATGAGCTGTATATAAACGAAGTGGGTTCACCAGTTAGTCAAGTGTTACCCTCCCAACATCTGAATGAATCTAACACAAACTGGTTATAAGCCTGCAGTGGGTACCCAGTAACCAGCTATCCTGGACCCCACACCTCTGGCACTGTCCAGACAAAAGTCAGAGAGGAGAGAGGAGAGAGGGAAGGGAAGTGGAGGGGAGGGAAAGTGAGGGGAGGGGAGGGGAGTTCTCATAGCACAGAGAATGCCATAATCCTAAAGCTAGTATCCTGCATGTACGTTCTGAACATCAGTCTTTTCCAAGATCCAAGAGGAAACCAAATAGCCATCTTCCCAAAGGCACTGGCAATGACTGCTCACTCTCTGGAAGGGCTTCCAAGGGTGGGGGTTGATGTGAAGAAGAACAAAGGAAGAGGTAGAGGATGGGGCTCAGAGGGAAGGAGTTCAGGAGACTTGTATGCTCCACCCCATACAGGAAAGAATTAAGTTCATTAAACCCAATGATCTCCATGGGCTTCCCTGAGCTTCCTCTCCACTCCCAGAGAAAGGAGAGAGGACAATGCAGGAGATGGAGATGGAGATGGAGGGAACTGGGATGTGAAGGGGCGAGTCTGCTGGCCTTGAGGTTCAGATCTTCTCAGGAACAAAGGCTCAGTATCGGCCAGTGTGGACACGGGAGTAGGGGCACTGTAGGAAACTCTAGAATCCTGCCCAGGCTACACAGCATGGCATGCAAGTGCTTTGGGAGGAAGGAATAAAGGTGATTTCCCAATTTTTCCCTGGCCATTCCATTACCAAGGCTATGGTCAATCATGTAGCTTCCTACTGCCCCTATTGAGGCAGCGAGGTAGCACAAGTGTTTCAAAATAAGAACCTACCTACTAGGTGTAATCCTGAGCTGGCAGTGGGTTGGCACAGTTCTTGGTCTCCTGGGGCTGCTCAAGGGAGCACAACTGGGCAGCTTAAAATAATCAAAACTGATTCTCTCAGAGCTCTGAACACCATAAGTTTGGAAACCAGGTTTCCCAGGCCATGATCCCACCAGAGGCTCTAGGGCAGCCCAACCTGGCCTCTTCCAGCTCTTGGTGACTCTGGCCTTCCTTGGCTTTCCTTGGGCTCCTTGGTCTTCCTTAGCCTACTTGGCCTCCTTGGCCTTTTATGTTCCCTTGGCCTTCCTCCTTGGCCTTCCTTGGCCTTCCTTATCCTCCTTGGTCTCCTTGGACCTCCTTAACCTCCTTGTCATCCTTGATCTCCTTGGCCATCCTTGGTCTCCTTGGCCTTCCTTGGCCTTCCTTGGCCTTCCTTGGCCTTCCTTGGCATCCTTGACATCCTTGGTCATCCTTGGTCTCCTTGACCTTCCTCCTTGGCCATCCTTGGCCATTCTTGGCCATCCTTGGCCATGCTTGGCCTCCTTGGCTTCCTTGGCCTCCTTGGTCTCCTTGGTCTCTTTGGCCTCCTTGGCCATCCTTGGCCTCCTTGTTCTCCTTGGCCTCCTTGGTCTTCCTTGGCTCTCCTTGGCCATCCTTGACCTCCTTGGTCTCCTTGTCATACTTGGTCTCCTTGGCCTCCTTGGGCATCCTTGGCTTCCTTGGCTTGCAGCAGCATCACACACCTCCTCTGCCTGCCCTAGCGACATCTTCCCTCTGTGTTTGCATCAGGGTCCAAATGTTTCCTTCTAAGGACCCAGTCCTATGGGATCAAGGCCTAAGAATCCAGTTTGGATGTATCTTAACTAATTACATTTTAAAGACCCTGTTTCCAAATAAGTCCACCTTCCCAGGACTGGGTATTCAACCCGGAGCACAAGTCTATGTTACAACCACACCGAAGAGCAGCACATGCCTGGAGGGAAGAATGCAAACCCCTCCAGGCTACAGAAGCTGGGAGCCCAAGGGTTGCCTCCTGGTGGGAGTGGGGGTCAGTCAGAACCCGGCGGCAACCTCCACGGCCCCCGGCTGGCAGGGTGTGAATGGGCAAAGTGCCACGCAGTGAGGACAAGCAACGTGAGGCCAAGGGCGTTCCTGGGTGTTTTAAGGATGTGCCTGGGCTGAAAGACGGAGGTCGCAGGGGACCACCCCCCTTGACGATCTTTGTGATTCTTCAGAAATAAACTCTCTATCCACACATCAGTGCATCTCTCTCTCCAGATATCCGTATTTATACCTTTATCCGAGATCCCACTGTAGTTCTCTGAAAGAAAGTCAACACATGATCGTGTGGAATCTAATTCTAAGGGGATCGTGCCGTATTTTGGATATAGTTTTGTCTACATTATTTATAGGGTCAGGGAGAGGGAGAGAAGGAAGGGAGGAAGAAGGAAGGGAAAGAGGAGGAGGGAGAAGAAGGAAGGAGGGAAGAGAGGATTATTTCAGATGAAGATTTAATAAATTTCCCCGTATTTTAATAGTAAATAGAGAAAACCTCCATGACGGTTATTCTTTTCAAAGTGAAATTATTAGACTGCAAATTACAAAGGCTGAGGAGCAAATAAAACAAACGAAGAGAAGATTATTTGTTGTCTTGCAGTCGGGCTGTCTAAACTGGTGAATGCGATTTCCAGGTAGGGACTGTGTAACTTACACAGCAGTTTGCAAACACGAGGCAAGGTCCACCCTGTTTGGGTATGAATGACTAAAAATGGGAAAGGAAGGGGGAAAATCCATATAAAAGGGGATCATCTCATCCCCCAAAGCACAGGGGGATTGCCCAGAGGGCTGCCATGGAGGAAAGAGGAGACCCCACCTCAGAGAGCCAAGTGCAGCACCTCCATGCAGGTTACTCAGATGTCCAGGTCACCCAAGACAGGGAGGGGTGGGACGGGAAGCAGGGCCGTGGCTCACCGAGCTGCCCAGGGGACCAAGCCCCAATGGCCCGCAGTGCTGGAAAGTAAAGTCAAGGAGAACCCTTCTGTATATGCCAGATTAAAGTATCATTAGGCATCTTCATATGTGAGAGACTTGGTGGTTCTTTTTTATTGGTGAAAAAACAGACAGCAGCTATCAATGACATGAACAGGTCAATTAAACCTAGAAAAGGGTTTGACAATGACTCCAGTTACTATAAACACGTGGTGGAGCGGGTGGTGAGGATGGTGTCAAGTTGGAGCGGAATGTAGTGAATCCTCTCCCACCACCCCAGGAGCAGGGCAAGGTGAGAAGAGGTTTTAGGGGCTTTTACTTCTTTTAGAACACACTGAAGACTGCTTTTAATAGGTAGGTACCATTGTTCATAGTGTAAGGAAAGATTTGTTAAGTCTCTAGCTCTGCTCTGTCAGGAGCTATCTGAAGCCCACTGTAGACATGGCCCCCTCATGGCCAGCACTGCCGATGTGGGCATGGCCCCTCTCATGGCCCACCACTCCTGAAGCACAAGTGGAGCCTCTTGGGGGCTCTCTGATTAGAGGGATCCAGCCTTGTCAGTTCGGTGTTAATTAAGAGCAGACTTTCTGCTGAGCACCTCCCAGATACAGATCCTGATTTTAAAAATAAAAAGCATACCAGAGAGTAGGAGTTGCAACTCTGCTGAGGCTCAGGACCCAGCTGGTGTATGGCCAGCCCTGAGATTGAAGTCTCCTGGGCATACTCCAACCCCAGCACCAACCATGGGTTCAGTAAAAGTGACAGAAGAGGCATGTGTATGAAGATCCCATATGAGTCCAACTCCATCACTCTCAGGAGCACAAATTGCAAAGTAGGGCCCACTGGCAAAGCAATGAACTCCAGAGCCATCTGTCGTGACAGTAGAACTTGTGTGTCTCCATAACCCTCAGGAGCACCAGTACGTGGGGTTGTATCTACTTAGGCTGTCTCTGGGATCCTGCTGAGGCATGCATAAGTGTAGCCCCTCTGATGACCTCCTGACGCTTTTTTGAAGACAGCCATACAAACTCATTTGTTTTTACAATTTCCCCTTTTATTCAAGGTCTTTTTCTAGTTGCATCACCAGTTAGTGGTTGGTAGTAATCCCTTACTCTCTTGTTTGATGGACTTACAAGACTGGTCATCTAACAAGGAGGTGAAGATGGTCAACCACCACACCAGGGAACCAAGAGTGCCTCGAACTCCAAGCAGGAGAACTGCATTGATCAACCATGTGGAATCTAAGCCCCCTCTCGATACAAAGGTAGATACAGGGTAAATACAGGGTCAATACAGGGTCCACAGGATGGAGGAATAAAATATGGATTAGAGTTAACTTACTGGTATTCTACTATAGAAGTATTGTGACTAGTAATGGAAGAAACTGTAGCATTGATGTGGAGAAAGTGGCCATAGTAGTTGCTGAGGGTAGGGAGGGGGAAGAAGAGATATGATGTAGGGGCATTTTTAGGACTTGGAGTTGTCCTGGGTGGTGCTGCAGGGACAGATGCTGGACATTGTATGTCCTTCCATGGCCCACTGGGTGGACGGGGGAGAGTGTAAACTACAATGTAAACTATAATCCATGCGGTGCAGCAGTGCTCCAAAATGTATTCACCAAATGCAATGAATGTGCCACAATGATGAAAGAAGGTTGTTGATGTGGGAGGAGTGGGGTGAAGGGGGTGGGGGATATATGGGGACCTCTTATAGTTTTTAATGTAACATTTTTTGTAATCTCTGTGTCTTTAAAAAAAAAGGGACAAATAAAAAAATATTTATTAAAAATAAATAAATAAAAAGCATAGCTTATATGATTATCCAAAGTGATAGTTTAAATCAGCCTATTGAACCAAATAAGTGAGGCAATGTTGCATATCTGACTAGACCCTCAAATATCTCTCTACCCCTTTTTCTTACTTTCCCTCCTTTGAACTTCAAGCACTTTAAGGTTATTTTGAAAACCAGGAGGGCAGAGGACTGCAACTTCAAAAATTGCTGAAATCCGGCTAGAGTAAGAGAGAGAAAGAGACAAAGAGAGAGAGAGAATGATAAGTATCTAGAGATGTATCCATGCGGGCCCTGATAAACCCTGTGGAATTACCCTGTGGAATTTTATGGTGAGCATTTTCTGCTCTGTCACATGAAGCAATTGGTTGGAATACTTTGAATGATTTTGAATAAATTGCACGATCTGACTTAACAGCACATTCCAAGTACTTGTTTTTCCATTTAGTGAGGTAATGTCATGTCTTTTATTAGATCCTCAAACAAAAAAGGTATGGAGGACTCACCTCATTCTGAGTGAGTTCTAGTAGGCAGTCGGGCTTGGTTAAAACCCACCAAGCAAATTCAGCTTTCTCCCACAATCTACGCAATTGAAAATCAAGTGTAGAAATATCCTACTACCCCAATAGTAGCCCGAAACTAAACAACCTCTCTACTGCAGATGGTCATTTTGCAACCAAGTAAAAAGAGCAATAAACCAAAAGTCCATCCTTTCAGTCCTCTCATTGCCTGCCACTGCCTTAATTGCCTCATGTAAAAAATAAATGAGGATAATTACAGCAATGTTACACATTTCACTGGGTGCTATAAAAGTAAAATGAGATAATGTACAAATATACTTAACATGTAAACATGAGGCAAAAGGGGTTATTAATTTTGTTACTAAATAGAATAGCTCAGTGAGAAGGAAGGCTGCCCAGGCCTGCCTTCTATTTCTTAATTGTTCCAACAATTAAGAAAACATAAATTGGTTTGGGGATTGACTTTATTCTCTTAGACAAGTTTTATTCCCAACCACCTTAGCCTAGGAAATAAATTTGAGTTGTGTGTGTGTGCATGTGCAATGGGTAAAATTTGTGGTAATAGACACACAATAGATGTGGTCAAAATATTTCCCGCCATGTGGATATTTCTGCTGATAGTTCCTGTAACGATCAAGTCCATGCATTCACTTGGCTGGATGTTGGTGTCCAGTAGTTTAGTCAAGCCACCACCGGCCTGATTGCTACTGTGAGGGTGATTCATAGATGGGTCTAAATCATGGAGTTGATTGGATCCATGGCTAACTGCATCTACGTTCAACAAGGAAGCAGCCTTCAGCAATGAGAGGTGCCTCCTCATCAAGTCTGTTGGATGCCTGACAAGGAGAACAGAAGTTTTCAGCAGTAAAAAAGAAACATTTTCATCTCTTCTTCAGCCAGCCTCTTCTGGGGAATTCAACGTCACGTTCATAGAAGTTCCCACTAGAAACCCACCCTGTGGAACTCAGTCATGCCGATCCCCACGGTTGTGTGAGCCAATGCCTATAATAACATTTATCCTGGCAGTTCCATTTCCCTGGAGAGCCTTCACCAACACAGTCCCCTATATTCTGCCATGTAGTGAACAGATCCCATATGATTTCTCGCTGGCAAAGACCCTCTCCGCAACCCCAGCACATGGCAGAGAACGAGGCTGTTCCATGCGCATCTCCCAGACATGCCCCCAACTAGTGTCTGGATTGGATTCCAGTCTTCCCGAGGGCTCTGGGGAAGAGCTTTGTCTTCCCCACCTTTGCTGGGAATGGTTTGGGGAGAGCTCAAGAGGTTAGAGATGCAGCTCATCCCCCCAACCCAAATTTAATCAGAGGTGCTTTTGTTGTTATATATTGGCTTTAAGATTAATGCATCTTTCAAAAATAAAAGGTTACATTACTTTGGGGAGGTGAGAAAGAGGGATTTAAATGACAATTGCTCCACCAGCATAAGTGGTTTGCTTTTATAGTCACTAGAAAAGTCATCTACTGAGTATTTGACAAAAGTAAGAGTAGAATTAAATTCCCTGGCATACACTGACCAGGAGCAGAAATTCCCTTGTGAGCTGCCCTCCACTTTATTTCCAGCACAAACTTAAATCACTAACAGAATAAGCTGAACCACTCTCAGAGAGAACTCTAAGACGTACCTCCAACTAAGTCTTAGCTTCTGTTCATGGATAATCCAAGACCTAGAGAAAGCAAAATACTATCTTCCCAAAAAGAAAACCAGTTCTGTTTCTGTGAAAATTGGTAAGCTATTAGCCAAACATTTCAATTATGCAGAACATTCTACTTCTGAGACTTTGTAAATGATATGAAAAATACTAAAACCATCTGGGTGCAGACAGTGAAGATGATGTGTCATTAGACAATGTGTGTCTGGGTGACCAATAGCTCTGGTTTGTCAGATTTCCAGGGACATGGACTTGCACTGTTGAAACCAGACCATTCCAGGCAAACTCATGTGGCTGGAATTCTTGTGGCTCCATGCCACCTTAAATGGCTCATTAATCCACTGATGTATCAATTCCCTAAGTACTCATAAGTACTGAATCAGTCCCAGGGTGACCCTGCTATGAATCTCAACTGCAGCAGCTTGCTGTCTAGAAAAACTTACAATAACAGGTAGAAAGTGATTAAGATGGCTAGGGACATAAGGATTTTCAAGTCTGGAAGTTCAGCAGAGGAAGCAAGTGCTATGGAGAAGCAGAGGAAGTAAGTGGTAGGGTCCCTGGACTACAGAATGGACACATTACAGAGAGTAAGGATTGGATGTCTGAATGAAAGAACGAGTGAGGGACTGATCTTCCAGCAATTTTCTACCATAAACCAACCAGTTGGTACACACTCCAGTGGAAAATACCACTTCAGTTGGAAGAATGCTAACCCAAGTACAAGTAATCTCAGGGTTATGAGAATGAATTTGTAAATGTGCATGCCACATTTATCAATGTGTCAGCGGCACTGCCCAATATTACTTGAGCTCTTGTTATGAGATAGACACTGGGGACAGAGCACTAGAGAAGTTAGACCAAGTGTCTCCTTCATCGAACCTGCATATGGTGGAGCAGACCATAGGTATGCCTATAAATCCACAGGCACACGAATGAAAGAATAATGTAACATAGTCTCATTTGTTCTCATTTGTTCTGTTTTTTTGTTTGTTTGTTTGTTTGTTTTCTGAGGCAGGATGCTTTTACTGAATTGTTTTTTAGCCAGGGTTTATCAAACATCAGGAATGAGT
Organism: Dasypus novemcinctus; assembly: GCF_030445035.2. Classification (NCBI taxonomy): domain Eukaryota; kingdom Metazoa; phylum Chordata; class Mammalia; order Cingulata; family Dasypodidae; genus Dasypus; species Dasypus novemcinctus. Next base: position 1,680,047 of record NC_080674.1, read on the forward strand.
TCAAGTTAAAATTCACAGGAAATGGAAACATCTTAAGGTCAGTCACGTCACATGCCCATCCTGATACTTTGAATAGTCTGGAAAATTGCAGAGCCACAAACCACAAAAATGAAGAGAGCCAATAACCAGGGCCCTACGGATGTAATCTCTTCGGGGGCATTTCTCGAGGTCTTGGCGACGTTGCCGCGCTGGGTGATGTTCTTGCTGTGCTTCTTGTTGGCCATATGGATCCGCTGCTTGGTGACCATCTTCGCGGCAGGAAGGCACATAATTGCAGGAAGAGGGGTGGTGGGGCCATCTGAGTTGGAGGAATCAGCGAAAGTGTCTCCAGGGAAAGGGCATCTGACAGGTGACATAAATGAAGAAATGGAGCCCGGAGGACAAAAACAATGGGAAGGGAATTCCTGGCAGAGGGAAAAGCAGTGCTAAAACCCTGAGGTGAGAGTGAACTGGGTATGCTGGGGGCTGGGGTAGCTGTGAGTAAATGAAAATGAGTATGACCCAAGAAGAGGTCAGGGGCTGGGGGCAGATGCAAGCCATGGTGAGAGGTTTGACTTCTCTTTCAGTTTTTGGAGGGTTGTGCCCAAAGGGATGACATGATTTGATTTAATTTTTCATTTGCTTACTCTCAATACTGAGTGAAGAATGGACAGGATGGGGGCAAGATGGGAGCAGAGGCCAGCAAGTGGCCATTACATCCATCCTGGCATTGAGAAAAGGAAGGGCCTGGACAAGGGTGGCAGCAAAGGAGAGGGCAGGCAGTGGTAGGACTCAGAATAATCTTTGAAGGTAGGGTTGAAAGGGGTCAAAATGGCATTGGAGTCCCTTTTAAAGGGTAAAGTTAAAGGTTTCTTGGGGACTTTTGAGATAAGCAATTGACTGAATGGCAGTAGCCTTCACTGAAACAGGGATCTTGGGATGGGGAGGTGTAGGGTAGGGATGGGTGCTCAAGGTCATCATCCTGTCAGCATGGAGAGGCTTGGGAGGGTTAGTTTTGACTCTAGGACCCAACGAAGAGATGGTGATGAAACCACGGCTTGGGTTAAATCCTATGGGCAGACCACTTGTCCAGAGAAGAAGGCTGACCATTGATATGCAGTTCCTCCAGAATTTAGACATCATCGAGCAAGAAGGTGCCTGGAAAAAGAAACAAAAATGAATCAATGGGGCAATTGGATGCACTTTAGGGGGATGCAGAACAAGAGGATACAATTTCTTTGAACCAAACCCCGGTTCCTCCCATCTCCAATGAAGTGATCCAGGGAAACTACATTGACTTAACTGTACACCTTCCAAATATTATGAAAGATGAGTGAGCTACTGGGCATGATATACCCAGAACTGAGCCCCATCACACGTCCTCTCATCCACAGACAATCGTGGATTGCTTTGTCTTCCACGACTGTGCACTCTGTGTGTTGCCATTTGCTTTTGGCAAGTTAAGGACTCAGTCATCCTTATGCCCCATTATGTCCCAGGTGCTTCCCCACACAGGGCAGCCCATTTCTTCCAGGTGGAGGCAGCCTCATTTTAGACATGAAGCGTCTCTCTGTGCAGGAAGCATGTTGAGTTCACTGTCCCCAGAGATTCTCAGTGCCCTTGGGATTGACTGATTTTACTTTTTCTACCTTCTTCTATGTTCATAAAAAGTCCCCATGCAATATGAGTGATCTAGTCTGCTAAGCTGCCAAAATGCAGATACCATGAAATGGGCTGGCTCTTACAAAAGGATTTATTATAGGCTTGCAAGAAAAATGTCCAAATCAAGGTATCATCAGGTGATGTCTTCTCTCCAAAGACTGACTGCCAACAGTCCCGGACTCCTCCATCACATGGCAAGGCACATGGCGATGTCTGCTGGACTCTGCCTTCTCTTCCAGGTTTTGGTGTTTCAGTTTCTTTCCTCCATGGCTTTCTCTCTCTGTTCCCTCTCTCTATATCCACCTCATTTATAAAGGACTCCAATAAGAGGATTAAGATCCACCCTGGGCCACACCCTAAGTGAAATAACTTAATCATAAAGTCCCTCCTACAATAGGCTTACACCCACAGTTTCGATTAGTTTTAAGAACATGATTTTCTGGGGTCTGTACAGCTTCCAAGCATCACAATGAACTTCAAAAAGTTCTCTGAGCCTCTTGTATCTGTTCACTATTGCTGTTGTGACAGATCAACAGAAATTTAGTGTCTTAAAAAAGCAAATTTATTATCTTAACAGTTCCATAGGTTAGAAATCTAGCATGCATCTCATTGGGCTAAAATCTAGGTATCGGTAGGACTGTGTCCCTTCCAGAGAGTCTAGAGAAGAAGCCATTCCTTGCTTTTTCATCTTCTAGGGGCCACCCACATTTGCTGTCTCATGGCGCCTGTCTTCAGTTTTAAAGCCAGCAATGGAAGTTCAAGTTCTTCTCACATCACATGGCTTGGACTTGCTTCCATCTTCACATCTGTATCTTTGGCTTTTTATTCTGCCTCCCTCTTTCACTATTAAGGACACTTGTAATTATATCAGACCCCTCTGAATAACCCAGGATCATCTCCCTACCTCAGGCCAGATGGCAGCTGCCTTCATTCCATCTTCAGCCTTTATTCTCCTTTGCCATGTAGCTTCATATACATGCAGGTGCCAGGATTACGTTGTGGGAATTCTATGGATTGTTCTTCCTCTCATATTCCAGGAGTCATATGAAAACTGTAATAGATATGTGGGTGTAGGATAAGATCCACAGCTTTCATCAAACCTTCAAAGGAGTTAGTGGCCCAAAGCAAATGTTTGAACCCTTGTTTGAACAATTGCACCAATAGACACATGTCCCACAGCACCAGGGGAAGGAGCTTCTCCCACCCACAGTGTCTTCGGTCATCAAACATTTGTCACCAATTCAATATCAATCAACCTTCCCCTCCCCCGACCAGCAGAGGCAAATCTCTTTCTGTTCCCAGATCAAGTCTCATTTCCAAAGAACAACTTATATTCTTTAGAACATTCTGTAACTATTAGGATTAAAAAAAGTAAAAAGCACCATACATGTTGACTTAAACCTAACTTTGAAACCAGAACCGGCCAACTGGTCCTCTCTTATCTCTGTTGTGCATAGATAGCCATTGTACATGCTCATCAACGGCTCTCTGTGAACCCTGGACCTATTTGTACAGGGCATAATGCTTCTCTTTAGATGGTCAAGGGGGCAACTGAGAAGGGGAAGTGGGAGTCTGACAGTTCTCTGGGTAACTCTGTGAACTGCATGCTACTAAGAGACAATAGATTTCTGTTGCAGAACCAGTGGTCTTTCTCACCTTTAACCTGCTCTCTGTGTCTTATCTACTGAGAGATAAAGCAATTCAGATAAAAATTGAACGCATGAAGAATTTGTGATTAAGAGGTTATTGTATTACCTAAACCAAGTGTCTGTATTAAGCCTGTTTAACTGAGCAGAATATACATTTGATGGCAAGGGGCATCACATTGGGCAAAAGTGGATTTTGGCCCAGTTCTAAAATCATCACATTTAAAAGTAGTGCATGTCCATCCTACAAGAGACTTAAAACTGGGCGGGGCTGAATGAGCAAAATTCACCCTCAAATCAACGGTTGTTCCAAAGTCACAAGGAATTATTACTTTTCAGTTATCTGAGTAGACATTCTTGTTATTTAACCTCACTTACAGCTCTACCAGGTGAGGACTTTGTCACCAGCTTCCTTTCAGCATCTTGACCCGTCTGACAGGGTGTTAGAAGAACAATCCCCGCTCAATTTAATGGAGGTTAAGTAGAAAATGTCCCTGTTCGAAGTTTATTTCTTACGTTCTTTTTTATGATGCTGAAGCATAACATTGTTCTTGAGTCATACAGATAATTCACTTTAGGGGAAGAAAAAAAGCATCAGCTCTCCTCAGGACTACAGAACATAAATAGATGGAATGCAATGGAAACCACCAAGCCTGCAGCTGGGAAGGTTAAGCACCCACTGATGGCTACATCCAAACGCATGTTAGCAAAGTAACTGCTGGACTTTCAAAGTTTTAGGAGAAAAGTTAATGGGCTTGAGCGAGTGGGTCTCCCCTGCACTGGGCTCTTGGGTAATTCTGGCCCCCTATTTCCCAGCCTGATGGGGCGACGGTCTCCACCCATAACGGAGCACTTCACAACCCAGCAGCTGTGGCTCACCTGTTTCCCAGCCCGCCCGAAGGCCGCAGAAATTCTCCAATTTAGCAAGCAAACTTAAGTCATTATTAGAAATGGCAGGGAAACCTGATGAAATTGTACTTTCAATTGGAAAACAAAATTGCAATCAAACCAACATGATTTCCTCACGGTCTGACCACGCTAATGCCGGCCGAGACATGGGCAAATGTATTTAAAAGTCATAATGGAGCATTACCATCCGCTCTCCTTTCACCGGCCCTTATTAATATAAAACTTCAATTTGCATGTAAATGCGGTCGACTTTCATATCATCAAAATACATGAGGCCGGGGAAAGTAATGAATTGAAGTTGGACGCAGCAATTACTGACGTTTATAAAGAATTTTAAAGAGGTCAGTCTTGCCTGGGCTGAGAAAATGAGGAAATCAACAGGGAATATTGTCAATCTAGCGGCCGGGGCGGCGCGGGCAGTCCCAGGTGCCGGCGGCGAGGCGGTGATTAACAGCGAGGGAGCGCGGCGCAGGCCCCCGGGAGGGCCGGGCCAGGCCCCGCGCAGGCGGGCGCCGCTGGGACCTGCGGCCGGGACCCCCGCCCGGCTGCCCGGCGATGCCGCCCCCCGGGACTCCAGGAGCAAGTGCTGCGAGGACGGGCAGCGCGGAAGGTTTAATTGGGCTCCGGCCTTCAGGCCTTCAGGCCTCGATGTGCAGTTTAACCTTTTCCCACCTCAGACACTTGAGAGCCACGGGGACGGTCTCGAGGCGCTCGCTTGATGGCCTGCCACCGCCTGGACTCGGGAGCCAAATTGAGCTAAGCTGCCTTATTGTGTCGTAATGGCAATTTAGAAGTGGCCTGACTCTTTTTTTTTTTTTTTTATAAACAGGGGTATTTACCCGGGTGCCTGTTTCATAAATCCTCCACTGTGCGCCATGAGCGGGGGGCGTCTCTGCCTGTTTGTACAAGCGCGTTAACAAGGAGCATCGTTTTAAGCTCGCTTTGGAGAAGTGGAAGCAGAGATAAAAACACGGCTCTGGCTTGGAGCGTTTTATTGCAGGGTCGGGGTCTTCTCGGAATGCTTCGCCCTGCGTTCGCACAACGCGCCCCAGCTGGTCGGGGGCGCTCAGCTCCAGCTTCCAAGCAGGACGGAAATTGCACGTCGACTCGTTGGGTGCAGGGCGAGGGGAGGCGCTAGGCCCCCGCCCGCGCCTGGGGTGTGCAGGTACACCCAGGCCCGGGATGCGTTCTGCTTTCAGTCAGTTATTGGCACTTCTCACTTGTGTCTCTCCCTGTCAGACCATGTAAGAGGCGTTTACAAATTTAGTAGCCACGTTAGAAATAAATAAACTTTCTTGAAATAAATATGCACATTGGACACTTTTATTAATTGCTCAATTTGAGGGAAATCCTCAGTGACCCTCCATCCCCACACTTGTTTGCCAGCCAGCTACCACTCTGCCAGAGGTGGCTTTTTCGCAATGAATTTCTCATTATGGTTATCTCCATATCCATTTTTCTTCATTTTGGGATTTTTATTCTTCTTTCTTATGTGTACAAATATGGATGCCTAGACACCATGATAGCTAAGCAAATAAATACATACTTACCAACTTTACAACTCAGATTCTAGATACTGTTAATTTCAATGTTGAGAATTGGCACAATTTAAGTCTTTAAGAGTAGCAATTTGTGATAACCTAATTACCACCGTCACACCCATTCATTAGCACTGGTGTTTTAAGCGCTTAAAGAATGATCTTTTATTCCAATTAATAGGCAAAGTCCCTATGTCCCCAGCGCGCTGGTTAATGGATGAAGTCCAGGAGTGTTCACTGAGCAGGGAACAAGCTGAGCCTGGTGCTGTGGGCATCCTTTGAGGCTGGACTTTGGGCACATGTGTCCACAGGAGTTGGCAATTTATAGGGCTTGACATTTCACATGACCACCCAGTGGAGCAGGATTCCACGATGAAAAGAAATGAGCTAATAGGTCGTGAAGAAGCATGGAGAAAATGTGAAAGAAGCCAGGCTGAGAAGGCTGCCTCCTGTGGGATTCCAGCTGCTCGACATGCTGGAAAAGGCAAATCTATAGACATTAAAAAGCCCAGCGCTTGCCTCAAGGGGAGGATGGTGGGATGGGTAGTGTATTAGTCAGCCAAAGGGGTGCAGATGCAAAATACCGGAAATCAGTTGGTTTTTATAAAGGGTATTTATTTGGGGTAGGAGCTCTCAGATACCAGGCCACAGAGCATAAGTTACCTCCCTCACCAAAGTCTACTTCCATGTGGTGGAGTAAGATAGCTGCCGACGGCTGCCAGGGCTCAGGCTTCCTGGGTTCCTCTGCGCTCAGCTCCTGTTTTCTGTACAAGGTCAGCTGTAGACTGTCAGGTGAACGGCTCTATCTCTTTCCCTGGGGCTCCAGCTTCAGCATCAAACTCCAACATCAAAACTCCAACATTAAGAACCCTCAACACTGTCCTTCGCCATGTCTTTTAGCTGTGAGTCTCCACCCACCAAGGGCTGGGACTCAACGCCCTAATGACGTTATCAAAGGGCCCAATCAAAGCCCTAATCATAACTTAATCACAGCCAGGTACAGACCAGATTACAAACATAATCCAATATCTATTTTTGGAATTCATAACCATATCAAACTGCTACAGGTAGTGAAAATATTCTGTGTGATGCTATAACCAAGGATCCCTGACTTTATGCATTTGTCAAAACCCATAGAGCCATACAACATAAGAAGTGAGCCCTAATGTCAGCTGTGGACTTTAGTTAAAACAATGTATCCATATTGGTTCATCAGTTATAACAAACAGGTCAGAGGAATGTAAGATGTTACTAGGGGAAACTGTACAGTAGGGGATGGGGTTTATGGGAACCCTGTACTTTCTGCTCAACTTTTCTGTAAACCTAAAACTTCTCTAAAAATAAAACTTTATTGTAAAGCAAAGCTACAGGAAATATTAACATGCATGTGTTTTACATGTATGTTATCTCATGTACAAGTACATCTCAGCTATGAAGAATTGCTGAGTGCTGTGGTGTTTAGACAGTGGTGAGCCTGGAGAGGTGTCTTTGTTCCCAGCAGTGCATGCTCAGAATGTGTATATGCACACGCGTGTCTGTGCGGTGGGCTGGGCATGAGGGGAGCCTGCCTGTTGCAGGGCCCTGCAGGTCCTGCAGAAACAAATGACCGCTGTGTCTGTGTCTGACAGTGGCTTGGCCTGAGTCAGGCGGTGACCACAGTGGGGGTGGAGAGACGGTCAGGGATGCCCGAGGGACTTGCCGTGTGTCCCGATCGCCCAGGGTGGGAGGGACCGGGTGGCATGGGCTGAGCCACCAAGATTCCAGAGGACCCAGGGACCGGCCACCCCCCCAGAGTCTACACAGGAACCTACCCTCTCCTGAAAGTAATGAACCCACACCTCTTGCCCACGGCCAGTCGATGAAGGCACTCTGTCCTAGCTGCCCCAGTCCCTGGTCCTGCTGGGCAAGGGGAGGCAGGTGCTGCAGCCCCCGGGCTTCTCCCCTGGACGGGGTCACACACCCAGGCTGGCTCCTGGACCTTCTTCCCCCCACCTGCCCCTCCACCTTCATGTGTCACGGAGCACCCCAACTCCACCCCTGGGCTGGGGCTTCTGCTCAGAGAGATGGCCAGGCGAGCAGCTGCCCACTCCTCACTGTCGCTCTCCAGCTTCCACTAATGTGCACGGCCCAGCTCCAGCGAGAAAGCAAAGGTCCTGAATGGACTGGCTTGCATACAGCTGGTGCTCAGCGAAGGTCACTTCCATGCCTCACTGTTCTCACAATGCCTCAAACCCTGCTGTTCCACCCATCACAGCTCCCACCCCAAATCTTCGGACACGACAGGAATTCTGCCCTCCCTGCAATTACCTCAATTTGAAGTTAATGATGCGTTTCATTAAAAATAGGTTGGAACATCTTATAATTTACTACTTTGTGTCCTGTTTGATTTGTGGGATGGTTTGAGAGAGCTTCTGTCTTCCTTAAGCTGTGTGATATTTATTGCTTTTTTGTTTGTTTAGTTTAGCTTTATTCCCCCTTTTCCACATTGATAATGATACTATGTAATTTAGGACTCAAAATCAGTTTTGCTGTACAGCTGGTGCTGAAGATCAAATAGAAGTGAATAATGCAGGAAAATCTATTCATCAAGAGAGACAGATCAATTTGGAAGATCACTGGATTTCTCTAATACTTTGTTGTTGGTTTTTACTTCATTAAAAAAATACCCAGTTCTTAAAAACATTAACTCAGGGAAGCGGATGTGGCTCAAGTGATAAGGTCTCCACCTACCATATGGACCTGGTTCGATCCCTGGGGCCTCCTGGTGAAAAGGAAGAAGAGAAAGTGTGCCTGCGCAGTGAGCCAGTGCCCATGTGGTGAGCCGAGTGCCTGGAAGGTGAGCCAAGCGCCCGTAGAGTGTCCACATGGTGAGCTGAGTGCCCGCACAGCAAGCCAAGTGCCCATGCGGTGAGCCAGTGCCCACCCAACTGAGTCACGCAGCAAGATGATGACTCAACAAAAGAGAGACAAAGGGGAGAGACAAGGTGAAGCGCAGCAGAGACCAGGAACTGAGGTGGCACAATTGACAGGGAACCTCTATCCACATTGGAGTTCCCCAGGATTGAATCCCTCTGAATCCTAGAGGAGAAAGATAAGAGGAGAAGACAAGAAGAGAAATAGAAGAAGATCACACAGCGAATGGACACAGACAGAAAAAACAGCAGGGTGGGGGAGGGGGAAGGGAAGAAAAAAATTTCCAAAAAAAGTGCATTTCTTTAAAAAAAACATTAACTCAACAAAATCACTCAATGAGTTGTACTATCTTAGGGAAACAAAAATCCATTCCACTCAAAATCATTCTCTGCATTTTTAAATTATACACTGCTGCAAAATTTAAAACATTTCCCATGCTTTTGACATAGTATATCACTTTTTATTTCCTGCTAGCATCTCTAGTGCTTCAAGCTTCCATGTTATATAAATTGCTGGCATTTCAATCAATAAGCCAAAGAAACTCAGGTTGAAAGTCTGTAGGCTGAGCATAAGCAGAATATAACAGGGCTGCAATTGGACATTTTCTAGTGTTTCCATTAGGTACATAGCACAAAAATTTTAAAATAAACTCTTACTAACTATATGATGTCAGGACAGCATGTGCACCTTCTAGAGAGTTCAAGGCTAAGCCCATGTCAGACCTCTTCCCCTTGGGCTCTGCAACATCCTGTCACTGATCCAGGCCATGCTCATTGGTTGGAAAGAGAAATGGAAATGCAATTCTTATTTTTAATGAATAAATAAACAACCTAAATTCCCCCAAAGTCAAATGGAACTTTGAAACAGTAATCTCACCATTAGAGTAATAAATTTAGCATGGGAAATATGAAATTATGTGCAATTTTTTTCAAGAGTTCCAAGTTAAAGTCTATGTAAATATGCAGTGAAGGAATTTTGTCGCCTCTGATATGGGAACTAGAAATAATCATTGCATTTCATGTTAGGACTTAATATACAGCATACCTAAATAACTGAATTTTTATTGTAATAATTTTCTTATTTTTCTGATTTCTGGCTTGTTTTCTTACCTCCTTTCCTACTGTTTGACAACAGTTTTGGCTCTTTGACGCAATGAAGGGACTAGAAAGCTAAATGTATTATTTACTTCAGAAAGGGAGAGCTATGCTTTTGAGACACAGGTTGCTAAGCAAGCAGACTGTTGCTCTTGTGTAGGGATTTAGGGAAGTGTGGAGTTCAAGGATCGGAGGATTTGGCTGGTGCTCAGAGGCAAGTTCTTTTGCTTTTCCCTATTGGCTGACTTTCAGAAACTAGGAGGAGTTACTGGTTGATTGGCATTTGCAAGCATGTGCCCTGGTACAAATGTATCATTGATTGACTGAAAGAGTTTTAAACAGAATCTGGTGGGCATAAGTGGGATTGTATACCTGCAATTGTTGCAATTTGTCGACCATGCTAAAAATGTAAACCATTTCCTTGGAGTGTTGAAATGTATTTTGTATCCTCAGACTTTCCTTTTGGAACTTCCTCAGCTGAAACTGCAGAAGAGATCATCAGGAACTTTCTGGATCATCACTGCTGTTTTCAGTCTTTCTCATGGATGATATTCTAGTTGAAGAAGTCTCATTTTCAGCTTACATGTTCATCGCAAGATTTATCCTGCTTTTATCTTTGAATCTTTTGTTGAACTATCTGATAGAACAATGGCTATACAGAAACATTCAACAGATATTTTTAAAATTCAACCAGAGTAAGGAGGGAAAAATAAGATGTTAATCCAGCTAGGGCCTCAAGTGCTAGTAATCTCATACTAGTAATCCCATAGCATCCCCACTGGTTGAACAACTGAAAATTTAAAACTCTATTATTATCCCTAACTACTTGGCTAGAAGTTTACACTGGTCCATTTTGTCGGTCAAAGCAATAGTTAAATTTTTGATAATCAGGTCAAGGTGTCCAGCTCCTCTGGATGGAGCTGCTGTCTCCAGAAGACTGTCACACACCCATTATTTCTATACCCGGAGCATTTCTATCTCTTTGGACTTCATTTAATGAGACATAATTCACTGAGGCTAGTGGAAAGTCATACACTAGGACTCGTCTGTGCGACTGCATGGGAAATACCCAACAATGCTGTAACTTGGTTATGCTATCAGTTGCTCAGGAGAGTTGAATTGAAGAGTGGGGATTCTCTGCAGCAAAGTCTGAATCTAAGCAAGCTATTTTTCGCGTTCAGGGGAGCGTGATAGATTAGGCCAGAAGTGAATTACCTTAAACCATTACGAAAGAAAAGTATGACCAAAAATTAATAATAGGGGAAAAATAAATAATAATAGGGGAGAGTACAACCAGCCCCAGCAACAACTTCTAGGAAATCTAGGGAACCATACTGCCATGGTGTTGGGTAGAAGCTGTCTACTTCTGCATATGAGTCTCCTACTGCTGCTGTAACAAATTGCCACAAATTTAGTGGCTTAAAACAACACAAATTTATTTTCTTACAGTTCTGGAGGTCAGAAATCCAGTACAGGTCTCCGAGGAGTAAAATCAAGATGTTAGCACAGCTGTGTTCCTTCTGGAAGCTCAAGGGAATCACTACAGACTCTAGAGGCTACCTGGCCCCATTTCCATCTCCAACGCCAGCAACCAGACCAAGCCGGCCTCTGCTCCTCCATCTCACCTTCTGGGACCCTCCTTCCTCCCTCTTTCACTTGGAAAGACCCCAGTGATGACCTTGGGCCCACCCAGAAAATCAGGTCAGATGATGGAAACCTTAACTCAATCTGCAACCACGACATGCCCTTTGCCATTTAACAGAAAATTTCCACAGGTTCTGGGGATTAGAATGTGGATATCTTTGGGAACCATCATTCTACTTGTGACCCTCAGGAAGCTGTCGTCTTCTTAATCTTGCCAAGTTGACTTCCTGAGGAGTCAGAATGATGAAATATACATAAAATTTCCAGTTTACTGTTATGGAGAAGGCTGAGCCCTATGGGACCATAACTTCTATACTATTTAATGTGATCATAACAATTTTATCACTAAAGCTAAAGAAAATTTGAAAAGAAGGTCATTATACAGTATCACTATCTAAACTGCAATTCAATTAAAGAAATGGCCTTAACCCCTGGGTTAGATGCTGTTTTAGTTTCCCAGCTGCTATAACAAATACCATGTGATGGGTTGGCTTAAAGAATGGGAATTCGTTGACCCACACTTTCAGAGACTGGAAGGTTTGCTTCTTCCTGGCATCAGTATCTTCTGAACTGCTGGCAGTCTTTGGAGTTCCTTGGTTCCATCGCATGGCTATGCACATGGTGGCACCTTCTACTTCCTTTTTCAGCCATCATTGATTTCTGGCATCTGGCTGCTCCCTGAGGCTGTCTCCACCTGACTTTCATTCTGCCTATAATGGATCCCAGTCATAGAATTAAAGCCCACCCTAATTCAATTGGAGCTACACTTTACCAGAAATAACACCTTGAAGGGATCTTACTTCCAATAGGTCCAAACCCACCAGAATGCAGACCAAGTCCAAGAACAAGTCCCAACTGGGTTCCACGATTCACCCCACCTCAGCCACCCACCTCTGCAAAAGGCAGAACACTTCCTCCATTGAGCTCATGGATATCACCATGGTGGACAATGCAGGGCAGTGGGCAGGGCCACTTCAGAGCCATTAGGACCAGACTCAACATCCATCATATTTGGACATATTCTCATTGTCTAACATGGTGTCTAGTGCATGGCAAGGCGCAATAGATATTTGTTGACTGAATGGACAAGATTAGCTTTGGAGGCAGAGAGATTTGACTCCTACCCCTAAACAACTCTGTGATTTTAGTCAAATTATTGATTTCTCTGTGCCATATTTTGTCATGTAAAAACTGGGGATAATAGAGGGGTATTTTTGAGGATTATTGGTTAATTCATGCAGAATTCCTAGTGCAATGGAAGTCCTCCACTTGCTTTCCCATTTGCTCCCCCATTGCTGCTCCATTTACTCCCCTACTTGAAAGAAAGTTCTGGAAGGGCAGATGGTCTGTCATATCCATTCATTGCTTCTTCTGCAGCATTGAGGCCAATGTCTAACACATTTTAGACTATCAATAAATATTTGGCCAAGGAGTAAAACTGTGTATTATTAAAATCCTTTCATCTGTTTAACACTAAAAAATTTCTCAGTTATATTTGTAACAATAACATCTAAGTGATGCCACAGTTTACAAACATGCTTATCTTTCAAGGAGGATGCAAGTTTTATCCTCCACGAGTTTGAAGCCTCATTATATCCTCAATAAAAAAAAAATGCCATCTTAATTTTGCCTTATGTTTCTTGGGTCTTCTGCACAAATGATTAATAATTTACCAAAAGTGAAGCTTTAATTACAGAAGAAAAATAAAATATTTTCAAAAGCAAACTCTTTTTTTCTTTCCTTCTAATGGAAAAGTGTACATTAAAATAGTTTAGTGGGTATTTTTACATATTAGTTTATGTGTAACACTTCCCTAATGGATCCATTTAATCTTTAGAATCCTCATTTTTCTACATAAAAAAGAGCATTATGACTAAATTAGCTCAGAAAGCATGGCAGGTTAACATCTGGGGTAGTATTACCTGGAGGTTCAGATTTGGAGTAACAAAATTGAACAATGGGACAACCTCTTTTTGAGTGTACTATACTCTAGCCAATGAATATTATTATGGTCTTCCCTTAGTACTAGTGCTATTTCTTTTTGTGTCTAGAACATAACCAGATCCTCTCATTGTCCGTGTCCCCGTATGCAAGAAGAATTTAAGGTCCCATCTCAGGAATGGATTCATTTAAATGAGAATGACCCATTTGTCTGTGAAAAAACTGCATCACGGGGAGTATCAGTGAACAACAGGTGATTTATACGAATTCACTGATGATTACGTCTTGTGGCTCCCTAACAAGGCTGGGTATTTAGCGGTTACTTTATCAGTGTTAGCATGTTGAGAAATGTGCTGTTTTCCAGAATATGTAATTAAGCACCTAGATCTTAGGTGCTTATTATTATTATTACTACATGTCCCTGTAAAATCAGATGCTCCTTCTTTCTTGCACTTGTGATCATTGTAATTATGGGCTTGCTTTTTCATCTGCTTTTTAAAAAGAGAGTCAAGGAAAGCTTCTCCAAGGAGCCAAGTGAGTCATGTCCTGAAGTTGAGAAGGACTCAGCCTCTTCTAGAGGAGGAAAGAGTGGTGGAGGCAGAAGGTGAGACACACACAGAGATGCCGATGGGGGATAAAGGTTATTCAGACTGTCAGAGGATGAGCTGCAGGTGGGCTGGAGTCAACACAGGCATAGAGGTGACACAGCAGAGGTGGGCAGTCCTCAGATTTCACCTGCTCTGAGGTCTCAAGAGGTAATCATATTTTATCCCAAATTCAATGCAGGAAGGCAGCAGAGAACCACAGCCTGTGGTGGCATGGGCCATCTGTGCTTCATACCCAGTTACATTTGCAGAGCCACAAAGAGAAGAATGCAGGGATGAGATCTCTAGGGTTGGGGCTGCGATGATGTAGGAAGTGCAGCTGAGAGGCCATTCCCATTATTGAGATGAGAGGGCGGTGCCGCGAGCTGTGGCCGTGGCAGCGAGAGTGCTCTAGTCTGCTAGGCTGCTGAAGGCAGATACCATAAAGTGGATTGGCTTTAACGGGGGGACCCTATTATCTCACAAGCTTACAGTTCTGAGGCTCTGAGCATGTCCAAACCAGGGCGTCATCAAGGTCATGCTTTCTCCTCACACACCAGCTGCCAGGGATTCCTGGCTCTTCTGCCACATGGCAAGGCACATGGTGGCATCTGCTGGTCTCCCTTCTCTTCCAGGTTTTATCGCTTTCAGCTTCTTGCTTCCAAGTCCTTCTCTCTCTCTCTGTATCCAGCCCATTTAGAAAGGACTCCAGTAAGAAGATTAAGACCCACCCTGGACCATCCCTTAACTGAAGTAACCTCATGAAAAACTACTCTCAAGAGGTTCACACCCATAGGAAGGGATTAGCTTGAAGAAAGGACTTCCTGGGGCGCAGGCAATTTCAAACCACCGCAGAGAGGAAGAAGGGGCTGGGTTGAATGAATGGGGGGAGGGTAGGAGACCCTGTGAGCACTGAAAGTTCCCAGCTTGAGTCCTGGGGAGGTTTGCCAATTCCTGGGGCAGCAGTAAATATGGGCATCAATCCCGTTGATAGAATACAATGTGTGCACAACCATCACTGTGAGATTTACCTACATGGAGCTTTGTCCTGATTTTATGGAGACTTGTTTGTCATCCTACAAGCATAGATGGTTTTCTCATAAAATTTAAAAGATTCTGTTTGTACTATATTATCCAATTTGAATAATTAACTGCACTTAAATATGTTTAAGTGCACTGCTACAATGGCCCATTTATTTAACCATGATTCATATTCTCTGGGGGATCAGTACACATAAATATAACTGTACTCACATGAACATATACATCCAGAATGAGCCAATGTGGAAGACAATTTATTGAATTAAATGATTAATTCTTATCAGCACAGAAGTTCTAGGTTCTTGATAATATTGTTGTTAATTATTTCAAGTTTCTCATAAATATGTTCTGTATTTCTCCCATAATAATGGGGTAACGGAGAAGTATTTGTCCCTGTGTTTCTCTTTTGAAGAGGTTCATGTTTGTTAAAAGACCCTTCAGCAGATCCAGATACACATTTCTGTAATGAGCTTTTATTGTGGCACTTTATATACCATGGAGTTGAATGGAATTATTCCCCTCGTACACATAATGAGCCAGAGTTTTACAAAGGCTAACAGCTCAATGCTGGCCCCACTGGTAAGTGTCGAATCTGACAGAATGTACTAGAACCATTGTGTTGTCAGTCCACCTCACCCTGACTCTGCTGGCTCCCCTCCCACCCACTTGCACACACAGACTTCCCAGAGGAGGTGACGGGCAGCATGAAAAATGAGGGGAAATCACCAGTCCTCAGAAGCAAAACTATCGTTTTAACACTCAGGAATTATTTGTTTTGACGAATTGTAGCATTCTAATTTTGGGAGCAGTTCCCGTATGTTCATGGAATTTTTTCCCCCCTACTTAATACGAGTGACCTATTTTAAAGTATTGTTCATTTATTTTTTAAACAATTTAAACTATTTTAAAGAGGCTTAGGTAGAAGGTATCTAGAGATCACCTATTCCAATTTCCTCATTTACAGATGTGGAAACAAAAGCCAGTATCCCATTAGCTGCCTGCACTTCTATATCTTTCCATGAACGTAAAACTTAATGACTTATTCCGAGGTCACTTCTGTGCGTGACTGTGCTGCCCACGTGATCTGGCTGTGGGTTAAATGTTAGGTGGTGTCGGTCAAGCTGGACAAGTCCAATTATAGCCACAAAACCAAAGTCCCAATAGGAAAAGACAATTGTCTCATCCTAGGTGATAGAATTCATAATCTCTCTTTGCCTCTTTGGATTTTCCAGTTTTAAGGAAGAAGGAAACATCCTCCTAGCCAAAGACTTCACAGTCTTTGCCAAAGACTTCACAGCCAGGCATCACAGAGTCTCCCCAGCTGGAAATCTTACTATTATGCCAGGCACATTTGCTGAGCCACAAAGAGGAGCGCTACAAGAAGAGAGGTGGTGGTGTTGGGCAATGCAGTCGGATGCAACCATGCTCAGACCAACTTCTGCAGAATATCCGCAAAGCTAAGCCAGTGTGGCCTGCCTCAGCACCCAGCACTTCTCTAGAGTCAGGCACTCAACCCATTTTCCTTTTTATTTTTTTAAAGCCTTTTTATGTGCTTCCTTCCTGTCATCCAACCCCAACTCTAGCCATCAAAAAGCGAAGGTTCTTTGTGCTCACTTAACAGTTCATTCCACTTTTTTCTCTCCCAAAGCTGCTAACCTTTCATTTTCCCGGCCTGAATGATGATTAAGAGTCTTACATGGTCCTCTTTCTCTTAGACTTTGATCTATCCTGTGGTTAATTGCTGGCAATGCCAAGGCTATCTCCCTAACTGGGAGCAGAACAGTGAGTAGACGCAAGAGTTGTGAATGAAAAAAAAAATTAGACTTATTCTGCAACGGATGACTTTTCAATTTTCTCTCTCTGTTCCCATGTCGGGAAGGGGTAAAGCTACAGAAAGGCACGTTTAGGCTCAATATAAGGGAAATCTGTCTGATAGGTCCTTAATTAAATGAAAATATATAGAACTTACTGGTGTTCTGCTGGAGAATTATTGTGATTAATAAGGAAAGAAGTTGTAATAGTGATGTGGAGACGGTGGCCGTGGTGGCTGCTGATGCTTGGGAGACAGAAGAAGACATACGGTGTGGGGGCATTTTCAGGATTTGGAGTCATCCTAGGTGGTGCTGCAGGGATGGGATGCTGGACCTTGTGTGTCTTGTCGTGGCCACTGGGTGGACTGGGGGAGAGTGTGGACTGCAATGTGGACCACTGTCCATGTGGTGCAGTGGTGTTCCAGAATGTATTTGCCAGGTGCAGTGGATGTGCCGCAATGATGGAAGAGGTTGTTGATGTGGGAGGAGTAAGGTAGGGAGGGGTGGGGGGTATGTGGGGACCTCATATTTTTTTAATGTAACACTGAAAGAAAATAAAGAAGAAGAAAAAAGGAAAATAAATAGAGGTAAAGAGTCAATGCCCCTACACAGGAAAGCTTTGAGCAGAATTGGGGTGCCCACCTGACAGGCATGGTGCAGGAGCTTCCTCTTGGGATGGGACATCAGAAGAGATGGCTCCTGTGGCTGTGCTGTGTGTCTCCCTCATTACCTCTGAATTAGTCAGCCAAAGGGGTGCTGATGCAAAATACCAGAAATTGGCTGGTTTTTATGAAGGGTATTTATTTGGGGTAGGAGCTTTATAGCCATAAAGCATAAGTTACTTCCTTCACCAAAGTCTATTTTCATGTGTTGGAGCAAGATGGCTGCCGACGTCTGTGAGGGTTCAGGCTTCCTGGGTTCCTCCCTTCCAGTGTCTTGCTTCTCTCTGGGTTCAAGATTCCTTTCTGCCCAGGGTTTGCTTCTTCCTGGGCTCATGGTCCCTCTCTTCCTGGGGCTGGCTTCTCTTTCTTCTGTGTGCTTACTTCCTGGGGCTCCAGCTTAAGGCTTCAGCATCAAACTCCAACATCAAAAACCCCCAACTCTGTCCTTTGCTATGCCTTTTATCAGTGAGTCCCCACCCACCAAGAGGTGGGGCTCAATGCCCTAATGACGTGGCCTAATCAAAGCCCTAATCATCATTTAATCATGCCCAAGTACAGACCAGATTACAGACATAATCCAATATCTATTTCTCAAATTCATAGCCATATTAAACTGCTACATCTTCTAAAGAGCCGAAGACGCCATCCTCCTACCCCTGGGAACTTGTACTGACAGCTCCAAGGAGCACCTGGGGCCAGGTCACACCTTTCCAGAGATAGCGAGAAATTTGTGGATGCAGGAACTCCGCGTGGCCACCAGGGAGCTCCGGCTCAGAAGCCCTCAGTTCCTTACTGCTCCTTCCTCTTTGTAGGTGGTGAATGCAATCCTCATGAGAATTCACAGACTGTGGCTGTTTCAGGAGTGTGATAGCCAGACCTGGGGACAGCTGCAGCCACTCTTCGCTTGCTTCAGCCCTCTTTTGGGGGAAGCACAAGGGCCTCCTATGTGCTCAGAGCCACAGCTGGGAAGTTTAGGTAAAAATGCTGACACTCACCCGGGCAAGGATCTTTGACCACAAGGCTGCGCAAACTTCGCTCACACACATTTTCTCACCAGCCCTCCAAATCGGGCTCTCCAAGAGACCCAGTCTGTTTCTCTCCTAATCCATGACTGGCTCAGCCTCTAGCCCATCATGAGAGTGCAGGAAATAGTGCATGAATGAGTGAATGGGTGAGTGAATGAATGAAAGAATGAAGCCTTGTTCCCATTGCCTCCCCCCTCCAAATACATTCAAGCAAATGCTCTGCCTCAGATAAGTCTCACACAACTTAGTCTTTTCCAGGTTCCCCAAAAAATGTATTGAAAATAAATAGCTTGTGTATGACCAGGCTCCATGAAGCCAGCCTCCACACTTCCTGCTCACCTACCGTTTTTGGAGCATTGTCTCAAGTTCCTCATGATACCGATGACTTAGAACTGTTTGGCTTTTGCTTGCCATCTAGTTCCTACTCAACAGTCAAAGGCACGTCCTAAAAATGCAGGATGCCAAATTGGAGGGAACCTTAGACACTTCCTAGCACATTCCCCTCCCACCAGCTGCCCACTGAGAGTTGGGCCATCACGATGTAAATGAGAATGAACAACGCCACAAATGCCGTTCATCTTGCCATTTGATGAGGGCCATGGCTCTGTCCATGGGTCAGTTGGGCCATTTAGTTAAAACCTGGTGCTAATGAGAGCAGGCGAGAGATCTGGGCCCCTTATGGCCAATTAACTTTATGTGAAGAGAAAAACTCAGTTCTGTGGTCAAAAGCTACTCTTTTCAACTCAGGTAGCTATTCCAGAAATGTGTGAGGCTGATCCCCAAAGGGGAATGGAGTGGAAGGGAAGAGAAAGTTCAGCGCCAGACGCCGCCTCTGCTTGGAAAATCAGCCGACAGCACGTGCACGGCTGCCTGGGGGTTGGGAGACATCTCAGCACAGGAGAGACAGAAATACAGCTCTTGAGCTGTGGACAAACATTCTGTTTAGTTAAGCCCAGGGGTTTCCCTGAGAAGAAAATGTAGAGGTCATGTTTCTAAAGCCATCAAGTTCACTGCTTTCTTGGTCACCTATAATCTAACAGGTTTGGGCATAAAATTTTATTCCACTGATCACTTAACAAATTCATTTTCTCGAGGCTTTCATAGGAACCTCAGAGTCCATTGCTTTCAGCTACTAAACCCAAGCTGAATTTGCCTGGTAACGAGTAAATTTTTATTTCCTCTGCACGGCCTCTGGGAGAAGGGTATAGGATTTCCCCAGAAGCTTGCTCCATCGTGGGAAACTGACATGAGAAAACTCTGCCTTGTGTCTGGATCTAAATTATTCTTCTCAGTGTGAGCATCTGTCTTTGGATGAAGTTTACATGTAAAAATCCATACTTTCACATGAATACAGCATTTTAATTTCACAAAAGCCTTCCTAGTATAACATCAGAATGCTCTTCTCCCCCAGGGACTCTGCTTTCCTGAACTCTATGTGCACCTGTTTCTGGACCAACATCCCGCACAGAAGGCATGCCAGTGTCGAATGCCACAACCGGCTTCCGCGTTTTCTCCATATTCACCTAACATGAATTTCCGCTGTGATGGTGACAAAGCAGTTTCAAATATTTCATTTCCTTCTGTCTGAGATTGTCATCACAATAAACACAACTTCATGGTACTTGAACTGAAGCTTCAGAAATTTATTTAACCTTCACCCCCAAGGAGATCCACTTACCTCAAAGAAAATTGTCTTACAGTTTAATTTTCAACATACCACAACTCAGCATTGAGTTAAAGGCATGTGTGATTCAAACTTCAAGCCGTTCTTTCCTTCCGATTCACATGAAGGTTGCCCGCGCTACACCCGCAGATTATAACTGTGTACATGCTGTATAACTGCACATGCAAGTTAAATAGAAAATTGTAAGCATCTAACATTAGCGATATTGAATAAACTTAAAATAAGCTGTTAAATGAATTGTCTTTAAACATTTGGAGGCATAATAACTACCAGGGACATTTGTTAAAATGGGGTATTTCTAGACTCTAATTCAACAGTTCTGGGGAAGGGCTTAGAATTTGGAGCTTGCAACCAGCTTATTATTGAATCTGATGCTAGTTGCCTTGCAAACTATAATTTAAGAAACTGATAAACATATAATTTCCATGACATAGGTCCATGTTTTCCTTTGCCCAAAATGTACTCCACATTAGCTTCAAAAATAATTAACAGACTGGATCAAGAAACGCTCAAATGATTGTGCTTCCTCTGATCGTTCCTCTCTTCTTGAATTTAAGATTGTAATAAAATTATAATTCCTGGTATAAGACACTGAAGTTGGTAATATTTCTGCCTTTGTGTGTCTGGAAAACCTCCTTGCTCCATAAGAGAGCCCATCTAAGATTCCAAAGGCTCATCGGCTGCACATGCCTGCATTCCCAGCTAATGGGTAGGGCATCCGCCTACCACATCGGAGGTCCGTGGTTCAAACCCCGGGCCTCCTTGACCCGTGTGGAGCTGGCCTATGACCAGTGCTGATGCGTGCAAGGAGTACTTGCCATGCAGGGGTGACCCTGCGTAGGGGAGCCCCATGCACAAGAAGTACGCCCCATAAGGAGAACTACCCAGCACAAAGAAAGTGCAGCTGCCCAAGAATGGTGCCACACACACGGAGAGCTGAGCACAAGATGACGCAGCCAAAAGAAACACAGATTCCTGGTGCCACTGATAAGGATAGAAGCGGTCAGAGAAGAACACACAAAGAGTGGATACAGAGAGCAGACAACTGGGGGGGGGAGGGGAGGCAGGGGAAGGGGAGAGACATAAATAAATAAATAAATAAATAAATCTTAAAAAACAAAAAACAAAACTTTAGGGTGAGATCAGGGTGAAGGAAAAAGCCATGTCCTCTCCATAGGAGGGGCACCATGAGCAAAGGTGAGCTGGAACCTCAGAAATCACCGCCAACCTCAGAGACCCCATGGACCAGGGGAAGACCCAGCCAGGGCAGGGTCTGCAACGCTGTGCTTTTCTTCCTGGAAACACTGAATATTTTGAGGTAGTCTACAATGCGCCAACTAAAATGGATTGGGGAAGGACCAGAGAACCATGCTGGCCATGGCACCACCTCCTGCCTGCGATGCTAAGTTTATGCATTGCTTGGCCAGGTTTTGTGTCCAGCAAGCACTAGCCTGCTTGTTACTGGGAGGACATTTCATGGACTTAAGTCATCAGTACGTCGATGGTGTCGATGGCGGGTGGCATCCACAGTCAACTGAAGAGATTGCAGTAAAAAACGAGGGATACCTCATTCATTCAGTAGGAGGTTTTAAAAGGAGTGGTGGTTTCAGCAGTTAGAAAGGAGAACTTCCACATCTACCTCAGGCAGCCAGCATCTGCTGGGGCAGCGTCATTCACCATCATCAGAGTCCCTAACTTGCGGCTTGCCCTATGCAATCAGACTTGCCCACTCCCATGGTCATGTGAGACAATTCCTATCAAATCTTGGAATATTTACAGATATCTCCTGTCGGTTCTGTTTCTGAAAAGTGAGGGTGTTACTGGCATGACTTTAAAACATTCCCATTTTGAAAGGGGCACAGCAGTCGAAATCTACTATCTGGCCTTCTCTAAACATTTTGAAGACAGAAAATAAGGGAGGCTGGGCAAGATGGCGTCTGTGTGAGTGCACCTTATAATCTCTCCTGCAAAAGAAGCGGCTGAATAGGGTTGGAGTCCTGCTGGACCAGGCTGTTTCAGGTGTTTGCAGGTCAGAAGGTGTTTGTACGTCGATTTGGTGGGACGGAGACAGAGGAGATTCTTGTAAGAGGTAGAATTTTGGGTCTCTTTCACGGAGGTGGGGCTGTGCGCAGAACCCTTTCACCTGGGGCCAGCGGCCCTTTGGTGGTGATTCCTGGAGGCTTTGCTGTGCTGGGGTGTTCCCAAGCCCTGAGCAGGCTGTTTCGGGGGCTTGCAGGGTGGGAGGTGTCTGGAAGTCGATTTGGTGAGACAATGACGGAGGAGATTTTTGCAAGAGGTGGAATTTTGGGTTTCTGTCTCAGAGGTCAGAGGTTCTGGGTGAAGCCCCTCCCCCTAGGGCTGGTGGCCAGGCCACGGCAATCCCTGGGATCTCTGTTGTGTGGGGAGCTCCCAAACCCTTAGAGGGTTGTTTCAGGGGCTTACAGGGCAGGAGGTGTCTGGATGTTGATTTGGTGAGACAGGGATAGAAGAGATTCTTGCAAGAGGTGGAACTTTCGGTGTCTGACACAGAGGTCAGAAGTCCTAGGAGGAACCCTTCCACCTAGGGCTGGCAGCCCATCCGTGGCGGTCTCTGAACTCATTTAGTGCAGCGGCGCCCCCAGCAGGCTGTTTCGGAGGATTGCAGGGCAGGAATTGTCTGGATGTCGATTTGGTGAGACAGTGACAGAAGAGATTCTTGTGAGAGGTGGAATTTTGGGTTTCTGACACGGAGGTCAGAGTTTGCGGCAGGACCGCTCGCCCTAGGGCTGGTGCCCAGTTGCGGGGATCCCTGAAGGCTGTGTTGGCTGCAGTGCTCTCAGGCCCCCTGTTAACCAGATGAGTGGTTCCCAGGTCTGTGTCCCCTAAACCCTGGTGGCCCACACTCCAGAAACTCACAGACCTTGAGTCTGCAATATCACAGACTTCCCATCCCTGAAACCACTGCGCGCTGAGGTCCATCTGAGGTCCTTGATTATCGTAGCCCTTGGCATTTGTGGTTTTTTGTTTTTGTTTTTTTGTCTTGGTTGCTAATATTGCATTATCTCCTGGTGTTTTCTCCCAATTTATTCCCCAAGGTCCTTTTTCATTTTTTTCCTCCTTTTCTTTTTCTTACTTGTTTCTCTCCCTTTTCTTTGCCCACCCTCTTTTCTTTCTTCTCTTTTTTTCTTTTCTCTCTTTTTCTTCTTATTTTATTTTATTTTATTTATATAATAGGTACAGCAGGGAGCGCTTCACATTTGCTGTGTTTACTCATCATCCATTTCCTCTTTTCTGTGTGAATTGATTTTGGCAACCTACACTATCCCCTTTCCCCCACATCTTGCTATCCTCCATCCTCCATCATCTACTGTCTCTCTTACATTCCACCTCCCTTTTTTTGGCCCCCAAATTGTCTGACTCGTTAATTTCTAATACCTTTGTTCTGTTTTCTGTCTTTTATCCACTCTTGATATTATTGTCTTTCTTTTCTCTTTCCCTCTCTCATGAAAACACTGGTTTTTTAATTCATACTATATTCCTCCCCATATTCAGTTGACAGCCTCATTATAAGTACTCTACTTACTGCTATAACTCTAAACAACTTACCTGAGTCTAATATCCATTCTCCCAGATCTCACATTGTTGCTCTGTTAACATATATTACCAATATTACTTTACACATTTGCTTTTCTTACTCATTTTGTTTTCCCTGGCCCTAATATTTTCCTTCAAAGTGAACTTAGCCAGCAACAAGAAAATAGAGTAAGAAGAACAAAGTGACAAAGAGAAGATATAACACTTACACAAGAACAACAACTAATTAATCCCCAAGACTATACAAAGAAGCTAAGTAACTGATTAAACCCATCAAGATAAAATGATGACCAGACAGCAACAAAAAACTACAAACCAAACCAATAATCAGGAAAACATGGCTGAATCCAATGAACAAACTAAAAACCAGTAAGGGGAGAAGAACATCGGACAAGTAATTAAAGATCTCAAAACATATATTAGAGACCAACTTAATGAAGTAAAGGAAGAGATTAACAATATGAAGAAAACACTTGGAGAGGAAATTGCAGAAATATGCAAAAAGATAACAGATATGATGGAGATGAACACCACAGTTCAAGAAATCAAAAATACACTCTCAGCAAATAGCAGCAGATTAGAAGAGGCAGAGGAGAGAATTAGCGACTTGGAAGACAGTACATCTGAAATCAAACAGATTGTAGAACTGATCGATGAAAAGATAGAAAAAATCCAGCTAGGACTTAGGGACCTGAATGACAATGCAAAAAGCACAAACATATGTATCATAGGCATCCCAGAAGGAGAAGAGAAGGGAAAGGGGACAGAAGGGGTGTTGGAGGAAATAATGGCTGAAAACTTCCCAAATCTACTGAGAGTGACGGATGTACATGTCCAGGAAGCACAATGCACCCCAAACACCATAAATCCCAACAGGCCCACCCCAAGACATATACTTGTCAAATTATCCAATGCTCAAGACAAAGAGAGAATTCTAAAAGCAGCAAGAGAAAAGAAAACCACCACATACATGGGAGGCTCCATAAAAATAAGTGCTCATTTCTCATCTGAAACCATGGAGGCAAGAAGGCAGTGGTATGACATAGTCAAGGTACTAAAAGAAAAAAAAAATTCCAACCACAAATACTCTACCCAGCTAAACTAGCATTCAAAAATGGTGGAGAGTTCAAAATATTCACAGATAAACAGAAATTGAAAGAGTATGCTAACAAGAACCCTGCCCTTCAAGAAATACTAAAGGGAGTTCTGCAGGAAGAAAGGAAAAAACAGGAAAGGCAGAGTTGGAGGAGAATGTAAGAGAAAATAAGTATGTTCATCTCACACTCAATTCTTAGTAAAAGACGTAGTTTTCAGGAAATATTTTTGAATGAGTTAATGAACAAATGTGCCCCTTGTTTTTTCTGCCTCAATCTACAAAATTACACCAAATAAAAATGAACTACCACAGATCCACCCTGTCCTGTCCTATTCCCACATTCCTCCATGGAGTCACCACTGACATCCTCCAGCTTGGGACTCTTCTCTCCCAGATTTTCTTTTTTTTTTATTAGTATTTTTTTAAAGATTTATTTTATTTCTTTATCTTCCCTACCCCCCACCCCCCAGTTTTCTGCTGTCTGTATCCATTCACTGTGTGTTCTTCTGTGTCCACTTGTATTCTTGTCAGCGGCACTGGGAATCTGTGTCTTTTTTGTTGCATCATCTCACTGTGTCAGTTGTGCGTATCTGCAGCTCCACTCCAGGCTGTTCATTTTTCATGCAAGGGCAGCTGCCCTTGTGGGGTGCGCTCCTTGCCCATAGGGCTCCCCTACATTGGGGACACTCCTGCATGGCATGGCACTCCTTGCATGCATCAGCACTGCACGTGGGCCAGTTCACCACATGGGTCAGAAGTCCCTGGGTTTGAACCCTGGATCTCCCATGTGGTAGGTGGATGATCTATCAGTTAAGCCACATCTGCTCCTCTTCTCTCCGGGATTTTCAACGGCATTCCCCAGAGGAGCCAAGAGCTCCTCTGAGGAAGAGATGGCAATTTATTCGTTCTCATAGTTAAGTACTTTTTTTTTTTTCCCTGCAAGCACCACTGTGCATTTCTCTCTTCCCTAGTACATTGAATTATTATGGTATCCAGTCCCTCTGGAATGGGATGTGAGTCCCAGCAGTCCTTAAGGGAAATGAGAGGCCAAGAATCTATCCTCCAGGAAATGAGGTGAAATGAGGCAAACAATTACGGAATTAGCTAGTAAGGGAATTTAGTATTATAGTAAAATTACTCAAGTTGCAGATAATATTCATTGTGAGTAATTAAGCTATGGCTTTGCCATTTCCTTCATGTTGTGAAAGAATATGGAGGAAAAGTCCACTTCAGCTCACAGAAATGATGTCATCTTCAGTTCCAGTCTCCTTCCCTTAGAAGGGCGTACCACCAGCGATACAGAATAGGTCGACCTTAAGTCAGAGATCTAGACTTGATATGCAGTAAATTTTTATCGAATGGACAAAAATTTTAAGAGCTACATAAATATCATTTCAGGCCCTTTCATTATTTCACGCCAATGATTCGAAGTAAATTATTTGATGTTTGCCCAAGAAATTTCAAATGCTTGCTTTAAAAAAAAAAAAAGAATAAAAAAGGAAAGTGCTCACACTGGTTCTGAAGATGGACATTAGTCTATATTGCAGCACGTAAGTGGGAGAAATATTATTAAATAAGCATAACTCGTTCTCTTACCAGTGTGAGCATGAACTAATTTCCTGTGAGCTTTCAGTGAAGATTTTACACATAGACGCTTACCTAATGTCGTTGTTGTTGTTGTTGCTGTTTGAATTAAGAGCTGCAGGAATACCTACTAGACAAGAGCTCGCTAATTGAATTTGAATCCAGCATGTTGTACCCAAGCCCACAAAATCTCACTCCAGGGTCTCCATCTCTACCTGTCTGCTGAGACAGTCTGCACGGGCCAAGCGGTCAAGGAAGGAGTTACTGATTCTGTCCCTGTGTGCCATAAGCATGAGGTCCCAGGGCCAGCACTAGGGAGAACTCATCAGTGAGGTCCAGATGCAGCGCTGCCAACACAGCCCATTATGCTACACCAGCTCCCTAACATTTGCTAAGCTGATCAATAGTAAGATTGATAAGTCCCCTACCCAGTTAAGTTAATCTTCGTATTGATCAGCCTAGCAAACATATTGCTTTTCTTGGGCAGCCTTCTTCTGTAGCTTCCTCTCCCCCATCTTATGTGCTGGTTGTCTGGTGCTATCAAGAAGAGAAATAGAACAACATTTTCTACATTAAATGCTTCCATTACATCAGGATCATCTTTGCCGGCGACAAATATCTCCTCGAGCACAGGATTTATAACTGGCCGTTGCCTGACTAATTTTTCTGAGGGTGTTGGAATATTGATAACGATCTGGACCTTTCCTTGCTCACATTTAGCGTGGAGGTTTTAAATTAATAATAGTTATAAATTGAAGGGAGTAAGTGCCTCTCCAATTACAGTGCTCAGAGCAAAGACCTTAAAAAATAAGACTACACACAAAGCCCAATCAATACGCATGCCCAACCTAGTGCTGCTTTATTCTTTTTCTTAATAAGGAAGGGGTAGATGGAAAGTAACTTTTTAGGAAGAAATTGAACCAGTCCCTGGTTGGGGGAATGAAGATAGGAAAAGTTTGACGTATTTTCCCTTTTACTCCAGCAGCAGAATCCAATTTGGAGGCCATATTTCCTGCCCTATTCCACACTGACTCCAGGTGAGTCTGAGGGTGTCACTTCATCTTCCATGGCTCTACCACACCCTTTGTGACCTGTACCTCAGGATATTGTGAAAATGGATAACAACAGACTTTAGTTTAGGAAGCACATGGCATTGTTGAACATGGACCACGGACACGACCCAAGTCCAAGCATGATGGGCCACTGGCCAGCCTGAGAACAGAGTGGGGACGAGAGTCCAGAGGAGAGCCAGAGATGTCCACAGGGCCTCGAGGAGGTGTGCAGGGTCAGGCCTCCTGGATGGGAAGTCTTAGGAAGCACCAAGTGAAATGTGAAGACAGAATGTTGTTCCCACCAGATGGTCACACGGGGGCAGCCCTGCTGAGAGTGACACGATGGACTCTAGTGTCGGCGGGGGGACTGGCCAGATCGGCCAACGTTGGTGGCATGTGTTTGAATTGATGGGGACCTGGACAGGAAAGACACACCTTCTAGTGAAGTGGACCAGGTACTGGGGGAAATTACTGTGTTCCATGTGAGCGTGGGCAAACCTGTTCCTCAGGGCCTCCTTAGCAGGTGCTGGGCCAGAGGCATTGGTCTGAAGCCACAGCTTTGTCAGAACGTGGCAACTGAGCCAGGGCCAGGCAGGTGCTGGGGGAGGGCCCAAGGCTGGTGAGGGAGGAGGCACGCAGGCTTCCTGCTGAGTGCTGCTGAAAGATCCTCAGCCACGGCGTCCAAGGAGCAGCATGTGTGCAGGTGCCCCTTCCCACTCGGCAGCCCTGCCCCCATGTCAGGGAAATATTGCTACAAGAGCAGTGGTCAGGCAGCCACCGAACCACTTTATACTTCTGGATGCTGAGATTCAAGGACGGCTGTCAAAACCTCTTGGCAAGTCCTTTGCAAGATGTCCAGGGTGCCAGGGAGGTGCCAGCTCAAGGGTGGAAGCCTTCCTGCGTAAAGCTTCTGGAAAAGAGCTTAGCTGGTGTCTTCCTTTCTGAGGGCTGTGCTGATAAAGTGCTACAAAATGCCTGGATTGAAGCAATAGGAACCCACCGGTCATGGTCCTGGGGGCCCATGTCCCCAGTCCGGGTGTGGACAGGGCCACGTCCACTGAAGCCCGTGGGGGCTCTGCTCCCGCCTCTCCTGGCTTCCAGCAGGTGCTCACCGGCAATCCACAGCCTTAGCTGCCACATAGCCTCCTCCTCTTTGTCTGTGTCCTCATCTCCCCTTCTCACAGGGACATCAATTGTAGTGGGTCAGGCCCGCCCTAGTCCACTTTGGCGTCATCTTAATCACATCTCCAGACACCCTATTTCCAAATAAAGCTCCATTCTCAGGACCAGGAGTTCAGGCTTGAACATGGCTCTGGAGGATACAATTCAGTCTTTAGAGTTGGCGGTCAAGGCTCTGATCTGCCCTCACCTCTTCCATCACCCTTCCCTGACTCCTCAACCCCAAAGTCTCTGCCCCCAAATTGGGTGAGTTCTCCTCCTTTCTGCCCCACCTATGTGCCAGGCTTCTTTCTATTTGGCCCTGCTGAAAGACATGCTACGTTGGTCACACAGTTTTGGTAGAAGTAGGTT
This sequence comes from Dasypus novemcinctus, assembly GCF_030445035.2. Classification (NCBI taxonomy): domain Eukaryota; kingdom Metazoa; phylum Chordata; class Mammalia; order Cingulata; family Dasypodidae; genus Dasypus; species Dasypus novemcinctus. Next base: position 1,709,015 of record NC_080674.1, read on the forward strand.
AGCATCTCAGAGCATCTTTTTATTTTTTTTTTGTCTTTACTTATTTTTTTAATATTACATTAAAAAAATATGAGGTCCCCATATACCCACCACCTCCCTCACCCCACTCCTCCCTTCATAACAACAACCTCCTCCATCATCATGAGACATTCATTGCATTTGGTGAATACATCTCTGAGCACCGCTGCACCTCATGGTCAATGGTCCACATCATAGCCCACACTCTCCCACAGTCCACCCAGTGGGCCATGGGAGGACATACAATGTCTGGTAACTGTCCCTGCAGCACCACCCAGGACAACCTCAAGTCCCAAAAATGCTCCCACCTCTTATCTCTTCCTCCCACTCCCTACCCCCAGCAGCCACCATGGCCACTTTCTCCACACCAATGCCATTTTCTCCAGTTACTAATCACAATAGTTCATGAATAGAATATCACTCAGTCCATTCTAATCCATACTCTATTCCTCCATCCTGTGGACCTTAGAATGGTTGTGTCCACTCCACATCTATATCAAGAGGGGGCTTAGATTCCAGATGGATGCTGGATGCAATTCTCCTGCTTTCAGTTGCAGGCCGTCTTGGCTTCGTTGTGTGGTGGTTGACCTTCTTCATCTCCATGTTAGATGAGTGGTGTAAGTCCAATAAACCAGAGTGTAGGAGTTGCAAGTCTGTTGAAGGTCAGGGCCTGGCTATCACATGGTCAGTCCAGAGATTCAGGTCCCCTGGGTATACATTAAACCCCAGCACCAACTACAGTTCCAGGAAAAGGAAAAGGAGAGACTTGTGGACAAAGATCACATCTAAGTCCAGCGCCATCGCACAGCTATACAAACTCCAAAGTAGGGCCAACTGAGATGGCACTGACCTCCATCTGCCATGACCATTTGATGACAGGGCTCCTCCCCTGAATTTTCGTCCACACATAGAGGCCTATAAACATCGCAGCGTAATGTATGCATGAAGGCAAACTCTTCAGCTCTGAAAGCTCCACCCTTCTCTGCTGGGTGACTAAGGTGGTGTTGACTTTCTAGATTTACTTTTCTAGAAATGACTGTAGATGGCTCTGTGGCTATTTTTGTGGAGACTCTTTTGGTTCAGAGCTTCCCCTCAGTCTCAGGCCAGTAAGACTACATGAGGGCCATTTGAGCATCACAAGGGCACCTCTAAGTGGAGAAGAGACCACACGCTCACACCATACAGGAGATGAAGGAAGCAGGGCTCATGTACCCAAGACATTTGGTGGGCAAATTGTAGGGGGAGCTTATCTCCTCTTTGTCCAGCATGAGGGACTGAAGAAAACCCGAGACCTTTTCCTTGAGGTGGCATGTGTGGGCAGCCCCTCAGCGGGCCAGGGTCTCAGAGGAGTGAGAATGTCCCTGGCATGTCCATGATCCAGAACAGTTCCAGAATGGCAGCACTGCAACTTGTCTGTGGGCTCCATACTAGGTTGGTTCAGCTTGGTGAGACGCTTTGCTCTTGGCTTCTATCCAAGCAAGGAGTCTTGGTTGACAACCTTCTTGATGACTATGAACCTACCATTAACCTTCTCAGGTGGAAGAAGCAAACTTCAGGGCATTTGATGATGCAAAGGGAAGATTGGGTGACAGAGCTGCTGGGAATCAGCACGCCCATTCCAGCCTTCAAAACCCAGGTGACTCCATCCCGTGTCGTTTAGCCTGACGAGCAGTGGTCTTTCCTCATGCCTGGAACCTGAACGAGAATGGCCCTGAGGATGAGTTTGCCACCACCTGTATGTGGTTCAAAAGGAAGGAGGGTCTCACCCAGCGGGATTGTAGAAGGCACCGAGATTTCACGTATGTGCTTCAGCAGTGCCCTGTGATACTTACCACCAGCAAGATCCATGCATCATGGCACTGCAGCCATGGGTGCAGAGGCGGGCAGTGCTTTTTCTGACTTTCGCTAAAGACCTGGCATGGCTTTTACTTTCAGGGAAGACGTGTCCCAGCAAAGAGTAGCTGAGCAACTTATTTAAAACCAACTCTGGCGATAGATCCCTGATTCCTTGCAACTATTTTTGAGTGACAGGCATGTCCCTATCTCCCTTTTATTTCTTGGAGTTAAGTGAGATTTCTGTACTTTTTACAGAAAAGAAAAAAAAATCCTCTTCTTGGCACTCTGGGAAATCTTCCTACACAACTTGTGCAACTGAGAGTTTGAGCATTAGTCCTTTTTACTTGTCTTTTGTGGAATATCAATACTTTATTCTGAATCTGAGATATCCCTGGTGGACCAAAAAGGAAAAAAAATAAAATAAAGTAAAATAGAAAGGAAAGGGAAAAAAAACAAACAAAAAAAACCTCCCTCTGCTGTCAAGAGAGAAAGAATTCTAAATCTTTCCAGGGCAAATGTTAGATGTGATCCTCTTATTTCACCTTTGGATAAATTCTCACTTCAAGCAAAACTATTTTCCTTTGAAACTGCTGTTATGCAGACACATAACAAAATCACTCAAAGGAATGTTTTGCATCAGAATAATGTGATAACTTTAATGTATTCTGACAATCATCAACATGCAGGAGTCTAAATTTCTTCCTTTCATTTTTTTTTCTTTTTATTTTTTTTAATGTTACATTCAAAAAATATAAGAGGTCCCCATATAACCGCCACCACTCTCATCCCACTCCTCCCACATCAACAACCTCTTTCATCATCATGTGATATTCATTGCATTTGGTGAATACATTTTGGAGCACGGCTGTACCACATGGATAATGGTTTACATTGTAGTTTACACTCTCCCCCAGTCTACTCAGTGGACCATGGCAGGACATACAATGTTCAGCATCTGTCCCTGCAGCACGACCCAGGACAACTCCAAGTCCTGAAAATGCCCCCACATCACATCTCTTCTTCCCTCTCCCTGCCCCCAGTAGCTACCATGGCCACTTTCTCTACATCAATGATCCAATTTCTTCCAATACTAATCACAATAGTTCCAGAGTAGAATATCAGTAAGTCCACTCTAATCCATACTCTATTCCTCCAGCCTGTGGACCCTGGGTTGGTGATGTCCATTCCACTTCTACATCGATAGGGGGCTTAGATTCCACGTGGATGCTGGATGCAATTCTTCTGCTTGCAGTTGTAGGCACTCTTGGCTCCCTGGTGTGGTGGTTGACCTTCTTCACCTCCCTGTCAGCTGGCCAGGGTAAGTCCAGTAAACCAGAGGGTAGGAGTTGCAAGTCTGCTGAGGCACAGGGCCTGGCGTTCTTCTTTCTGCATGTAGGCATTCAACACCTGTCCTTAATTGCTACCTGCACTCAGATCTGTGGTTCTCAACTAAAAGTGCCTTTGTCCCTTCTTCAGGGCACCCAGCAATGGCTGGAAGATAGAGGTCACCACTGGCATCAAGACGGTAGGGGTCAGGGATGCCACCAAACCCCTGCAATGCGCAGCACAGTGCCGTCACCAGAAGCTCTCCAGCGCTCAGTGCTAAGAGTGCTGCGGTCGGCAAGCCGTCTCCTGTGCTAATCGCCCTCTGCTGTTCAGCTTCCCTGAGTAGTCCATCTGGTGCAGCTTCCTGCACTTTCTAAGGTAATGCACATAATTTAGGGATGTAGGAAAAGTCCAGTTTGGACACCACATCCTGTTGGTTTAAAATGTACTTATACAAGTGACAGCCACTGAGTGTCCATTCTTCTCAAGGGATGTGCCTAAGAGGCATCATAATGGGGTGAATCATGACCCTCAAAAAGACATGTGGAGTCCTAGGATGTGGGAACAAAGCCTCCAAGGAAAACAGGGTCCTCGAGGAGGAGCTCGTCAGGGGCAGGTGGGCCCTCCTCCAGGCGAGCAACGCCTCCTTAGAGGAGAAGAGAGGCGACAGCGCTGAGGAGGTGGTGAGGGAGGCACACCTCAAGCCAGGGAGTGCCACGGAGAGTGCGGCAGGGGGCAGCTTCTCCCCCGGGGACTTCTGAGGGAGGACGGTGCCTCCACACCTGGCTGTCGGAAGTCAGGTCGCCAGCGCTGTGGGAGGATAAGGGTTTGCTTGTGGGGCTTGGCCGCAGCGGCCACATGAGTCCAACCGGAGCAAGACATGGACACTTGACCACAACTAAACCAACAGGAAGTTGCTACAGACAATTCACAAGGAGAAGAGCAGATTGAATCACCTGTTGGACATCCAAAGAAAGTTTTAGACTAATAGTAGGTAGGAGTCAGGGTGAATAAATTTGGAAGTAAGGGGCTATAAACTCAAACACAATTTGGATGCGATAGAAAGTTATCAAAACCATTCCCCCTACAGAGGCAACGGGAAATGGGGTTGGAAATGCTGCTATTGAAATGAAAAAAGCAAAAGATAAGGAAACTCTTTAGAAAAAATAATAAAATGATGCTAAAGAAGTGGGAAATACATCCTAGAAGACTTTGGATTTCTGTGAGTTTCATGCTTTAGAAAACCGAGGGATAATTTAATTATTTTTGCCTTTGCATCTAAAGAAATTGTTCGGAAAGAACACAGCCTTCAGGTTGCATTTGATTTGAATCTGACAAAATCACACCTTTATGTAAGGCATGCCTACAAAGTGAAAGATAAGTCAAAGTCTCAAATTCTCAGACTAACAGAGAAACCTCTAAAATTTATACAGAAAAGGGTCAATGAACACCAGACTGGTGAGAGCATATACAACATAAGCAAACAGATTCCACATCTTACAAACGAATATGTTCTATAAAGTAAATAGACACGTATGGATTTCCAAGCCCTGTGGCCACCAAATGCTTTAAGGTGGAAGGTTATGGTCCCCAGAGTCTAGATAAGACAGTGTGGCTAACACTTGAGTATCTTTGGAAGTTTATTGTTTCTTCTCCAGATAAATAGCAAAAGACAGACCCTAAATAGATATAATGTAAACACATCTCTTTGACAGTCCATTTTTTCACTCTGCTCCTGTGGTCAGACTATGTAAATATTCTTCATCTTCACTGTGTTATTTTCCTAAGCATAAATCAGGCCTCCCCAGAAGGAGCTTGAAGGGCTAAGCGTTGACTTGGCTCCTGACATATGGTAATCAAGTCTGTCTGTACAGGTTCACAGCACCGAAAAGGAAAAACACAACAATCAGTTGGGTTTTCAGAATGAAAAAAGGCAAACAGAGCTCTCTGTATATGGCAGTTGAACCATGTGGGTGGCATGGGTGCTGGGAGGGCTGTGAAGGAAAGGGTGTTGGGGAGTCAATTCAGTTAAATTGGTCAATATGTCTGTCCTTGTGCAAATAGCATGCAGTTTTGACCACCGTAGCTTTGTAGTATGTAGTAAAGCCAGGTAATATGAGCCTTCTAACTTTTCTTTTTCTTTTCCCAAATGTTTTGGCTATTTTGGGACCTGCCCCTTTCCAAATAAACTTGATTATGGGCTTTTCCAATTCTGTAAAAATGCTGTTGAAATTTTAATTGGATTGTGTTGAATCTATAAATTAATTTAGATGAAACTGACATCTTGATGGTGCTTAATCTTCCAGTCCATGGAATATCCTTCAATTTATGTAGACCATCTTTGATTTCTTTTAGCAATGTGTGTGGTTTACTGTGTACAAGTACTTTACATCTTCAGTTAATTTTTTCCTAGATATTAGATTCTATTAGTTGCTGTTATAAGTAGATTATTTTCTTGATTTCCTCCTTAGATCACCCATTATTACTGAAAAGAAACACTATTTTTGCAAATGATCTCATATCCTGCCACCTTACTGAATGTGTTTATCAACTCTAGTAACTTCATTGTAGTTTTTTCAAGACTTTCTATGTATAGGATCATGTCTGCAAATAGTGAAATTTTTTTTTACTATTTTTTAAAGAACTTTTTTCTTTTTTTCTTTTTTAAATTTATTTCTTTCCCCTTCCCACCCTCCCCAACCCTCCAGTTGTCTGCTCTCTGTGTCCATTAGCTGTGTGTTCTTCTGTGTCCACTTATATTTTTGTCAGTAGCACTGGGAATCTGTATCTTTTTTTGTTGCTTCATCTTGTTGAATCAGCTCTCCATGTGTGCGTCACCTCTCATGGGCAGGCTGCACTTCTTTCACACTAAGCAGCTCTCCTTACAGGGCACACTCTTTGCACGTGGGGCTTTCCTATGTGGGGGACATCACTGTGTGGCAAGGTACTCCTTGCACACATCAGCACTGCACATGGGCCAGCTCACTGCACGGGTCAGGAGGCCCTGGATTTGAAGTTTGGACCTCCCATGTGGTAGGCGGATGCTTTATCCATTGAGCAAATCTGATTCCCTTTTATTTCTTATTTTCCAATTTGGATGCCTTTTATTTCTTTTTCTTGCCTAAATACTCATGCAAGAACTTCCAACACAATGTTGAATAAGAGCGGTGACAGTGGGCATCCTTGTCTTATTCTGGATCTTAGAGGGAAAACCTTTTGACTTTCACCATTAAGAATGATGTTACCTGTAGGTTTTTCATATATATCCTTTATCATGTAAGGAAGTTTCCTTCTATTCCTGTATTTTGAAGTGTTTTCATCAAGAAGGGATGCTGAATTTTGTCAAATGCCTTTTATGCATTAATAGAGATGATGATGTATTTTTCTCCTAACATCTGTTAATGTGATGTATTACATTAATTGATTTTCTTATATTGAGCCATCCTTGCATACTTGGGATAAAACCCACTTTGTCATGGTATATAATTCATTTAATGCACTGTTGGATTCGATCTGCAAGTATTTTGTTGAGGACTTTTGCTTCTAAGTTCATTACAGAGATTGGTCTGCTTTTCTTTCCTTTTTTCTTTTTTCTTTTTTTTTTTGTAGAGGCTTTATCTGGCTTTGGTGTTAGGATGATGTTGACAACATAGAATGAGTTAAGAAATGTTCCTTCCTCTTCAATTTTTTTGGAAGATTTTGAGCAGGATTCATGTTAGTTCTTTTCAGGATGACTGGTAACACTCTCTGATCACAAGAGAATGAAGCTAGAAATTAATAATCTGTAGAGAAAAGTACATTTCACAAATACATGGAAGTTAGACAACACACTCTTAAATACTCAGTGGACCAAGGAAGAAATTGCAAGAGAAATCAGTAAATATCTTGAAGTGAATGAAACAGAGAACACAACATAGCAAAACTTATGGGATGCTGAGGGGGAAATTTAAAGCCCTAAATGCTTACATTTAAAAAGACAAAGAAAGAGCTAAAATCAAAGACCTAACTGTGCATATGGAGGAACTAGAGAAGAGCAAACTAATCTCAAAACAAGCAAAAGGAAATAAATAATGAAGATTAGAGTTGAATTAAATGAAATTGATAATTTAAGAAAAACAGAATTAACAAAACTGAAAGCTGGTCTTTTGAGAAGATTAATTAAATTGGCAAACCCTTAGCTTGACTAACAAAGACAAAAGGAGAGAAGATGCAAATTGATAAAGTCAGAAACGAGATGGGGGAATTCACCCCTGACCCCAAAGAAATAAAGAGTATCATAAGATATTACCATGAAAAATTGTATGCTAACAAGTTGGACAACTTGGATGAGATGGACACATTTCTAGAAACACATGACCAGCCTATACAGATGAAAGAAATAGAAAACCTGAATAGATCATTCACAAGTAATGAGATTGAATCAGTCATCAAAAACCTCCCAACCAAGAAAAGCCCAGGACCAGATGGCTTCACAAGCGAAATGACACACCTGGCCTTTCATTTTATGTTAGCTGTTCAAACAACCATATCATCAACTCCACCCATTTAAAAGCATAATGACCTCACAGCTATGGAAGTTACTTATAGAACATTCACCCAGGTCTGTGCAGGCCTTGGCCAGTGTCACCTGCAGGAACCCAAGCGTGCCAGGATGTCTTTCCAGGTGTGTTCATCCCCATCGCTCTGTTCCCATCACACTCCACCTCTTTCATGTTGTTCTTCTAGATGCCTTTCCTTCAATATCTTTCAAGAAGCACTAACCGAATCTTAGGAATGCAAAAGTATGCAGGTTGCAGTGGGAAAACCATGAATGCAAGTCGACCATGGTGAGTTGAAGACAAGTTGAGCCAGATGGTTGATCCTCATGACTGACCATACTCAGTTGTCTTCTAACCCAGTTCAGGCTGGGGAGCACCCTTGATTGCCCTGCAGCTTGCCACCCCAAATGCCATAGACCTTTTGAGACAGAATCTTTCTTCCATAGAACCTGCCGAGCTCCTACATCACCTTCTGTTCACTTCAACCCAGCTGAGCTCATATCGCTGGTCCCCTCATGTCTGTCCTCTCTAAAGCCTGGGATTGCTGAGGCTGGGGCTGTTGTCCATTGCTTTTCCAAAGCAAGCGATGCTCTGTGACTGCAGTAAGACAAGCTTCTTTCATTTTTATAAGGTCTTCATTTCTTCACTCTTACCCCCAGCACCTCCATAGATCCAGGAATCCACAGGTAAAGAGCTTCATGTCATAGCTAACAGTTATTCTATCACATCCATACCAATCTAAATAGTTTGTTTCATGAAAACACAGAGTATTAAACCTATGGAAACTTTTCAAGAGAAATCATGAATCGAGATCCAATACATAAAACAACATGCAGCTCCTTTGATTGGAATTGGGGAATGGTTACCAAGTTATCAGAGACCTCCCCTGAGCCATGTCCAAGGAACCTTGGGGCTCTGTGAATCATGGATTAAAAATCCCTGGTCCAGGCTCATGTTATTTTATGAAGGAGAAATGTGAGGCCCACTATGTGTAAACGATGTTCTCTATATATTTCAATCTCTGAGCTCTTTTTCTGTTCATGCCAAAGTAAATACAGTAATCTTTTAAGTATACATGGAAAAGTTCTTCAGTTAGCTCCACAGACAACTGACAGGGCAATAAAGTATGTGACTCATAGAACTTTATATCTGTTATACGACTTGGCTTCAATAGAGTAAATGTGCTATACTATTGACTGGCACCAACTAATAAAAAGCATTACAGAAATAATTAGAGCATAATAAATGAGACTGGAGTCAAACCAAGAAGCTTTAAAATGAATACTTTAGTAATTATGACCTTCTCTATAAATATAATGGACAAGGGAGAGAAACAATTTCTAATTTGTGATACTGCTACAATTTATATGTAGGCCCACAAGCAATAAATTCAAGGAAATTATGTTAGCTATGAGGTCTTGCTCACAGTATTGTGTTAGTTTTATATTAAAATGTTATAAAAATAAATTGTGTTAACTTACCATGAAAAAAAAGAAATAATAGGTAAAGCAAGACTGGGATTTTAGGGAATTATACATCTATAATGGGATATTGAATCATACTGTTTACGTAAATAAAATGTAATTACATTATTCTCTTTACCATTCCGATTAAATAAAATTGAAATTATTACTTGTCCTCCAGAAGGGTCAAATTCAAATGAATTCTGATCCAGTCAACTGTTGGTTGGTTTCCCAAATTTGGCACTTCAGTACCTGGCTGGTGATTGAAAAGTGATCAGTTAGTATTTGATGAATAGATGAAGGAATGAAAACTTATCACCTGGCCCCATTGAATGCCCTTGACACCATGCTAGAACATTAATTCCAGAGACATGGCAGGACTTTTGGGGTGATTAATACCCTGGCAGATGAAGGTCACAATCACCATTAATCAGAGCACCACTGAGGTGATGACAGAGAGATCATGGCTTGGTTCATACCTGCCATGGTGGATGCAACATAATTTAGATGGCCAATTATGGCAAAGATAGAGCTGAAAACCAGTTACCCAAAGATCCTGGGAATCATAGCCCATTTATTAATCTCTAGCTAACTCTGTCTTGCCTTCCTCGTGCCCATAGCTCCAAGCATGGCATTTTCAGACAATTCTCAATCTGTGCATTTGTAGATTTAGCTTTCTTCTGCAGCCTTGTGTCTTTCTGTACATTAAGCATCTCGAAGGGACATCCCATGGCACCTGCAACACAAAATCTTTCCACTCACTCCACAAACAGCCATGTTCCTAAATCTCCTTTTCCATCAATAATCAATCATCTTCCCAGTGAGGTAAGTTGTTTGCTTTGCCTCGTCTCACCATTGATACACTTGGCACTTAGGCAAGTCTTTCAAAATGTCTATGCCACAAACTAAACTTTATGTAGTTCTTTTTTTTTTTTTTTTTTAAGATTTATTTATTTATTTAATTTCGCCCCCTCCCCTGGTTGTCTGTTCTTGGTGTCTATTTGCTGCGTCTTGTTTCTTTGTCCGCTTCTGTTGTCGTCAGCGGCACAGGAAGTGTGGGCGGCGCCATTCCTGGGCAGGCTGCTCTTTCTTTCGCGCTGGGCGGCTCTCCTCACGGGCGCACTCCTTGCGCGTGGGGCTCCCCCACGTGGGGGACACCCTTGCGTGGCACGGCACTCCTTGCGCGCATCAGCGCTGCTCATGGCCAGCTCCACACTGGTCAAGGAGGCCCGGGGTTTGAACCGCGGACCTCCCTGTATGGTAGACGGATGCCCTAACCACTGGGCCAAAGTCCGTTTCTCAACTTTATGTACTTCTTACCTGAAGGGCATTAGGGCCTTCTTCCTTTTTTAGATTTATGTTTTATTTATTTCTCTCCCCCTCCCCCCTCCCCCCACCTTGTCTGCTCTCTGTGTCCACTCGCTCTCTGTGTGTTCTTCTGTGTTTGATCGCATTCTTGTCAGCAGCACCGGAAAACTGTGTCTCTTTTTATTGCGTCATCTTACTGCATCAGCTCTCCATGTGTGGCGCCACTCCTGGGAAGGCTGCATTTTTTTCACATGGGAAGTTCTCCATGCAGGGCACACTCCTTGCACATGGGGCTTCCCTATGCAGGGGACATCTCTGTGTGGCATGGCACTCCTTGTGCGCATTAGCACTGCATGTGGGCAACTCACCACACAGGTCAGGAGGCCCTGGGTTTGAACCCTGGACCTCCCATAGGGTAGGTGGATGTTCTATTAGTTGAGCCAAATCCAATTCCCAAGAACCTTCATTCTGATCATACCAATGCAGAATCTTCTACCGCATTCCATCTTAAGCAGATCCCAAGGGAGCCATGGCTCACATGCAATTAACATGTATAAATTTTATATATTTGTTCAGTCCTAAGAGTAAGTTGATCTGGTTAATGAGGATGAAAGCTCATTATACAATATGACTTCTCTTCATAAACCCACTAATTCATCTCTACTCAAATGCAGAAATCTAGAAGCACTGGAAGAAAACTGGCCAAGTTGGACGTTTTCAGAGACAGTGTTTCTCTGTATTGTACTTTATTGGAGAATGAAGAGATTTTTAAAGGGTTATTTTATCAGCGCACAATTTCACCTGACACACTTTTTTTCATATTTAATGTGCGATATAAACTGTGACCCCACTTTTGACCTAGTAAGGCATATGTGTGGACATGGTTTTCTGCCTCAAAATATTCATATGTGCCAATAGAGAGCTAGTTCCTTTGGATATCAAGGCCTCTCATGGAAGGACAAGTCTTCCTTTTCAAAAGTCTCATTTTCCCTCCATTTGTCTATGTACAGTGTATGGTACACCCCTGTAGCAGGTTGATATTACTGATGAATTCCAAAGAGAAATACTGGATTAGTTCATAAACTGATCTTTTCCTCTGGGCATATTAGATTATATTGGATTCATAGGTTTAATTGGATTATGTTTATAAACTGAACTTTTCCTCTGGACATATTGGATTATATTGGATTCATAGGTTTACTTGTAAACCTCTTGTGCCAGTAGGGCTTTGAGTCCCCAGCCTTTGGTGGGTGGGGACTCACAGATAAAAGGCATGGCAAAGGACAGAGTTAAGGGCTTTTGATACTGGAGTTTTGGTGTTGGAGTTTGGCGCTGAAGCCTTGAGGTGGAGCCCCAGGAAGAAAGGAACCTTAAGCTTGGGAAGAGAGGAACCCAGGAAGCCTGAACTCTCACAGACGTTGGCAGCCATCCTGCTTTCACACTTGAAAATAGACTTTGGTGAGGGAAATAAACTTATGCTTTATGGCCTGCTATCTGTAAGCTCCTAACACAAATAAATATCCTCTTTATAAACACCAACGAATTTCTGGTATTTTGCATCAGCACCCCTTTGACTAACTAATACCACCCCTTGGATTCTACTTCCTTATCACTAGTTCCCGACTTTGCACTCTCTGATCTCTCCTAGAGTGAATTTCTCTTTCCTGATCATACTGCAACTCACAAATTAACTTGTCTATCAAATTTCTCTAATGCTTTTTTATCCATGAAGCTTTTTCCCCTCTTACTTTGTTTGAACATTTGTAAGATTCTGTATTTTTCCTTCCTTTGCAAGTATTTCAACCCAGTTTCTATATCTTGGTGAACCCATACTGTGTTTCTTTTCTCTTCTGGACCAATAAGGAAGCCTCTACTGGTGTAAAGGGAAACCAGCATCTTTGGCCTCCACTGGAAAGGAGTAGGTGAACAATTCTTAGAACTTACACAGGGCTTTCAAACATTCACATTCCCACCAGCAGACCTGACAGTGAAAAGGGAAATAGGCAGAATTCTCAGAGGGTTATCATCCTAACAGTGAAGCTGAAAGCATTAGAGCAAAAGCTTCTCTGGACATACCATGACAAAGCTTCAAAGTAAGCCTCAAAAAGTCCAACTGATTCCAAGTAACTTAAATGTGCACCAGAAGCAAATTCAATGTCATTAAAAGAATATAACAAAGTAAGGCCCAGTGCGACAGAGTTGGACTCATTTATGGTTTGCCTACACAATGCTCTTCTGCCCCTTCTATTGGAACCTATAGTTAGTAACTATGCTTGAGAGGTGCATGTCCAAGAGTCTTAAATTTTTGGTCTGTCCATGTGAAGTTGGGCCCTGAACTTCAGCAGAGTTGCAACACCTACTCTCCAGTTCATTGGACTCACCCAAGACAACTAACAAGATGATGATGATGGTCAACACCCACCCTGAGAAACAGAAAGAGTCTGCAACTGCAAGCAAAACAGTCCTACCCATCTGCGCCATGGGATCTAAGCGCCCTCTCAGAGGCAGAGTGGGCATCACTATCCCAAAGTCCTCAAGATTCAAGATTGGGGAATGAACAATGGACTAGAGTAGACTTATTGTTATTCTAGCAATGGAAGAAGTTTTATCATTAATATAAAAGTAGTAGCCACAGGAGGTTCTGAGGGAAGGAAGGAGGAAAAATAAGTGTAATATGGGGGCATTTTCAGGTAATTGGGGTTGTTCTACATGATGTTGCAATGACAGATACAGTCTGTTATGTATTTTGTCATAACCTACAAAATTATGTGGGACAGAGTGTAAACTATAATGTAAACTGTAATCCATAGTTATTGGCAATGCTTCAATACATGTTCATCAATTATAACAAATATACCACACTAATGAAGGATGTTGTTAATGTGAGAAAGTGGGGGAGGGACGGGGTGGGGCATATGGGAATCCCTTATACTTTTTATGTAACATTTATGTAATCTAAAGCATCTTTAAAATAAATTTAAAAAGAAAGAAAGAAAAGAGTATAACAAAATCCAACAATCGAAGCATTCATGATACCTGTCATCCAATAGAAATCTCATCAGGCATCTAAAGAATCATGAAACTATGGCTAAAAAAGAAAAGTAATCAATAGAAACAAACTCAGAAATGACTGATATGATGCAAAAAGAAGGAAAAAGTCTTTACAAAAGCAATTTACAATATTCCCTATGATCACAGAAAGGAAGCATGCATGAACCTGATAAGAGAGCAATAGGTGTCATCTACAGGACCCACATGCCCTCCAGCAGGCAGTAAGAGGCCTGAAAGATAAGTACCAGGTTGGCACAGCAGCGCAATAGACACTGAAGAAGAAAAGATCTCAAATGAGGAAGCACGGCCAAAGAAACGAGCAACATGAATATAAAATGGATATAGCATTGGTAACTTGTGTGGCAATATTGAGCAGTCTGACATACATAGGAATGAATCTCAGAAATATAGAAGGAATAAAGAAAATATTTGAAAATATAGCAGCCAAAATTGTTCAAAATTGATGGGAATCATAAATCCAATAAACTGTAAAAGGAAGCTTCATGACACCTCAGAATAACATAATCAAATTTCTGGAAATCAGTGAAAGGAAGAAAATATTAAGAATCATTATGGCAGGGTAGGAAAGGTACAGTATATATTTTTTTAAAAAGAGGAAAACAGCAGAATTTAATGTAGAAATAGTGCATGCCAGAGTCAGTAAAAACACTTTTTAGTACTGAAAAAAAAAAAAAAAGTCAACTGGGCATTCTTTCCCAGCAAAAATATTGTTCATCAAAGACAAAGACTTATTACACAAGCAAAAGTTGAGATAATTTACTAACAGAAGACATGTAAAAAAGAAATGCTAAAAGAATTTATTCAGGAAGAAAGAAAATGATTCCAGATAGAAAACTGGGTCTATATAAAGTAATGTATAGCACCAGCAGTGATAAACTTGTGAATAAATATTAAAGACGTTCATTCTTATATGCTAATCAATTTAAATATAATTGATTATTTAATACAAAATTATTAATAACAATGCATTTTTGGGGTTAGAGCATACGGTGAACTATGAAATCTATGATGTGGACAGAGAGTAGATCACAATTTCCTTATTAAATAAAATTCTATTAATAGAAATAAAATGGAGTCATAAATAAATAAAAGAGAAAGCAAAGAAAGAGGAAAAAAGGTAAAGAGAACAGAGAGGACAAAAAATAGAGATACAAGATATGTCTAAATACAACCATATCAATAGTTACATTAAATAAAAAGTATCTCAACATCACAAATAAAAGGCAGACATTTTAAGATTGTTTAAATAAATTAAAGACCTATTTTTCAGCAGCTGCAAGTAATATACTCTAAGTATAAGGACAGAGATAGATTAAATGGAAAAGGATGAAGAAATATATACCATGCAAACATTAGTTAAAAGAAAGCTACATAGGCTATGTCAGTGTGAAAGTATATTTTAGAACAAAAAATATTACCAGGGATAAAGAAACAAGTTTTATAATGATAACGGTGTCCATCCATCAAAAAGGCATAAAAGGGGAGTGGTTGTGGCTCAAGCAATCGAACTCCCATTTACCATATGTAGTACTGGGTTCAATCTCCGGGAACTCCTGGCAAAAACAGAAAAAAATTCAGGCGTCCCAGACCTGTGCGACATGGAGAGGCACAAGCCCCACGTGGGGGGCAAAGAGACCACACTAAAAGAAGATAATGCAACCAGATAGGAAAAAAAGGGCATAAAAATCCTAAATGAGCATGCAATCAATAGCAGAGCTTCAAAAGAAATGAAGCAAAAATTGATAGAACAAAAAGGAAAATTGAGAAATTCACAACTAGTCTGTGAGATTTCAATACACTCTCAGTCAGTTATAGAAGATTTAGGGAGAAAAATCACTTGATTGTAAAACATAATCCACCAACTCCCAGTGTGATATATAAATAGAGAGAAATAGATATATCTTTCTCTATATATATAAAATATCAACCAACTCCCAATGTGATATCTAGAGATATATATATGTAAAATATCAATCAACTCCAAATGTGATATATATATATATATATATATGTTATATCTATATAACATCAACTCCAAATGTGATATATAGGTATGAAATATAACCAACTCCTAATGTGATATACAGATATATATCTATATACCACACTCCAGAAAGCATCAGCAGAATATATCTCCTTGTCAAAGGTTCATTTTACATTCACTAAGATAGACCCTATTTTGCTGAAAACAAAACAAAACAAAACAAAAAAAACAGTAAATTTAAGAGGGTTAAAATCCAGCCAAGTATGTCCTCTGACCAAATTCAATTAAAATGGAAATAAATAACAGAAAGAGATACCTTAAAAATTTTCAAATATTTGGAAATTAGACAGCACAATACAATATAAATGTGGGTCAAAATAAAAGTCACAAGAGAAATAGAAAAACATTTTAGACTGAGTAGAAATGAAAATTCAACATATATATTTTGTAACACAATAATGGCAATATTTTTTTAATTAAATTGTCTTTAAAAAAATACATAGATCACAAAAAATGTTACATTAAAAAATGTAACAGGTTCCCACATACCCCATACCCTACCTCCCCACTCCTCCCACATCAACAACCTCTTTCATCATCGTGGCACATTCATTGCATTTGGTGAATACATTTTGGAGCACTGCTGTACCACATGGATAATAGTTTACATTGTACTTTACACTCTCCCCCAGTCCATTCAGTGGGCTATGACAGGATATATAATGTCCAGCATCTGAAAGACAATACAATTTTTTAAAAGAGAAAAGTTTTAAATAGTTACTTCATCAAAAAAGAGCAATTGAAATTAAGCACATGAAAAGTTACTCAGTATCATTAGTCATTAGATAAATAACAATTCATAACACAATGAGATACCTATTTTCATTCACATTAAAAACATTGGAAGTGCCAAGCACTGATGAGATTGACGAGCCACTTCAATTCTCATAAATTTTGGTGAGAATATAAAATTTTACATCCACTTGGGAAAATATTTTTTCTTTCTTATAAAACCTAAGTACCACCTATCCAATGACCCATTAATTCCATCTATAAGTGTCTATCCAAGAGAAGCAAAATAATTTGTCCACAAAAAGTTAGTCATGATGCACCTAGCAAATTTATTCATAGTATCCCCAAAACTGAAAACAACCTAAACGTTGTTTAACTAGTGAACAGATGAGCAAACGGTGGTATAGCCATACATCAGCATTCCCAGTCATCAATAAACAGGGATGGAATGCTGCTATATACAACAGCATTGATGACTCACATGTGGGTTGTGCTAAAGTAGAGTGGCTGGACACATGCGGTGTCATGAAATTCTAGGCAAGTCAAAATCATAGTGACAAAAAGCAGATCAGTGGTTGTCCATGGCTGGGAGAAAGAGGAGTGAATGGACTGAAAAGAGATACAAGGGAATTTGAGAGACTAACAGACAAGTTCTATATTGTGATTTCACTTAAAATTTGCGAATTTTATTGGATTGACATTATTACTCAATAAAGCCAACTTGGATTAAGAAAGTGAAATAAAATGCTATGAGACAAAAATTGATCAAATTCAGCCCCAGCATATCTACACTATAAGAAATAATAGAAAACGTCTTCAGGCTGAAGGAAAATGATTCTAAATGGAAGCATGGTACTGCAGGAAGGAATGACGTAGACTGGAAAGGATGAAAGTGTAGGTAAATATAAAGAGATACAAAAATAATAATACTTTGTGGGGTTTTTGACATATACAGAAGGAAAAAGTATATTTACAGGAGTAGGAGACAAAAAGGGTGTGGTTAAATGATTCAAACTCTGGTAGGGTTTAGTTCATTTATATTAAAAGTAATCATTGCTATAATTGGGCCTGATTCAATCTTGCGATTCATTTTTTAACTTTTCCTCTGTTTATTTTGTTCCTTTGTTTTTCTCTTTTCTCTTGCATTAACGACATATGTTTGTTCCCTTTTTAATCCTCTATCATCTTTTATGTTGCACAGTCTTGTATTATTTGTTCAGGAGATACCCTAGAGAATTTAATATGCATCCCTGCATGATTACAGTCTACATCACATTTGCAATTTTACAATGTCCTTAACTAAACCCCATCAACTTGGAAACTAGAAAAATAGAGATAACTAAATGAAAGTTATAAGCAGGGAGTCAACAAAGCCTAAAGGTGCTCCTTGAAAAGCTTAACAATCCAAGTGTCTGTCAGTTGATGAATGGATGAATTAAGTGTGGTCTGTACACACATAGAATATTATTCAGCCATGAAAAGGGACGAAGTCCTGAAAAACGCAACAGCATGGCTGAATCTTGAAGATGTGGTGTTGAGTAAAATAAGCCAGAATAAAAGGACAGATACTGTATGATTTTACTGATATGAAAGAATATGAATAAGCAAATTCATTGACTCAGAAACTAGAATACAGGTTACCAGGGGGTGGAGTGGGAATAAGGACCTGGAAGTTAAGGATTAAAAATTTACAGGGTTCCTATTTGGAATAATAGAAATGTTTTGGAAATGGATAGTAGTGATGGTAGTGCAAAATTGTGAACATAATTAACAGCACTGGGATATATATCTGAATATGGTTAAAAGGGGAAATGTTAGGTTGAATGCAAGGTAACAAAACAAAAACTTTAAAAATCCATGAAAGTGTATTATAAAAACAGTGAGCCCTAAGTTAAACCACGGCCTACAATTAACAGTACACTCTTTAAAATGTGCTTTCCTCAACTGTAACAAATGCACCACACCAAAGCAAGGTGTTAATAATAGGGTGATACACAGGAATTCTGCATTTTATGCATAATTGTTCTGTAAACCCATAACATCTCTAATTAAAAATAAAAAACATTGAAAATCCCTGGCAAGATAGATTATAATTTACCAATATAAGTAATGAAAAAGAAGGTAATGCTACAGGTTCCTTAGATTTAAAAATTATCTATACTTTTTGCCAATAACTTTGACAAAACGAAAAGAAGTCTTTTAAAAATGCAACTAGTGATAACCAACATAAAAAGAATTAGAAAAAATAATTAGCCCTGTATTTATTCTTGTAACAAAAAAATTGACCTCATTTTGAAAATTCCCATAGAAAATTGTCTAGCATCAGAGAGCCTCACTGCTTTATTCTTCCACTTATTTGAGAAGGAAATACCAAAGTTATACAAATTCTTTCAGAAAATATAAGAGGAAACATTTTGCTACTTACTTCATGAAGCCAGCATAACACTGACCCTAAAACCTGTCCAGAACAGCACAGGGAAAGGAAATAACAGAAGAATAACTCTCCAAGTGCAGACACAGATATGCTTACTAAAACATTAGCAAATTCAACTCGATGATACATCAATTGAATAACATCTCATAACCAAATGTAGTTTATTCCAGTAGTACAAGGTTGTTTTAACATTTCAACGTCAAGCGATGGAATTCACCTTGTCAACAAAAAGAAGGAAAGCAAAAACATGTCTAGCAATATATTCAAGAAAGCTATTAGAATTTAACAACCATTCATGATTTTTAAAAAGTTCTCAATAAACTAGGAATACATATAACCTCCTCCACCTGATAAGAGGAATAAAACATGAGCAGGAAACATAATTCTTAATGCTAAGACTTTAAATACTTTTACCCTGAGGCTGGGGAGAAAAGCAAGAATGTCCATTACCATCCCTTTTATTCAACATTATAATGGGAGTACCAGCCAGATCAATAATAGAAGAAAATAAGAGGCAAAAGCTATAAAGATAGGCAAGAAAGCAGTAAAACTAATTACTGTAGACAGCTTAATTACATATGTAGACAATGCAAAAGGATCTACAAACAAACTATTGTAATTAGTAAACTAATATCAGCAAAGTTTCTGGAGATAGAGTTCATATAAAAAACCCAATTAATCTCTTCTATTTTTTTAATGTAACATTATTTGTGATCTATGTATCTTTAAAAAAAAGACAATAAAAAATAATAAAAAATGCAAAAAAACACACCCAATTTTATGTCCACAAAATAACGACAAACTATTGGAAATTGAAATAAAAATACCATATACAAAACCAAGACCAACAAATGTTTAGGAATTAACCTAACCTCATATATGCAAGATCTCTTTTCACATTAACTTGGCTGAGAAATTAAAGAACATTTAAGTTAATTGAGCAATATATCAGGCTCTTGCATTGGAAGCCTCAATTGTATTCACTGACAATTCTTCATAAACCAAGTCATAAATTCAATGCAATCACAATAAAACCTCAGTAGACATTTTTTTGTCTTTATTTTTTTTAATATTACATTAAAAACATATTAGGTCCCCATATACTCCCCACACCCCTCACCCCACTCCTCCCCCCATAACAACAATCTCCTCCATCATCATGAGACATTCATTGCATTTGGTGAATACATCTCTGAGCACCACTGCACCTCATGGTCAATGGTCCACATCATAGCCCACACTCTCCCATGTTCCATCCAGTGGGCCATGGGAGGACATACAATGTTCGGTAACTGTCCCTGCAGCACCACCCTGGACAACTCCAAGTCCCGAAAACGCCCCCACATCTCATCTCTTCCTCCCACTCTCTACCCCGGCAGCCAACATGGCCACTTTCTGCACACCAATGCCACATTTTCTTCGATTACTAATCACAATAGTTCATAAATAGAATATCAGTAAGTCCACTCTAATCCATATTCTATTCCTCCATCCTGTGGACCTTGGAATGGTTGTGTCCTTTTTTCACAAGCCTCTCCTATTACTTTTACCAGAACTGTAGTTGGTGCTGGGGTTTAATATATACCCAGGGGATCTGAATCTCTGGACTGACCATATGATAGCCAGGCCCTGAGCCTCAACAGACTTCTCCTACACTCTGATTTGTTGGACTTACCCCACTCAGCTAACATGGAGTTGAAGAAGGTCAACCAATACACCATGGAACCAAAAGTGACTACAACTGAAAGCAGGAGGATTGCATCCAGCATCCATGTGGAATCTAAGCCCCCTCTTGATATAGCTGTGGAGTGGACACAACCATTCCAAGGTCCACAGGATGGAGGAATAGAATATGGATGTCAGTAGACATTTTTTAAGGAAGTTGACAAAACTGATTCTAGGTCCTTTACATTAAACTTTGAAAAATAAACATGCTAACATATTTGTACCATCAGAAACCAAGTCTTCCTCTAAAGCTTCAAAACACAAGACAGTGAAAAGGTGCCCAAAGGTAGATAAATAGATCGTTGGCACAGAATGTTGAGTCCAGAAACAAACTCACACATGTACAAAACACCTGCTTTATAAAAAATATACCAATTAAATTCACCGAGGAAAGGATGCTCTTTTTGGTAAATAGTGCAGATGCAATATATATCCCACAGGGGATAAAATGAACCTTAACTTCTTCCTCACACAACACACAAAAAAATTAATTTTAAAATGACCGTAGAACAAAATGAAAAATAATAAAACTTTATGAAGGAAACATTGGAGATCATTGTTATGCCCTTTGTGATGGTTAGGTGTCAACTTGGTCAGGTAAGGGTACCAAGTTGTTTGCTCAAGCAAGTACTAGGCTAATTGTAAAGCAAGGACATTTTGTGAGCTTAAATGATCAGCGAGTTGATTGCTTCCATGGCTGGTTACATCTACAATCAACTGAGGAGGTTGCTATCAGCAGTGAGTGATTTCTCATCCAATCGTTTGAAGGCCTTAAAAGGAGAAGTGATTTTAGCATTCAGAGAGAATTCCCATCTCTACTTCAGACAACCAGTGTCTCCTGGGAGCTCATCAAGGACCCTCACTGAAGGTCCTGGCTTGCAGCCTGCCCTGCGGAATGTGGACTCTTGCATCCCCATAGTCACATGAGACAATTCATATAATCTCACACTATTTACAGATAGCTCTTGTCAGTTCTGTTTCCCTAGAGAACCCTGACTAACACAGCCTTGGAGTAGGCCAAGACTTTGTAAAGAGGATAGAAGAATGACCAACAATAAAAGAAAATAACTGATAATTTGTACTTCGTTAAATAGTTCTTACCAAAAACTCTAAAAGGGAGAAAGAAAAGGCAGGCCACAGACTAGGGTAAGGGATTCTTATAGAGCAAAAGATTCTTAAACAGAATATATGAAAAGCACTTGCAAATGAGAAAACAAAGGCAGGGAAGCAGCTGTTGCTCAATCGATTGGGCTCCCATCTACCATATTGCAGGCCGGGGGTTTGCATCCCAGGGCATCCTTGTGAAGGCAGGCTGGCCTGTGCCCATGGAGAGCTGATGCAGAGAGCTGGTACAGCATGATGATGCAACAAAGGGAGACAAACAGACACAGAAGAACACGCAGCAAATGGACACAGAGAGCAGATAGCAAGCAAGCCACAAGGGCGGAAATAAATAAATAAATAAATAAATAATGATTTTTTTAAAAGGCAAAACTACCCAATTAAAACAAAATAGGCAAAAGACATGAACTATCAATCCACATGAGACTAACCAAGTGGTGAATGAGCTTAAAAACTCAAGTCCCTACATACAAGCAATGTGCAAATTAAGCCACAATGTGAAACAGCCAGATGCATGCCCACCGACATGGCTGAAATTAGGACTAAAAATATTAAGTGACCATGGCAATGAGGAGCATTGGCACGCTTAGGCATTCTTGGTGGGGTGTCTAAGTGGAAATTGGCAAATCTCTTTGGTTTGGCTGCATTTAGCAAAGATAAGCTCAAGCCAACCACAGGGTCCAGCCGTAGGTAAGCACCCAAGAGAAAGCAGTGCAAGCTCTCAACAAAGACTGGACGAGGCTGCAGAGACAGCTCTATCATGGTAACCCAACATGAGGCAGCCCATGTGCTCGTCAACAGGAAAACAGATTGTGGAACACTTAGGCAATAAAGAGACAAAGCATGCGCTACAGCTACCAGAACCAACAGGCACCGGGTGAAGAACAAACAATGGTAAGTTGATAAATGGCATGAGTCCATCTGTCAACAATAGACCAAATGAATCAATGATAATACAAGTCAGATTAGGGGCACTTTGGAAGGGGGAGCACCAGAAGTTCTTCTGGAGATTCAGGAAAGCTCTCTCTTGACCTAGATGTTGTAGAAGACCCACTTAGTTGTACAGTTAAGATATGTGCATTTTACTACACACACACACTCATCCATGAATGCACATATATACACATATATGATTGTATAGATATGCATATAGGTAGATGTGTGCAGACATAAATACCTACTCACTAAACCTGCTTTTAGAGGCTTATTAGTTTGGGAAACATATCTATTTCTGAACACACATCATGCAGGCAGTCCTTTCAGGATCCTGCCCCCTCCCTCGGTCCTAGGAGCCCTTCAGAGGCTCCCACTCGTTCCCTAGGAACAGTGGCCTTCCCAGAGAGGGTTCCTGAGTAAGGCAGGGACGGTGGACTTGCTCAGCCCACTTGACCCCCAGTGGGCAGCTGGCTCTTCCTGTCTTTGTGCTTGCCGTGGACTTTTTGCCAGAGCTTGGAGGTCCCATGAGGAGGGCCCCCTCTCACCCGGGACGCCTGGGAGCCATTCATTTCTGAGATCCTCTCAGGAGACAAACGGGGAAGGAGCTCCAGCTACCCTGGGGGCTACGCACTCTTGCCTCCATGCTAGTCTTAGGGGAGAGTGCAGGCGTCCTTCCCTTCCCTCTCATCTGCAAGTCATTCCACCTACAGCCTCTACTACACACATGCACACAGGCACACACAGGCATGCTGCTCTCCTCACCCTCCACCACCTGACTTCTGGCATTTCATAAACAAAAGCTAGGGAAGCGGACTTGGCTCAATGGATAAAGCATCCTCCTACCACATGGGAGGTCCAGGGTTCAAACCCAGGGTCTCCTGACCCTTGTGATGATCTGACCCACTTGCAGTGCTGATGCGCACAAGGAGTGTCATGCTATGCAGGGGTGTCCCCCACATAGGGGAGCCCCACGCATAAGGAGTGCACCCCGTAAGCAGAGCCACCCCGTGCAAAAGAAAGTCCAGCGCTGCACACACGGAGAACTGACACAGCAAGATGATGCAACAAAAAGAGACACAGATTCCTGGTGCCACTGACAAGAACACAAGTGGGCACAGAAGAATACACAGTGAATGGACACAGAGAGCAGACACTGGGGGAGGGGGGGGAGATAAATAAAAATAAATCTTTAAAAACAAAACAAAACAAAATCAAAAGCTAAGAAAGGTGAAGGTGTCTACAGGAGACGTCTATTCTCAATGGTGAAATTCTACTGGCATTGATACAACGGCATACAAGCTCTACCTACTTTTTTATTTTTAAAATCAGAGCTGGAAAACTACAATGACAAAACACAACTGTAGCCTTCAGTGAGCTATCCTGCTGCCGTGTTTCTTCACAACCTCTCTCTCAGTTGTTGGTGAGAAGCTGCTTTCAGCTTCCAGGAGAAAGTCCAGGGAGGCTGGGGCACTCTGAGGACGCCATCCCCAGATACATCACCATGAAAATGCGGACTTCAGCAGCTGGTTTTCCCAGCGGGATTCAGCTGATGTGTCTGTGAGCAGAGCAGACCCATAAGAAATCACTTACGCAAGCCTCGCTGTTTGAAAGGTGATCTCCGATCTCTCCTTGTTTTTTACAGGTACAGCTTCTCTGAAGAGTCCTTCTCTGTTCCTTACTGCCTGGTGCTTTATTTCTACACCATCAGAGTCAAGATAGAGCCCACCTGCAATCCATCACAGCACACAAACTCAGGCCTCAGCCTTGCAAAGGTGTAAAAATTGGGTCCTCCGTTGGTATTCGGTGGGATTTTCGATTGCGTCAATTTATTGAAAAGCCTGGTGTATTAGGGAGGCAGAATTTTTAAAAGGATAAAAGTTTTCAGTTTCTCAACAATCCTCATTTTTTTTCACTACTCGACACAGAGGTTCCTTTACTTCCTTATACAGCTGGACAAACACAACAGAAAATCCAGAGGTATACCCTGGCACTAGACAAACTGTATTTTCTACTCAGTGACCACGTACTTGCAAGGGCAGCTTGTTTTCAACATGTTAGAAAGCAGCTATACATCTTTCAAGTGTATGCACTGTAATGTAGACTTATTTTTTTTCTCTTTAACCTATTTCACTGACATTTTGACTATGCAAAACAGTCTGTGATGTGGATATTTTATGAAATTCCTCATATAATTAAAATTATTTAATTAGCTATTTTCAGTGATTTATTAATCCTGTCAGTGCTTTCATGGTCTAAAGTATTCTTTGTCTCTAAAAACTGAAAATTAAGGAGTCTGAGACCAAAGACACAGGCTTTCACTTTCTGTTACCTTACGTGACTATTGATAGGATTTTTAAAGGTACAAGAATTTGGTTGGAGTCATAATAAAATGCCTTACAGAAAATCAGAGTCTCTTCATGGCCTTGAAGGTGATGGTGCCATATCAGTGCCTGGGAAAATAAGGCGGGCCCAGGCACTGACTTTTTAATGTCGCCCTCGATTTTTAGAAAAATGGCTTCAATATGTGCAGCAAACATACAAAGGGTGAATCGGCATTCGTTTTAGAATATTCCACTCCTGCCT
Source organism: Dasypus novemcinctus (assembly GCF_030445035.2). Taxonomy (NCBI): domain Eukaryota; kingdom Metazoa; phylum Chordata; class Mammalia; order Cingulata; family Dasypodidae; genus Dasypus; species Dasypus novemcinctus. The sequence continues at coordinate 1,734,152 of NC_080674.1, forward strand.
GTTGCACCAGTTTGTTTCCCAAAAGAGTTGGGTTTATTTGCTTTGTTTTGTGTTGTTTTTAATCACTTAAACCCGTTCCTTGGAAATCCTAAGACTATGTAGGAAGAAAACGGTAAAAATAAACATACTATGCCCTCACACTTTTAAGATCCAAGCAGCTCACTTAGTTTTCAAAATGCCATTACCTGAGTAAAATTAAATCTACCTGTTTGTGCTTATAAAGGCACAGTACCAAATTTACTCTCCCATACAACACAGATAAAAGTCACACGAGATGGTTACACCTGGCTCTGGATGGTGCCCCACGTTTGACTCTGTGTTGTGTGTTCCTTCTTGATGTCGCTCACACAGTTTCTATGCAGCAGCATCGCCAACTCTGACCCTTAGCACCATCTCTGGACAAATACGTGAAGAGTGTCTGGAGCGTCTCCCTCTCAGCAGATGTCCTCGCCCCTCACCATCGAGGTGCACGACCCAGTCAGCGGGCACCCAGCGGGCTCCCTGCCCCTCCCACGCCCCCACCGACGGCCTCCACCCACCCATTGGAACCCTGGGTGTCACCTCTGCCTGGTCACCTCCTCGGGCCCCAAGCCCAGCCTCCCGGCCCCCCTCACGGCCCTGTCTGCTTCCCCTTCTCCCGGGCGGCCCCTGCCCCCCAGTGCCAGTGTTTCCCACCTGGTCTTCCCTCTGCGGTCCAGCTCTTCTCTTAAAGGGTTCCCCAAAACGCGTGGCACACAAACAGGCCGCGTGTGTCCCAGCACGACCCCGGACGAGCGCCTGCACGTCTTGGCCGCCACCCGCTCTCCAGGACCGTCTGCCTCTGGGCAGCAGGGCGTCCTCACAGCAGCCACGTGCTGACCCCCAACCTCCCTCCCCGCACAACTGCTCTTCTGTCAGACACAGCGCTGCGCCCCAGGAGAGCCCAGGTAAACTCATCCTCCCCTTCGACGGTGGCATTAGGCTGACCGCCCCTTCCTTGGGTTTGCACAGCCCAGCCGGGAAGCGAAATCCCCCTTAGCATCTGCACGTGTTCTGCAGGCTCTGTGGGCCCAGCCTTCCTGGGCCGGTGCGGGGTCGCCCCTCAGAAGTGGCTGGGGTGGGCAGGCCCCAGGGGAGCTGGGATCCCAGGGTCCCCTGTGCGGGGCAGGCCTGGCTGTGTGTGCGGGGGCTCTCGGCTGTTAGAACCGCAGGCTGGACTCCTTCTCCAGCGCTCACCAGGTCCGCTGCCAGTGTGCAGTTCTGCCTCCTCAGCCCCAGAAGAGCCTGGCAGCGCCACTGCCCACATATCGTGACTAAAGGCACTCCCTCGTCCTTAAGAGGACAGCGCGGGGGCGTCCCGCGAGACCCCTAGGAGAGGCGCGGCGCGGGCTGCTCGCCCAGGCCAAAGGCTGCGCCCCCCCAGAGGCAGCCCCTGGAGCATGCGGTGCGGCAGAGCTGCGGGGGGCACCTGCCTGGTGCCCGCTCGGCATTCACGGCGTCAAGGACGGGCCAGGTGGCTGGCACGCACACCTAGCACACTCTCCGCAGTGCGAGATGCCATAACGGCCTACCTGCCTACCTGCCGCCGGCCCCATCCACAGGTGGCCCCGGCCAGCCCGCCCCAGCCCCGGGCCTTCCTGAAGGCTTGTTGATCACGAGTCGTTTTGAACTGTGTGGCGCCACAAGCTCGCACTCACGCACAGGCACGCACTCACACCTGCACACGTCCACAGTCCACACGCTCTCACCACACTCACCCACGAGCTCGCACTCATGCACAGGCCCACACTCACACCTGCACACATCCACATTCTCTCACCACACTCACCCACGAGCTCGCGCTCACGCACAGGCACGCACTCACACCTGCACACTTCCATACGCTCTCACCACACTCACCCACGAGCTCACGCTCACACACAGGCACACACTCACACCTGCACACGTCCACACGCTCTCACCACACTCACCCACAAGCTCGCGCTCATGCACAGGCCCACACTCACACCTGCACACGTCCCCACGCTCTCCACACGCTCTCACCACACTCGCCCATGAGCTCGCGCTCACACACAGGCACGCACTCACACCTGCACACTTCCACACGCTCTCACCACACTCACCCACGAGCTCACGCTCACACACAGGCATGCACTCATACCTGCACACTTCCACACGCTCTCACCACACTCGCCCATGAGCTTGCACTCCCGTACAGGCACACACTCACACCTGCACACTTCCACACGCTCTCACCACACTCACAGATACACACGTGCACACACAGCTCACCCATGCATACACTTTCACATTCTTGTGCTCTAGTGAACTCACAGTCATTGGCTCACACTTGGTCTCAGGATCACAATCACTCACACACTCACCCATGCTCACACACACGCACAGGGTCACACATGCGCTCACTCTCACATACTCATTTGAGCTCTCTCACACACTCGTTGGCTCACACATATGCTGACACTCACAATCACATACTCATTCACACACTCATGCATGTGCTAACCTATCCTCACAGGTTCACATGTATACACATGTTATAACATAAATCCATTTCACACACTCCCACTCACGGGACTCACACGTGCTTACACACTCACATGTACACACATATGCACACAGTACTCATGTCCACTCACTCACTTCCCACATACACCTGTGCACTCACTCAGGGAGTCTCACATCCACATGCACACATGCACACTCGCATGCACACACGTGTGTCTCACACCCCTTAGCATATAGCAACTTGCTCTGACCTTTTCTTGGTGTCCTTATTTTCTCTGTGGTTACAAGGGCTACCTGAGTCCAAGGGTGGCAAGCAATTAAAATATTCCCAAGGCAGGGCCAGACTCCAGTTCAGCATTCTGAAGTTAAAGTCCGTAAAACACCGAAATCACCCTTCGTGAAACCAGCAGGAAAGGAGAGGCTAAGAAGCACACTCTCCGGACTCTGTAGGTATTTCTCTTTTCACAGAGCCTCCATTTTGTCATCCAATAGGACAGCTTACAAAGACTATGATTAAAATATGGCTTTTCCCCTATAGCTCCGTGATAATTCTGGCCGTTATTAATCAGTTTGACACCATCAATTTGGAAATCTCCCTCCTCATTTTCCTTCCTTCTGAATCGCCCGTCTGTTTCTATGCAACCTCTCCTTGGCTCCTTTGCAAGTAATCTTGTTGTGCACCTTAGTGCTGAGGGAAGGTTAGTGGAGGCTCATTTACACAATGCCTGTGGACCCTGCGCCGTGCCCAGTGCAGCCTGGGCTTTCCCCAGGAAAGCCGAACAGTCTTGTAAAGAGGAGCTCTAGAATTTTGGTCTTTCAGATTCCTTAAAGATGAAAACATAAGCTAGCCTTATAATTTAAATTCAGGAAAGCTGAAGTGGCTCAACTGATACAGCATTCACTTACCATATAGGAGGTCCAGGTTTCGGTACCCAGGGCCTCCTGGCCCATGTGATGAGCTGGCCCACATGCAGTGCTGATGCCTGCCAGGAGTGCCGTGCCACATAGGGGCGCCCACCGCGTAGGGGAGCCCCACACACAAGCTGTGCACCCTGCAAGGAGAGCCGCCCCGTGTGCAAAAAGCACAGCCTGCCCAGGAGTGGCACCGCACACACAGAGAGCTGATGCAGGAAGATGACGCATCAGAAAAGAGACACAGATTCCCAGTGCCGCCTGACAAGAATACAAGCAGACACAGAAGAACACACAACAAATGGATGCAGAGAGCAGACAACGGCAGGGGATGGGGAGGGTATGGCGGAAAGAAATAAATAAAAGAATAAATCTTTAAAAAAAATTTAATTCAACTTTCTTATCTTAGAAAACTAATATGAAATTTGAAAAAAGAAAAACTACCAATTGGTTTATTTTCCTACCATTATTCTGATCATCTGAGTTTACCTTACTTCATGGGGGGGCCTGAGGTGGACTCGTTTTTACATGCTACCACTTGATCTTTGTTCAAGATTTGTCTGTGGAATGTAGAAGGGACATTAAAGAGATGGCATCCCTGAAGTTACCTAATGACCTTTGTTGGCTGTGTCTCAAGGGCATTTCACTCATTCCTTTACATTCATTTTTTCATTCCTTCCACTCTTTTTTCCAGACTCTGTGCGGCTGAGAGTGTGGCAGCCCGTGGTGGCTCCACTGACTGATAATTCCCACCACCTGAGAACACTGCTCGAGATAACCTGGGATCACTCTGAGAGCCCAGGGGTGAGTCACACAAGCGGTCAGTGCTGGGAGTTGATGCGAGGATTTTTATCCCCACAGGCAAATAAACACACACAGGCCCACACCAATCCCATCTATAGCTCAACTTTCCCTTTCACCCATCTTAAGTCTGAAGGGCTCACTTTGTGCAAGGTCAAAAATACTCTCAAAGGACAAATATGTGTCCATACCAAGTTTCTCCTCAATCATGCTGCCGGATTTAAAAGCAATATCTAAAGGACCACTGGGAAGGCTTTGAGGAAGAGCTGCAGTGACACTGGGTCAATGTGGACACTGCCCAAGAGGGCCCTGGCAGGGGATGGCACTCACCTGAAAGTGTGCCTTCCAATTTGTTGGTCAAAACCATCCTTGTGGCAGTATTGTCCACCTCGTTCATGGCCTTTCTCCTTCCTTTTCTGCCTAAACATGCTACATCGATCTCAGCAGGCTACAGCTTGGAAACAGCCCACACTCTTCAGTGGCACGAAGGGTAGCATCTCACTAGGTAGCATGGCTAAGCTCGAGAGTTAAATTTTCAGCATTCAACAGCATGAAAGCTTGAATTTTACAGACACCTGTTAAAATCTAATCAGAGCGCAAAAAATTAACATGATTTTTGTGATAACTAATGGTGTAATTCTACCCATTGGAGGGGAAAGTCAGCTGAATAAGCCACCATATGAAATCCTCCAGATTGTAGGCCATGTCCAAATGGCTTATGACCATCTTGCCAAAGTGAACGGCAACCTGTAGAGCTAAGCAGCAATCGGGGGCCTGCAGGTATTTTATTGTGCATGAAACTTGGAACTCATTGCTCATTCTTAACATCATACATAAAACATGGGTTTGGTTGTATAATTTAACCCAGGATTCAGACTGAACATTTATTCCAAAGAACCTTGCAAATTTATCTGTCATCCAGACTATATCAAAAGATAAAACATAATACAAAGGATTAACGGTAAATTTTAGTTTTATTTCAACAGTATAACCAGCAAACTTTATGCAAACCTTTAAAAATTGGGACTATTTAGATTTGGGGGAGCTTTAAAATTTCAGATAAAATTTCAGATATCTTAAGAATTTCTTGTGCTTGACAACTCAAATTTAATTTAAACTACCTTATTCTCGAGAGTGAGAATGTTTGCTCTGAGTGTCCTCTGGTTTCACTTCTTCACCCTCCTACACTCAGCCTCTCCCTCGCCTACAGCCGTGAAAGCTGTTAATAACCCACCCATGACCACGTCCTCATCATCTTGTAAATTTATATGAAGCAGGCAATGAAGGTATCACAGGACAAGCAACTATTTTCTCAGACCCCAGGGGCTACAGAGCTTGAATTGGGTCCTGGAGTGAACCAGGTGGCCCGTGGCTAAATACAACAGGTACAAAAGAGAGCCCACATTCATTGCTCAACTGGCCCTTGACCAGTTCCAGCATCTGAGGTCCTTTATTGACCTGAAGAAGCAAAGGGAATCTTTCAGGCTGGTCCACCCTTAGCAAGAGATGGTGGCATGTAAGTTTCCATGTTCTGAATATACTGCCTGAGAATGCACACCCCAGCATGGAGTTCTAGCAAGCCTAATCAGTGAGGATAGCTCCCCGCCTCTGCTGCCAAAGGCTGGACCAGAGCTGAAGACGCCCTGTGGTTCTGTCTGGTGCAGCAGGGCTTTTTGTTGTTTAATTTTACTGTGTTGGCTTTGTTTGTTCATTTTTTATTTTATGAAATCCAGAAGCTCTTGCAAACATTTTCACAGGCTTTGGGTAACATATAGGGCCACTTACTGTAGACCATCTGAAGACAGGCTCATCACCCAAAGGTCTTGCACGGCAGCCTCCCCCTGAGTTTATCTGGGGGGACTTGATTTCCCATGCACTCAGAGGCAAAGGGGATGGCAGCTGTGTGTCCATGCAGGTGCAGTGTAAGGATGCAGGGAAATGAGCCACAAGCAGAACGGACCAAGGGCAGATGGCTGGAAACAACCCACCGTGAGGACTCCTGGAGCCTCAGCTGAGCAGAGGATGTGCCGAGCCGCCGTCTAAAATGTGACGACTTCCTGCTGAAGAAGACCATTCTGACTTTGAAGAACAGCTGAGGCTTTTAGTGGATTCTGCAGTCCCCACCGGAGAAAGCCTTTCCTCTTAGGAGCCACAAACAGGGAGGGCTACCCGATCCAAGCAGCCCCTCCAGCGAGAAGTCCTGAGGGCTCCCCAGAAAGCAGGAGGCACCAACAGTAAGTTTCCCGGGCCCCCCTGCTCTGGACGCGACACCCTCCCGGGGAAGTGTGGAGCCACGCAGGTGGGCAACAGTGGAAGCGTGAAAAACGGGCTGGGGAGGCGGGAGATCAGTACCTCCGGAGCCGGCTCGGAGGCCAGCTGCCGTTGTCCCCTCTCCCCTTCGTGACAGCTGCTGCAGCGACAGCGGCTTCTTCATCATCGAGCAATATTTATTACACCTGCCAGCAACAAGTTCTGGGTAGATCGATTACCGCTGAGCTTTATTTCTTTCAAAATTATCAACTGTCCGATCTGGCCTGGCCCCTGCGTGCTTTCATTTAATCTGAAACTGCGTGCACCGCACTGTCGCTCCCTTGTGTGTCATCACCCATCCCCACAAACACGCACAGGACACCCCAACGAGCCCGGTGACTTTTGGCAGAGGAAGGAGCCGTCCTCCAGCGCCGGCCGCTGCCCTTTGCCCTCCTGCTCTCCTCCGAGGGCTGGCCTGGGTGGCTTGCTCGGCATTATCCGCTCCGACTCCTCCGGGCGCCCTCGACGGTCCAGCCCGGGGGGCAAGGAGACCCCTGCTAAGGCTCGAGCAGCCAAAGCCCTTTCAGAGCACGGAGCTGAGGACGGAGACTGTATAATTAAGCGGAGACGCTCGCCGGGGCTGCACCGGCCCCGGGAAGGCAAGGCAGCCCTCTCGGTACAGCAAAGGGCGCCGCGACCGGCTGCCAGCCAGGCCTCTGGTGGCCCGCTTTGTCAGCGAGGACGAGGCAGAATGCACTTTCTGTCGGAGCTGGCTTTGCCAAATGTTATCATTTTAAAAGCCGTGAAAGCGAGCGAGCTGGGCCTAGGGGTATACACAGCCCCATATGCCGGCGACAGTGATACAAGTGTAATTCTAGACTATTAGAGTGACACAGAAGATCATTTCTGCCCCCGAACATGAGACAGCTGAGGGGATTATGCAGGACAGGCTGTCACGCAATGAAATTTTCAGAAATCTGTTAACCCCGGCTCAGACCCAGTGAATATTTTATTGCTTAACCCTGAGAAAAAAATATATTTATTAACTCTAGAAAGATAGAGCTGCGGAGCTGGACAGATGTGGGGTGAGGGAAAGGAACCTGCTTGACGTCGTGCAGGAGAAACCCCAGGACTGTGAGCGGGGGAAGCCCTGGCCCCCTCGGCCAGGAGGGCGGCAAAGCCAAGCTCACCCACGGGGCGGGGGCCGGGGATTACGCGGCGGGGGGCCGGCCAAGGGGCACGGCTCTCGGTGGGGGGGGTCCTTCTCCCGGCCCATTTCATTTAAGGAGACGGGGCAATTAACCTGAAAACATCTTGCGGTGGAGAAAGCCATCAGTCTCTGGAGAGCCAGGGAGATTTCAGACCCGGCTTTTCCTCCTCCGTGTTTTCTTTGAGAAATGAAAAGCCACGCTGTGTTTTGGACCTGGACGATTTTTAATCACAGTAGAAAGAGAAGATGGATTTTGGAGTCTTTTGGGCGGCAAATGGGAAACAGAGAGTGACTTAGAATCACGACCTCTAAGGACCTTGGGTGATAATTATTCAAGGAAACCCAATAACCATAGGCCAGGCAAAAAAAAAAAAAAAACCCTCTAAATAAAATAGATTCCATACAGAAAAAGGTGATTTAAGTTGGTGAAGACATCGGGTCTGGATCCAGGTGTGCTGTCCAAGCCTGGTGAGAAGGGCAGGTGGACGGTGTGCCAGGAGAGGCCGTGGGGCAGCCTGGGCCAGAAGGAGAAGCAGGGGTGCCCCTGGCGTACCCCCACAGGAGGCTGCCAGGAGGGAGACGGCGCCAACCCAGGGGCCCCTCGGTGCTGCCAGGACCCTCTGCGGGCTCCCTTAGGCACGCCAGCCCCCTGCCCACATTCCAGTGCTCTCCCTGCTCACCCAGGGAAACTGAGTCCAGATGACTATGACAACTGTCCCTGGACTTGCAAGGGATTTTTTTGCAACGGGCGTAATGTCTGGCCCAGAATCTCCCGAGGCTGAGTGGTGTTCCTGCTGGTGCTGACCCAAACAACCACCTCAGCAGGCCTTTCATGGAATAAACTATTTTTTTTTTACCCCAAACATCTCTTTCCACAGCCATTTAACCCCTGCTTGTCCGGTTAAAGTGACTGGGGAGAAAAAAAGGAATAAACTTGGGAGAAGGCACATAGGATGTGCAGAGAGCAAAGCTGACGTTTGTTTCAAATCCCTGGCCCACCCTGGGGGCCCCACTCACGCTGACACCCAGACCGACGGCGGAAGGAGAGCCGGGCACGGCTTCCCAGCATGGCGCCGCGGCCACTGAGATAACGTGTGCCCGCCGCGCAAAGGTCAGGGAAAAAGCCACACAGTCCACTCTTCCAAGCCCCCCCATCTGAGCGCCAGGCTCAGGGCAAGCAGAGCCCAGGGGGTGCCGCGGCCGAACAAAAGCAGCCCTCTGCTAATTGACTGAAAAATCAGCCCGGTGCCCCCTGGGAGGCCCACGAGGCTGCTCCAGATGGAGGCCATTTGGGCAGCAGGACTCAGACAGCCACGGAAAACCTGCTGCGGCTCAGCCGCGGCTCGGGTCACAGCGCTTCCCTTGTTAAACCCCGCGCCCGGGCGGGGAGGGTGCTGCAAAGGCAGGCGCTTCTCCCTTCCCGCTGCGAGCTGAGGCTCCTGACGGCGCTCAGCCTCGTGCCTTCGGGGTGTTTGATTTGGCCGTTTTGGGGCTTTGTTACAGACAGACGGCCTCTAGCCCACACGCATGCTTTTCTGCACTTTCTTTGATCCTGGGATCCGAATTTATCTGTATGTCTGTGCCTTAGTCCCCAGTATTGGGTCTGTGACAAATGGGGCAGTTATGTGCAATAGAAGTGGTTGTGCAGTTTCTCATTGGAAACATGCTATGCGTGTGAGCGTGTGTGTGCCTGCATGTGTGTGAATGTGTGTGAGCATGTATGTTGTGAGTGTGTGTTAGTGTTTGCATGTGAGTGCATGCATATGTGTGAGTGTGTATTAGCACTTGTGTGTGTGTCTGTGAGCATGTGTGTGTGAGTGTATGTATGTGAACACATGTGTCGTGTGTTAGTGTTTGTGTGTGTGCATGCATGTGTGTGTGAGCGTGTCCACATGCACCTCTCTAAGCACAACTTCAGCAACACTAGCCGAGGTTACTTGCTCCTCCAGTAGGAAGTAAAAGCCACTGCAGGCTCTGGGGCTTAGAAACATTTTAATTACAGCCTTTCTCCCTGAGGCCTCATAATGCAAAGTGCATTTTGACTGATACTAGCTGCACGCATCTGAGGGCCTGATGGGAGGGAATTTGGGGGTATCTGACATTTTGGGATGATGGGTAAGTTGACCTGATAAATAAACCTTTGAAATCAGATACTAAACCACCAATGCCCCTTTGTCTATCACCAAAATAAATATCTAAGGATATAAAGTGTGATTTTTTTCCCTCTACCATCTAATTTGGAAAAAAAAAAAAAAGGCAGGTTTGCTTCTATCAACGCATTCTTCAGATTTAGAAATATGAATTCAGTTTTTCCTGATATTAATTTCACCATGTTAAAAACTGATCATTGTTAAAATATAAATTCAGACACAATATGTCATTTGGTACAAAGGGAAATTTCTTTGCTTTTGTCTCAAGTTGAGTTCCTTTCTAAAGCACTTCATGACAAATCTTCAAATTCATCACTGTGATAGAAAATAGGTATACAATACCCAAGAGGAATAACAGTAAGTTCAAGCCAGCCTATAACCTGATGATTTTTAAATGTAAAGAGCACTTTATATCTTTATACATTTTCTTGATGTGTATATATCTTATATCAATAATAGCAAAATTTAATAATGTGATTTGTCAAAATATTTTAACTTCATAAAAATAATGTGCTTTTGTTAGAGCAATTCTATAAAAAATGAAAATGAAAGAATATCACCCATAATCTTGTAAAAAGAGCACAGCTTTATCATGTTGTCTCTTCCCTTTCATTTTTTTCATGCAGAAATTTTATAAGATTAACTATAAGTCACCATTTTGTAATTAAGTTTCATTTAATATTATTACAATTCATTTTTTCATGTTGTGAAATTTATTTCTGACAAGTATTTTAATATCCTATCTGGCAGTATAATTGTAATTTCCTTACTTATTCCTCTGTGATGGGCCAGTTTTTTTGCCCTTAATGTTGTTTTTCAGATTGCCTTTTCTGGTGTGCAGCAGTGTACACGTCTATAGATTGTGCAAATGTTCCCACAGACCAGAAACCGTTCCACACTGCGCATCAACTCCCGTGGGTTCTCCCAACATGCTTTGTAGTTGTCTTTCCCTCCGCTCCTTCCCTGCCAGCTCTGGGCTGTTCTCCATTGCTGCAGTGCTACTAGAGGATGTCATGCAAATGGAATTGTACAGTGTGAAAACCTAGAGACCACCTTCATCCACTCAGCTTTCAGACTCATTCAAGTTCTTATGGAAACCCGGAATGCGTTCCTTTTTATTGACTGATAACATTTCATGACTAAACCCCTTACCCGTTTATAAAACCATTCCAGCATTTTGGTTATTGCAAAAGCACTTCCCCACTCCTCGGTACCAAATTCTGTATTAGTCAGCCAGAAGGACATTTGAGACGTCTCCATTATTGGGCTATTACAAACTAGTCTCCTCTACATACCTGTGAACAGGTTTTTGCGTGAAAATAGGTTTCCATTTCTCTATACCAGGAGAGGCACTGCTGGATCATGTGGCAAATACCTAGCTAAGTTTATAAAAAATTCCTTAACTGTTTTTCAGAGTGTCTGTACCATTTTACCTTGCAACTAGCAATGCATGAGAGTTCCAGTTGCTCCACAGCCTTGGCAGCACTTGTAATTGTCTCTTTTTTCATCTTTACCTTGTTACTGTAATAGTATTTCATCATAGATTAATTTTTGTTTCCCTAATGGTTAATGATATGAACATCTTTTCATGGGCTCGTTTGCTTCCTTATATTCTTTCTGTTGAAATATCTGTCCAAATTTTCTACCTCTTTTTTAAATTGGGCTGTGTGTTTTTCATAATTGATATACTTCTTATATATATTCTGGATACAAGTCCTTTGTTACATGTGTAGTTTGCAAATATTTTTTCCTAATCTGCAGTTTGTATTTCATTCTCTAACAGTGTCTTTTGTAGAGCAAATTCTTTTAAATTTGTTGAAGTCATTTTTTTTTCATTTTTTTTTAGTAATTGGACCCTTGTATGTAAGTGTACAATATTCTGAGCATGGAGTTGTTCACAGTATTCCCCTATAATTCCTTTTCATGTCTTTGAGGTGATACCACCTATTTCATTCCTAATATTGGTAATTTTTATCATTTTTTTCTCTTTCTCAATCTAAATAGAAGTTTATCAATTTTATTGATTATTTCAGAGCCAAAACCACCTTTCAGTTTTATTCATTTTCTCAGTGTTTTTTCTGATTCCAATTTCAATGATTTATGCTCCTATTTCTTTCTTATTTTGCTCTTTTTTTTTCCTTAAAGAAGAAGAATATGTTTTTTATTTGAAAAACTTTTTAAATATCTTACGATACTTCTAATGCAATAAATTTCCCTCTAAGCACTGTTTTAGGCATAAACAAAAGATTTACTATGGCATATTTTCATTTTTTTTTATTCAACATGTTTTCTAACTCCCTTTTAGATTTCCCCTTTTACCCGTGGACTATTTAGAAGCTTGTTTATTAATTCCCATGAGTTTGGAGATTTTCTTCTTATCTTTCTCATTGATTTCTAGTTTAATTCTATTATAATCCAAAACCTATTTTGCAGAGTTTAATTTTTTTTTAATCCATTAAGGTTTATTTATGACCAAAGATATGGACTCTCTTGATGAATGTTAAATGTGAAAATGAAAATAATGTGTATTTAGCTGTTGTTTTGCAGAATATGTAAAAATATCAATTAGATTCAGTAACTGAAGTGTTGTGCAGTTGTTTTATATACTTGATTTTATGTATAACAATGGTATCCATTATGGAGACATGGGTGTTGAAGTCTCCAACTAAAATTGCACACTTGTCTATTTCTCCTTTCATTTCCACCAGTTTTTGTTATATGTAGCTAGGTGCAAACATATGCAATATTGTTATGCCTCCTAATGAATTGATCCATTCATCGTAATATGAATTTGCTGTGCTTTAAAATTGACTTCACCTGACATTGGAATAATCATTTCAGCTTTCTTTCTGACAGTGTTTTCATGGTTTATCCTTTTCATTTATATAGTTAGACCATTTCCTTTTTTTTTTTTTTTAAAGATTTATTTTTTATTTATTTAATTCCCCTCCCCTCCCCCGGTTGTCTGTTTTCTGTGTCTTTTTGCTGCGTCTTGTTTCTTTGTCCGCTTCTGTTGTCGTCAGCGGCACGGGAAGTGTGGGCAGCACCATTCCTCGGCAGGCTGCTCCCTCCTTCGTGCTGGGTGGCTCTCCTCATGGGCACACTCCTTGCGCGTGGGGCTCCCCTACGTGGGGGACACCCCTCTGTGGCACGGCACTCCTTGCGCGCATCAGCACTGCACATGGGCCAGCTCCACACGGGTCAAGGAGGCCCGGGGCTTGAACCGCGGGCCTCCCATGTGGTAGATGGACGCCCTAACCACTGGGCCAAAGTCCGTTTCCTTTTAAGGTAGTTATTGATTTATTTGGGTTTTATTACTTGTTGTTCTCTATTCTTTCTGTCCCCCCTAGGATAGCGCTCTCATCTGTTTGCTCGTTGTTTGCAAGCGTCGTCTACTTATTGTTTTTGCTGGGTTTTATTTTTGCTTGCTGTCTGCTCATTGTATGTTTTCCCTTTGGGAGGCAGCCGGAACACAGCCTGGGACCTCGCATGTGGGAGGTGGGCACTCAATTGCTTGAGCCCCATCCGCTCCCTGCTCATTTTGTTTTCGTTTGCTGTCTGCTCACTGTTGGCTCGTTGTCTTGCTCATTGCTTTTGCTCTTTGTCTACTCACTGTTTTTTTCTCATTGTCTGCTCATTTTTTGAGTGTGCTTGTTGTCTGCTTGGTATTTGTCTTCTTTAGGAGGCACGGTGAACTGAACCTGGGACCTCCCATGTGCTCCACTGCTTGAGCCACATCTGCACCCCTGTTCCTTCTGTTTTTGTTCCTCATTTCCTCCTTTCCTGCCTTTGTTGGGTTATTTGTACATTTTTAGTATTCTATTAACCTATTATGATTTCCTCTCTATTTATATATGTGTATATGTAATTTACATTTATTTATATATTATATTATATTAAGTATAAATATATATAAAATTTTTGAAGTTGCTCTAGTCACTACAATATATGTACTTAACTTTTTCATCATCTTCTTTGAGTCAATATTTTATCATACAACCATAGAAGTCATCTTTTCCCTTTATGTTATAGTTGTCATACACTACATTTACATATATTGGAAAACCCAGCAGACTATGTTGTCCATTTCTTTTTCAATTAGCAAACATGTTTTAAAGATCTCAAGAGGAGGAGTCTCTTATCTTTACTTAGGCATTAACCATTTCTTCTGTTATCCCTTCACCCTGTTGCTCAAGTCATTCCTCTTCTGTGGAAAATTGTCCTTAGAGGTTTTTTTTTGGAAACAAATTCTGTTACTCTTCCTGAATCTGAGGATGTCTTTATGATATCTTCATTCCTGAAGGATATTTTCACTGGATATGGATTTATGGTTGACAGTTATTTCAGCACTTTAGAAATGCTGTGCCTCTTCCTGCTGGTCTCCATTGTGTCTGACACAAATCCACACTCTTTCCAATCATTTCCCTATAGATAATTCATCATTTTTTACAAAGATGTTTCTTGTCTTTAGTTCTAAGCAGTTTAGTTATGATGTGTCTTGACCTCATTTCCTTGGTTTTATATGTTTTGGAGTTGCTCAGTATTTTTTGATTATGTAGATTTATGTCTTTCTCCAAACATGGAGAGTTTTCAGCTATTATTTCTTCAAATATATTTGCAACACTGAATTCTTTCTCCTTTACTCTGGGACTCTGATAACATAAAACTCCAGGGCTTTTGTTTTTGTTCCACATGTCCCTCAGTCACAGTTCTTTTTTCTGTCTAATTGTTCTCTTTTATGTTTCTATTATTGTAGTTTTCATTGATAAAGTTCTCACTTGGTTCTTCTTAAAATCTTCCATTTCTTTCTTCCTTGTTTCAGACTTTCTATTATTCTCATTTGTTTTAAGACTACTGGAACATGCACATAATAACTGTTTTAAAGTCTTTGCCAGATAATTCTTACATCTGTATCATCTTGATATTGGCATCTAATGAATGTCTTTTCACATAAGAGTTGAGTTTTTTTTACCTCCTTATATGCCAAATAATTTTTGGATTGTATCTTGGACATTTCATATATAGTGTGGCAAAACAACACAACAAGGAAATTCATTAAAAGGATTTATGAAAGCCTGAAATACATAGAAAATCTTAAAATGAATCATAGAAAAAGACACATTTGGTATAAAGAACAAAAGTAACAACTGAAGAAGATTTTTCATTGAAGTCAGATAACAATGGAACAGCAGGTTTAACATGCTGAAATTGTGGATATAGAATTATAATCCATGAAAAATAACTTTCAAAACAGAGAGGCAAATAACCTTTTCCAGAGAAATAAGCTGAGAGATTTTGCCATCTCTGGACTTGGACTATCCAAAATTTACCTGATGTTTTCCAAGTGGAAGGAAAATGATTCCACATAGAAAAATGGATCTATCAAAAAGAATAGTGTTGGGTATGGTTTTAAAATGTGGGCAAATACAAAAGACACCTTCATTTAAACTTAAATAGACAGATGCTGGACATTGTGTGCCCTGCCGTGGCCCACTGGGTGGACTGGGGGAGAGTGTAGACTATAATGTAGACCACTGTCCATGTGGGGCAGCAGTGCTTCAAAATGTATTCACCAGGTGCAGTGAATGTGCCATGATGATGGAAGAGGTTGTTGATGTGGGAGGAGTGGGGTGAGGGGGGCGGGGAGTATATGGGGACCTCATATTTTTTAATGTAACATTTAAAAGAAAATAAAGAAGGAAAAAAATCAAAAATAAATAAATAAAACAATAATGTTACTAATACTACAGTGTGTTCTTTAGAACAGGTAGAAGGAAATTATTGACAACCATAACACAAATATGGGGGCACAGCCTGGAAATATACTGTCATAAAATTCTTATATTTTACATTTTCTTCTGTCATAGCACTTGAAGGTAAACTGTAATAATTTAAAGAAGCATACTGTAAACCCTAGAGAAATCTCTAAAAAGAAATAACAAAGGTATTGCTAATAAACCAATAGTGATAATAAAATGGAATCCTCAAATACTCAGTTTGTCAAAAAAGAGTACTTGGAAAGATAAATAGATGATATTTCAAACAACAGTGAGATACTACAACACACACACACACGCCTACTAGAAAACCTAAGGCCCAAAAAATTTCAAAGCACCAATTGCTGTTGAGTGTGCAGAACCAACACAAACTCTCGTTCATTGCTTTTGGGATTGCAAATTGAGACAGCCACTTTGGAACATAATTTGTCAGTTTCATACAAAACTAAGCATAGTTTCATCATTGATCTAGCAATCATATGCCTAGGTATTTATCCAACTTAGATGGATATATATATATACACACACACACATACATATATATTAGTATACACATATATATATATATATATATATATAAAATATATATATCCTTGCAATATCAGCTGAGAGAGCCTATGACCAATGACATCTCAGTAGCAGTAAGTGCTCCTAACACCCAAACCTTGGTTTCTAATACCATTCTCCAAAAAAAGGAACTAGCATTCTTTGGAGAAATGGCTGATTCTAGGTCTGGGGAAGGAAATACACAAGATGGGCCCAGAGCATCTTATAAGAAAGTAAGAACTTTCTCTAAAAGGAAAGGAAAAAGCCAGTGATGAGGACATGTCAAAGGGACACAAGTGCTCTTGATGGCCAAATTCAGAACAATTTGGAGAACAAAATAAATAAAACAGTAGTAGATTGGACAAAGGGCAAGACAGTTGCAGAGTAAGGAGATTCAAAAGTCAGCTCATACTACAGAGTAGTTAGTAATCACCCAGAGCTATCTAAAGCACCTGTTTGGGGGCTCCAAGAAACCAGAATAGCATTCTGCCTGCAACATCCTTGAAAGAATGGAAGGAGGAGACTGTCCATCTATAGAGAAACTTTGTGGGTAGAACATTCCACACCATGGAGGCTGGTGCCCATACTCCACTGGCAGTGCAAGCTGCCTCAGGTGATATTTTGTGGCTGCAGTTGGAAGCTCCATTTCCAAAAAACTGGGGAGGAAGAGACATTGGGCACCAACTTCAACTACCGATTAGTAAATTTGATGGGCTAAAGTATAATCCTAAGAACAGCTAAAGTTTGAAACTGCTCAGGTCAGAAGGAGGTCCGTAGCCACATTTTAACTCTGCCCCAGCTTGAGGGGAAGCAGAGCAGACTGAAAATCATGCTGCTGGTGGAAACTGGCTTCTTTCCATCCAGATCAGATTGCAGCTCTAGCCTAAGACCCAGATCTATCTCTAGCAGAGAGGAAGCTTGGGGGACCTGAATCAGCCTCTCTGGGAAATTACAGGCCATGCCACGGAGGCCGGGGTTCATCCTACTCTGGTGGCATAAGCTGCCTCAGGAGCTATTCTGTGCCTAGTGTTGGAAGCTCCATTTCCCAAACACAGGGGAGGAAGAGATGGTTGGCTCCTCACTTCAGCTACTGATTAGTAAATTTGGCTGGCTAAAGTACAACCGTAAGAAAATCTAAAGTTTGAGCTTGTCTAAGTTGAATAGAAGCAAATAGGCACCATTTTAACTTCCCCCCTCCCTTGGCATGAGGGGAAGTGAGGATGATTAAAAATCACAGTGATGTTAGGGACAGGATTCTTTCTTTCCAGACCAAACTGCATCCCTTGCCTAGGCTCCAGCCCCACCTCTGGCAGGGAGGAAGCTGGCAGGACCTGCACCAGTCTCTCCAGGTGACTGCAGGTACATTTGGCAAGCACAGACCGAATAGTGGGACACCTGGGCATCGATCCCCACACCTCACTAAGATAGGAGAGGAACTGTATTTCTTCAGTCTCTTGGGCAACTGGCAGGCACTTTCAGCCCACACAAACTGGTATGTTGAGAGTCTTCAATTCCATTTCCACCCCTCCAATCTCATAGGATAGGAGAGGAATGAGGTTTCTTCAGCCTCTCTGAGAACCTGCAGGTGCTTTCAGCCCACATAGACTGGAATATTGGGTAGCTGCAGTTCCATCCCTGTCCCCCAATAACCTAAGAGGGAAGCTGTGTTTCCCCAGCCTCTCTAGGTAACTGCAGGAGCTTTTAGCCCATACAGACTGAATAGTCAAACATCTATAACTCCATCCCTTCCACCAAGTAAAGTAGGAGGGAAGCTTTGTTTCCTTAGCCTTTCCAGACGATGGCAGGCACTTTTGACCTGTGTGGCCTGGACTGGTAGATAGCTGTGGTTCCACCCAATAGAAATAGGAAGAGGCTGGTGTTTCCTCAACATCTCTGGGCAATGGCAGGCACTTTCAGCCAACATGGACTGAACTTTTGGGCATTGGTGGTTCCATTCCTACCCTCTAAAAGGCAGAAGGGACAATACTCCCTCAGACTCTCAATGCAACTGCAGGCACATTCAGCCTACATGAATCAGAGTGTTGGGCATTCCAGAGTGTCCATCTCCCTCCCTGGCAGGGATAAGTGGGTCAGTGCTATATCAGCCTACCTGGGCAACTACATCATTTTGGACACACATGGCATAGACCGCTGCCTACACCTGCAGCTCCATGCCCAGGAGTGGAGGAAGGGGCATAAAGATTCATCAGTCTCTCTGGAAAACTACAGATAGTTTTGGCCTGCCAAACCTGGATTACTAAACACAGCCGAGGTTCTTTCCCTTCCTCTGTCAATGGAGAAAAGTAGAAGCTTCACTGGTCCCTGGGGCAATGTGGGCAGATTCAGCCCCCATAGCTTACAGCACCAACCACATCCTCAGTTCCTTCTATGCAAACAGCAAGGGAGAAAGGGCATGAAATCCCTAAGCTAAAGAAAGAAACTGCACCCAGAATACATACATCTAGTAAGCCTGATGCCAAGACACCAACAAAAAATTATAATCCATACCAAGACACAGGAAGATATGGCCCAGTTAAAGGAACAAGATAAAACTCCAGATGACATAAAGGAGTTGAGAAGCTCATCATAGATGCACAAACAAATCTCCTTAATAAATTCAATGAGATGGATAAACAGATTAAGGATATTAAGGAAAGAAGAATTTGAAAGCATGCATAGAAAAATAGATCTTATGTGAGTGAAAGTTGCAATAAATGAAATTTAAAATACACTGGAGTCATATAATGGCAGATTTGAGGAAGCAGAATAAAATACCCATGAGCTTGAAGACATGGACTCTGAAAGCAAACATACCAAGGAGCAGGTGAAGAAAAGACCAGAAAAAGTTGAACAGGTCTCAAGGAACTAAACAACAGCAGGAGACATGCAAACATACATGTTATTGGTGTCCGAGAAGGAGAAGAAAAGAGAAAAGTGGAAGAAGGAATATTTGAAGAAATAATAGTAAAAAGTTTTCCAACCCTATAGATATTCATGTCCAAGAAAGTACAACTTTTCTGAACAAATCCAAATAGACCAACTTCAAGACGCATACTAATCAGGATGTCAAATGCCAAATGCAAAGAGAGAATTATGAGTGCAACAAGAGAAAAAACAATGCTTAACATAAAAGTGATACCCATTAAGATTAAGTGCCAATTTCTTATCAGAAACCATGGAGGTAAGATATATTTAAGATACTGTAAGAGAAAAACTGCCAGTCAAGAATATTATACCTGACAAGAATGTCTTTCAAAAATGAGGTTGAGTTTAGAATATTCACAGATAAACAGAAACTGAGAGTTTATAACAAAGAGAACAGCTTTGCAGGAAATAATAAAGGGAGTGTTACAGCCTGAAAAGAAAATACAGGAGAAAGAGGCTTGGAAGAGAGTCTACAAAATGAAGATTATATCAGTAAAAGTAACTAAAAGTGTCAAAAGAGTGGTGAAAATGAAATGTGACAGATAAAACCCAAAGGTAAAAATGGGTGAAATAAGAACTGCCTTTACAATAATAACAGTGTATGTTAATGATTAAATTCCCCAAAGAAAAAAACAGACTGGCAGAATGGATAAGAAAATATGAGCCATCTATATGCTGTCTACAAGAGACTCAACTTAGACCCAAGGACACTGATAAATTGAAAGTGAAAGGCTGGAAAAATATATTCCACACATGCAGTAACCAAAAAACAAACAAAAACCTGGAACAGCTATACTTATATCAGATGAAATAGACTTTAAAAGCAGAACTGTTATTAGAGACAAGGAAGGCCATTACATATTAATAAAAAGAGATGATTCACCAGGAAGAAAACACACTCATACATGTAAATACACCTAACCAGGCTATACCAAGATACATAAGGCAAACACTAACAAAGCTGAAGGGAGAAATAAATGTCTCTACAATAAAGTTGAAGACTTGAATACACCACTCGCAGCATTGGATAGAACTTCTGCACAGAAGATCAATAAAGAAACAGAGACCTTGAATGACATGATAAATGGACTAAACCTAATAGACATAGACAGAACATTGCACCCCATAAAAGCAGGATATACATTCTTTTCAAGTGCTCATGGATCTTTCTCTAGGATAGAACATAAGTTGTGTCACAAAGCAGAGCTCAATAAATTCAACAAGATTGAAATTACACATAACACTTTTTCTAATCATAATAGATGAAGGAATTCTACATATGTGCATGAAAGTTTTATAGGGCTATATAGGGACTTCGTATTTTTTTAATGTAATATTAAAAAAATAAAGACAAAAAAGAAAAAAATAGTAAATTACATAGATTAGGCAATAAATAGACCATTAAACAGAAAAAAAGGAATGATTTGTTAGAGGATAAATAGCCATGTGTGCTATGATAAAGGAAATTAATAATTATCTGGACTGTTGGTTATGTCTAGTAAGCAAACCTTAGGTAAATAGCATCAATTTAGTTACTGAGTAATGTTTTATCCATTTAATAAAATCCCAGTTACAGGACTCTCTCATTCTCATAAAATTGAATATAGAAGAAAGAGATGCACACTAAAAATTACTATCATTGTAAAGTAAATAAAGAAAATATTTTTTAAAGATGCTAAAAACGCACAAGACTGTAATCAATGAAAATAAAAAACATTAATAACCATGCAAAATTCTAGTCAAAGGGTATGCTATTTTAAAATTATAAATGAATGACATATAAAAAATACTATTAATAAAAATAACATATACATATATATATGTGTGTATATATATATAAAGAATAATAAGGTGGATTGGGGAAAAATACACCAAATATAAGATATAGGCTATAGTTAGTAGTAATATTTTGAAGATACTCTTCATAGTTTATACCAAATATTTCACAACAATGTAAGGTGTTGGTGGAAGGGTGATCTATGGGACCCCTGTATGGAGCTGCAAATGTTTGTTTTGTAAGTTCACAAGTTTTACCATATACTTATTATTTATGTATGTTCATGTATGACTGATATGCTTCAATAAAATAATAAATAATGATATAATAATGGGCTGGGCTAGAGGAAAATACATCAAATGTAAGATATGGACTATAGTTAGTAGTAAGATTTTGATGATATTCTTTCATAATTTGTAAAAATTGTCTCACAATAATGCAAGATATTGGTGGTAGGTTGATGTATGGGACCCCTGTATGATGTTATGAATGTTTGTTTTGTAAGTTCACAAGTTTTAGTATATACTTATTGTTTAGTATGTTCATATATGAATGATATACTTGAATATTTTTTTAATTTAGAAAATTGGTATTGAATTATAAACCAAAGAATAAAAAGTAAATATTATGAGTCCACACCAATACAAGTAAATGAGCAAAAAATAAATAAATAAATTGGGGAGATTAGCAACATCTCATATGAAGAAAAGTTCCAAATAATTTATGCAGATACTCCACCCGCAGAGGGATGGGATGTTCCTTCATCCTTCTTAATTGTCCACTATACATAGTGACTTCTTTCCAAAGAGTAAAGTGTTGAAAGTGGGTAAAAGAACATACCACCACAGTGGAGAAGCCAGACACATAATCAGGGTTAACATCACCATTTCAGTCGTGTTGGCAGCATGTATCCTGGACAAGGCGGGATGAGAGCAGCACTTTACCCCGTGGTCTTCCTCCCCCAAACCCGTATCTCCAACCTAATCATAACAAAAACATCGGACAAATCCCAGCTGAGAGAGATTCTACAAAATACCCGACCTCAAAATGGTCATGGCCATCACAAACAAGGGAAGTTTGAAAAATTGTCACGGCCAAGAGGAGCCGAAGGAGGCGCAAGGACTAAAGGTGATGTGGGATCCTGGACGGGATCCTAAAACAACAAAGCCGAAAGAATGTTAGGTTAAAGAAGGACCAGCGAACAAAATGTGCACTTTATTTAATAATATTGTATCTATATTGGCTTATTAACTGAAAATACATCACAGTAATGCTAGATGTTAATAATAGGGGAAATTGGATGTAGGGCATATGAGAACTCCGTGTATTCTTTGCAGCATGCCTGTAAGTCTAAAACTATTCTGAAATTCTTCATTTTTTTTTAAATGAGGCAAAAATAAATAGCAAGAAGGTAGATTTAAATCCTACAATGAATGTATAAAATGCAAATGGGAGAAAGACTGCAATTAAAAGAGATTTTCAGAGTGGATACAGAAGAGTGACATCAATCTCTATCTATAGGAAATTTGCTTTAAACATAAGGACACATTTATTTTCGAAGGAGAATGAAAGGGTGAGAAATGCCATGCAACAGTAAGCATGAGACAGCTGGAGGGGCTCTCTGAACATCAGGTAAAGGATACTTAAGGGAAAGAAAACTTAAAGAGGGTAAGATGGGTCATGCGTAATCACCAGGACGTACCAATCCCACCATGTATGCACCAGCAACAGGCATTTAAAACACACGCGGCAAAAACCCACAGAGCCAACTGGAGAAATCCACACAACAGAGTTCCAGATGTGGAATTCAGCATTCCCTCCCAGTAATTAGTAGAGAGATTAGACAGGTGATCAGGAAGGATGTAGAAGACTTGCACAGCAACTCTCAAGCAGCTTGACAGCGCTGACTTTGATGGAATGCTCATCCCAGCAAGAGCATAAAGAGCATGCTTTAAAAGTGCCAAGGACCATTTACCAAGATAGGTCGCATGCTGGGCCATAAAAGGGAGCTCAAAAATTTTACAAAGATTACAATCATGCAAAATATGTTCTCTGACCATGACAGAGATTCAATTAAAAAACAGTAACAGAACACTACATGGACAATTTTCAAATATATTGATATTAGACAATATCCCTTCACATAATCCATACATCAAGGAAGAATTCACACAGGTAATTAAAATATATGTTTGGGATGAAAATTGAAACTCTGTTATCAAAATTTGTACAGATAAAACTATTTAGAGGGAAGTTTGTAGTTTTAAACACTTCTGTTGAAATAGAAGTTTCAAAATTAATTATCTAAGTCTCCATCTTAAGAAACTAAGAACAAATTTAACTCATAATAAGCAAAAAGAAGAAATAATAAAAAAATAATTTTAAAAAATCAATGAAATGGAAAACAGGGAAGAAGAAGAAAAAAAAAAAGAAGCCCATGGTTGGAAATTTCAAACGATCAACAAAATTTAATGAAATAGATGCATCTCTATCTAGATTGAGAAGAAGAAAGAGATACAAATTTACTATATCGGCAGTGAGGGGAGCATGCAAGGACCCTCCTAATACTGAAAGGACATTGTCAGAAAATTCAAGAAGAAATCTCAGAAGCAACTGTCCAATAAGATAACTCACGCTTGAGAGGTGTCCCTCCTTGAAGCCCAGAAGGACCCAGTAGGGAAATACAGAAACATCTGCTTGATACGTCCCCATTTCTAAACAAAAAACTGAAAAAGATCCAAAATTCACATTGACTGTACACACATATCCACACAGAGTGAGATAGGGGATAATTACAGACTTGATGTTTCCTTTCATGTCTGCCTCCTAACCCAGTATAGGGAAATAAAAATAAAATCCATACTGGAGTTGCCTAATTTGAAAATAAGACGATGCCATATGCCCTTTGGGACCAAAGCCTCATCTCAATCAGAAGCAGAGTGGACATCACCATCTCAAACTCCTCAAGATTGAAGAATGAACGAACATAAAGGGGAGCTGCAACTATGGACTAAAGCAGACGTTACTATCATTCTAGAAATGGAAGAACGTGTAACATTGACATAAAGGCGGTGGGCACCGGAGGTTCTGGTGGAGAGGGAGGGAAGAATTGGTGCAACATGGGTCATTTTGGGGACATTCTAGTTGTTCTGCATGCCATTTCAGTGACAGATACAGGCCATTATACATTTTGTCGAAACCTGTAAAATTGTACGGTGCAAAGTGTAAACCGTAATGTAAACTACAGACCAAGGTTTGTAGCAATGATTCACTATGTTTCCATCAATTGTAACAAATGTACCACACTAATGAAAGATGCCGCTAACAGGGGAAAACTGTGGGAGGGGGAAGGGTGCGGTATATGGAAGTCCCCTGTATCTTTTTATGTCACCTTTCTGTAATCTAAAACTCCTTTAATAATAAAGTAAAACAAGAAGATGCTGTCTTCCTTTATCTATCTCTAAAGAGTTTGTGCTCCTTGAGTGCACTCATTGAGGCAAAATGCAAAAGATGAGTTGTCTGAAGATTAAGGGTTAGAGATAGAGCCGAGAACACCCAGCATCCAGGCGGGTCACCTGAGGGCACCGAGCCACGCTGCCTCTTGGGGAGAGGGGCTGCGGGAAGCCAGGGGCCCGAGCTTGCGAGCTGGGGAGCGTGTGCCAGGGTGGGAGCCATCGCTCGAACCTCCGCTCCTTGGGAAGTATTGTTTGCCATGGAGCCACTGCCACATGTGCAACTCGAAAAATATTATGTCTTCAAATAATGCTGAGGTTGTTGACACCGAGTTTCAGCAATAAAGTAGTAGATTCTGGGAACTATGAGAAACCTGACTCATTTCTCTGACGTGTTTGTCTGGCTGATGGGGGGACGTGGCCCCACGTGGCTCAGATCCCGCTTCCACGGCGCTCTCCCGCAGAAGCAAGACTGGAAGCATTGCCTCCTGGTAGCGGCCTCTTCGTGGACCATGCTGCCATTTTGCTTTCTGATCACACGGTGGTCCCCCGAATCTGAGAGCACAATACGTGGGAAACCCATCCTGCCCAGCTACTTCAGCAACTAGATGTTAACAAATTTGCGTCCCTACACATACATACACACACACACACACTCACTTAGGAGCCCTGCAGTGCACATCTCCTTCCCAGGCACTGCAAGGAAACAAAATCATCTCTTTTCTGTATGCATTTCCTCCCCTAAAGTTCCAGTGGCTGCCCTCTCCATCCCCTAGGAATTGCTCTCCTCTTCCCATTCTTCTCTCAGACCACCACTTAATGATACCAGCCCAGCCCATTTCATAGCCGCCACCTTCCTTGTTGCTACAGCATCGCCCTGTCCTAGCTTTTATCCTGACCTCAGCCAGCAGCTTCCCCCAACACTGCCCTAAGTGTGGATGCCCCTCAAGGCTGCCCCAGGCCTCCTGCTTCCCCATCTCTGCCCTGAGCATTGCCTCCCGCTGGCCAGGCATCGGGGCCTATCCTCACTGCTTTATCAGCCAAGGTTCTCCAGGAAAACAGAGCAGCAGGATGTAGGTATATATGCATGCCTCATGTATCTTACATGTGTGCAGTGTGTGTGTGTGTAAAGGACTATACAGAGAGATCTCATGTAAAGAATTGGCTCACATGATTGTGAGGGCCAGCAAGTCTGAGATCTGATGACAAGTTGCAGACTAGAAATTCCCATAAGAGTGATACTGTAGGCGAGGCCAAAATCCATAGGGCAGGCCAGCAGGCAGGAAACTCAGAAAGGAGAACGCAATGTAGATATGGGGAGGAATTTCTTCTCTTTCTGGAAACCACATCTCTTGCTCCTAAGGCCTCCAGTTGAGGGGATGGGGCCCGCCCACCTGATGGAGGGTCGTCTCCTTGATGGAAAGTCAACTCGGCCAGTATTTGACCAAACTTCTGGGCACCATCCAGCTGGCCTAGCTGACATATGAAATTAGCCACGATGGCCGCTCACACTCAGCTTTCCGCCTCTGGCGCACAGCTTTCTCGTGCTGCCAGGAGCTTGAAAGCACCTTCTTACTCAATAAATTCTATGCCCCATCATAGCGCAAGCTGGATCTGTCATCTCAACTCCTCACGCTGCCTTTCCACCATGCCCTGCCTTAGCGAGGCTTCCACGCCCACACCCAAAGCTTTAAGAACCTGGGAGCTCTTGCACCCTCCCTTTAAACCTGGGAGCTCTCGCACCCTCCCTTGCCCACCCCACATGTAAGTACTACTGACAGGCACTTGATGGAATGCTCACTGTGGGTCAGTCCCCATGGCCAGGCAGGGTCTAAGGGCTGGGACAGACCAGACAAGCTACCGGGGGGGGGGGAGGGGCAATTTTTCCTCTGATATGTTTCCATAAGATGATATTTTTAATGGATAAAAGAGGAATCACTGCACAGATATTGCATGTCATAACTATGCATGGGATGACTAAATGGACATCTATGAATACCCAGATAAAACCAGTGCCAACATTTAATATATATACATGCATACATATATGTAGGTGGGTATATGCATGTAAGTATGCATCAGTGAATATATATGAGTACTGAATGACTATGTGTGGATATATGGATATACACATATATATTCACTCATTACCATTTATTCATTGACTGTTTATGCACTGACAGCCAAGTGTGTATGTAAATACATAACGGTTTGGGGACTGAACTATGTCGCTCACAAAAGGCATATTAAAGTCTTCGTTTGCGTGCTTGTGGGTGTGAATTCAAGTAGGAGCTTTGGAGATGTGATGAGGTCAGGTGTGGACTCGTTTGTGCGCAGGACCTTTGAAGATCCTGTCTGGAGGAGGACAAGTGGAACCCGAGCGGGCCTTAATCCATGCGACTGGAGGCCTCCCAGGCAAAGGAAATGGAATGAAGTCCGTCGGTAGAAGCCAGAGACAAAAAGAAGCCAGGGCTTTAGCAGAAACCGGAGGAGCAGACCAGAGCGAGGATCACGGGACACACGACTGCGAGGACGCCACAGACTCCGGGTAAAAACAAACCTGCCAAGTCCTTGAAGCTGGACTCCCAGCCTCCAAATCCCAAGACTATCCATTCCCATCCCTGCAGTCAACCCAGCGTGTGGTATCTGTCACGGCAGCCCTGGCAACGTAGGGCCCGTGGGAACACGTGGCTCTCGTAATTCCTCTGCTGAATCTAACAGTCCGTGAGGCCCGACTGAAAGGGTGGTTGCCCTTTTTGACAAGAACGGTCTTTAGCTAAGTGGTTTAGATATTAACCTGGTAGTCACACAAATAGTCTACCTACATTAATCATATGATCACTCGTCAGCCTGCATCCATTCGTAATTGGAGAACACCCATCTGAACCTCTTCAGTGAAATTGCAAGTATGCGTAGTTCGTCTTGAGGGGGCTGTGCAGAGAGCAGAGTGTTCAATCTGTTTTTAGAGACTTCAGGTCTGCTTTTCAGGACCGGTGCCTCAAAGGGCACCAGTCACCTCGAGGGTCACCCCGTGCCTCCTACCGTCTGGTCTTGCTGGCAGCTGTGTGTGCACAGAGGCCCTGGAATCTCATGGCCTACAGGCATGGTTGGTTTCCCCTATGCAGTGATTTTTTTTTTTTATCACACAAAAATCTCTGGCTTTTCTTGAAAACTTGGAGACTCCAGCCACGCTGAGCCAACCTTCCCGCGTGTGACGCCACGGTGAAGTGTGAGCTGGGCATGGACGTGCTGAATGCCTGCAGGCCCCACCGAGAGCTCGGCCGGGTTACCTCGTTCTTCTCCACCTCTGTAAATGTGTCAGTTCGTGACTCCAGATACGCCAGATCAAGGGAAGGAAACCTTGTTCTGTAAAGGGCCAGAGATGAACTGTTTCAGGCTTTGAGGACACAGGGCCTCTGCTGCAAGCACTCATCTTTTCATTTTTAACACAGAAGCAGCCCTTGACCATTCACAAATGGATGAGTGTTTCTGTGTTCCAATAAAACTTTATTAACAGATGATGAAATTTTAATTTCATCTAATTTCCATGCATCATAAAATATTCTTCTTTTGATTTCTTTTTAAGCATTGAAAATATAAAAGCCATTCTTGACTCCAGGACTTTAGAGAAATAAGGGGTGGGCCAAATTTGATCTGGGGGCTGACCCTTGCACTAGAGTGCAGACTTTTATAGGTAGACAAAACTGCTACGTCGAACTCGACCATTTGCTTAAAATGGCATAACAATGAGGTCAGTGGGGCTCTTTAACATGTTCATTCCAAAACTGACATAGGAGAGAATTGTAAAAGGAGACAGGTAACCATTGGTGATTCCGAACGACTGGTCCCCTACGCGGTTTTGGGTAAGGTGGAACAGCACTGATATCTTGAGAGGGGGCAGGTCAAAGGCACTGCATCCCGGTGTTGGGAAGCAAGGCTCGAGTCCAGCCTAGAGCTTTTCCACAGTTAGCCGACAAAATGGAGCTGACAAGGTGGAGAAGTTGTGACAACCTCATCCATTCTGGTCTCTTCCAATGAGATGGCAATTAAAAGACCATATTTGATGAGCAGTTCTTGAGAAGTATCTCTTATTATCTTGGGCCTTGGCAAGTTTAATGGCATGCATTTCTCACTTCTGTTTACCTTAAGCATATGAATGAGAGAAAGTTGCAGAGCTCACTATCTATTCTCTGCAAGCCTGGACAGTGCCAGGCGCCCGTGGCCCTAGAAGCTCCAGCAGGAGCATTGATTTGGACTTGCAAGCTAATAGCTGTTAGCATTCCTCTGAAGAGTGAACAAATGGAGGGAATATTCTGATAGCAAGACCAGAATCCATGAGCAGCTGGCTAGTGTTTGTCAGAGAGCACTGTGGAGACGGTTTGTAGAGTCCTGAAGGCCGCCTTGATGTCAGACCGAGCCACTAACTCTTGACGGACCTCTAGCGCAGCGTTTACTCAATTTTTTTTTGCCACTTTTCTGATCAAGACTTTAAGGGATGAGACACAAGACAGGCAATATACTTTTGAGAAAATAATTACTATACTCTATTACAAAGGAAAAACAAAGTACACATAAAAATATCAGGCAGGTATTTTAAGCAACATACTTTTGCCCATAAAATACATATTAAAAAAAAAAACAATTTAGTGACAACGGTGGTATGGGGAGAGAGCTACCTATGCATTCAAACAAAACCTTAAACAATTATTTCAAAAACTGCAGATTCTATCACACTGATGAAGGGTGTTGTTAATGTGGGTAAATGTGGGCTGTATGGGGAGCAGGACATATGAGAATCCCCCATATTTTTATGTAACATTTATGTATCCTAAATTAAAAAACTAAAAATTAAAAGAAAATACATTTACCTTAAAAAATTGTGGATTCTTATAAAATCAAGCTTTGAAAATACTGGCTTAGAATTAAACATTAAAACATACTATACCTAAAAAAAATTTACAGAAATATATTTAGGCAAACCACCTACCCATTTTTTTCTCTCCTGGACAACAACAACAACAAAAATAGAGGTAAAACATCCATTGTAGATATTTAATTAATTTATTTATTTAAAACACCTTTGGGAGGAAAACACAGTTGAGTAGAATTTTTTTTTCATGTTTAAGTGGATTTGAATTAATCTTGATTTTTTAATTGCGTTGGTCACTGGGTATTAGTGATGCAAAAGGTCTTAAAACAAAGTGAGGGATGGAGATGCATCCTGCTAAGAGCCACTTTCTCTGTATATTTTTGAAATATAAATAGGATGGACCCAAAGCCACCTTTTCAGAAATGAGTCTCTGCTCAGTTATCCATCCCTTCTGGACTGTGATTTAAAGACACGTGGGCACCAATTTCCTGGAACAGGCATGGCCACGACTCAAGAAGGGCTGCAGTGAAGCTGACCCTTGGAAACCCTTTATCTTCAGTATTATTTTTACAGTCCCACAAATGCAATGAGAGGTTTGCTTGTCCCTTTCCAAAAATGTTCCCTATTTTCTTTGGCAATTTGTTGTGTAGTGAGGTATCGTTTATTCAATGAGTTTTTCCTAAATCGTTTGGAAACATTCTTTTACATCTTGCTATAGATGCTATAGATGTTTGGGTTACTAGGATACAAAAAAGACAGCAGTGTGTTACTTCATGATGATATGTTTTTCACAGACCACTCAACACTTATTAACTTCAAGTGAAGAGAAAAAAATCTATCTTCTTTCCCACATGATTTACATTCTACAACACAATAAGACTTCTTACTGATTATCAGAACATGCAGTATTTTTAGTAAATAGTTAACTATAAAAATTCATCAATCATATACCTGTAGGGAATGCCCAATTTTATTGATAGTGTGCATTACAACTTAAAATTTGTCCAATAAGGTTTAACATTTGATGCTGTTCAAATTTGTAAAGCAATCTTGTTAAATGGCATGTTAATATAAATCATACTATTCTCATTGACAATTATAGTCTGTCAATAGTATGCAAATTAAGTGTTCCTAAAAACATCTTTTGACACCTAAAACTGTACTTGAAGTAGAACATGGAGATCCATGGAATAGGGCCTGTTGTAAACAGGTCTGTGGTTATTTTTCTTGTCACAGCACTCAAAAGAACTAATTATCATACAATATTTTCCAGATTCTAAGCCAAAATACATTCTATCCTCAGCTGTGAAATGACTGATTGATGAATTTTTATAGCTAACTATTGACGCAGAGTGACCATTTGGCCTTCACTGTCAGACTTGAACCCTTGAAGAAGACCCCATGTCCCCCTCCTTTGTGACGTCATAGCAGTGTTCACATGACTACACCTGTTTAATCCATGTTGACTGATTAAAAATTTGATGCCACTCATAAGTATGGAAATATGAAGATAAATTTGCTTCTCAATTTTCAAAGGTTTGAATAAACATAAAAACATATTTTTGTTTCATTTAATTTGGTGGCAGGGTTTCCCTTGAGTTTCATAGGATGAGATAATTGCCCAAACCCTGAATTTTATATTTCTGAGCAAATCCATTACGATTCCATACATCC